>NC_045794.1:10879832-11182863 GCF_009873245.2 Balaenoptera musculus | reverse complement strand
GCTGGCGAAGGTGTCAGTTGCTAAATATCTTGAATATTATTCATGCTTAAGGGAAACTCTAACCTGTAACTTCTCTATAATTTTTTATAATTTGCACCATCCTGTGTTATAATATGACTAGAGAAAGTTGTGTTCTCCAGAATACCTTTTAGAGAGACTAATCTATATTTTTCAGAATAAACAACTTGAAAAATCTGCCTGGGGTAGAAGCTGAGTTTGAGGGACTTCAGAGTGGGAGAAACTGTTCTGCTTGATCTATGAACAACTACATGAGTAAGGTATAAATAAAAACATATATATATATGTATTTTATATGTAGAATATGTACATAATTATATATATATATATATATATATATATATGTAATTTCCCAGAATAGGAAGACAATAGGGGGAGAGAGTGGGGCACAAGGGTGTGGACCAGCCGTGGAAATGGTACTGGCCCGCTCCAGCAGTAATGTGGCCCTTCCCTAGGTCTACCCAGTCATGGCTGGGGATGGACATGAAACCTGCTCAAAGGCCGCATAAATAACATCCTGTAATATTTGGGAGGGTAAATCACGGTGAATGCTTTTCTCTGGCTGAGCCTTCATGAAATACTGGCTAGAATTCAGGCGCAGAGATAAAAGTTGCTTACATAAATGAGGAGACTGGTTTAAAAAAATAGTTCAGTGGTGAATAAAGATTCAGACACCAGGTAAATAAAAAATGTACTTCTCACTGTGTCTGTACTTGGGCTGTACTTGGCTGAATTCACTTTGTGTTATGTTTGGTCTGTTTCGGCCAGGATGGACACCATCTAATTAGTTACCCAGATCTTATGTAAAATTACTAAGCTCACAAGGTGGATGAAACAAGTGGATTTTTTTTCCCTTTATGTAGATACCAGTTAAGGCTGGACTTCAGATTTCCGTTGGTCTGGCTGGAACAACAGTGGACAGACAGGGTGGATGTGGGAACTCGAGACAGACTGAGAGAAGGTCAGCCACAGGAACAGTAAGAAGTTCGGGAAAGGTTCTTGAGTGTGCTAGCCTAAGAGCTGATACTTGGACCCAAATCAACAAGACTGCCCCAGAGTAGGGAGGCACCACCTGACACGCGGGCTCTAAGCACATACTTCGCACCTTAAATATCTGTTGCATAGCTTCTGAATGTCAGTGTTCTTTGAGGAAGGAGAACAAAGGAGAAAGGCTAACGAATGACGAGGCTTTGGAGGAGAAATTGTTCCGGGTTCCGGTGATGGGAAGGCACCAAATGATGTCGCGTCTTCTCTCCTTTAGGGGCCTTTTATCCCGGCCGCTGTGGATCTTGCAGCTGCTCTTGTTCTTGTTTTGCTGAGGGCTGGGGGGTATTGCACAATACCTCAGGCAGTGGAGATACGGGCTTTGTTTAACTCTTTCTTCTGCCGCCTTTCCTTTCCCAGCTGACATGTCTTTCCTGCAGTTTCCTGGCACAGGTGAGGTGGGCTGAAATTGACATGGAAGAGATGAGGTCCAGAGGAGGCTGGAAACTCTTGAGTGGTCAGGATGGAGACAAGAGTTTGGCTAAGTGATCACTCTTGAGCGGAAGGGGTGTCCTTAAGCAAGTTGATGAGAATACGCTTTTGGCTCCAATTCGCTCCTATTCTTGGCCTCAGTTTTAACTCTGTTTTCTCTGTATTGACCTTCTGTTCTTGGAGCCAAAAGGCGGCATTCCAAAGGTGGCTTGGGCTGAAGTATCCACATCCAGAAGCTGTTTTGACTCAGGATCTTCTTTTTTTGCTTCCAGGTCAGGTCAGAGATGAGGCCACCAGGTTAATGGAATGGGGCTGAGGATTACCTTGCCTTTGAGAACGGTGCACCTTTGGGACTCCCATTGGCGTGCCCTTGCTCTCTCCTTCCACGCTTACCCTCCCCTCCACATCACTGTACATTTTGCAGCACAAGCTATAGAGCTAAAGCCATATTTGTTCAAGTACAGAGGCAGGGGGATGAAAAGAAACAAACTATATGTAAATTTTATCTTATTTTGTTTATTTACTTTTTAAATTAATTTTTATTGGAGTCTAGTTGATTTACAATCTTGTGTTAGTTTCAGGTGTACAGCAAAGTGAATCAGTTATACATATACATATATCCACTCCTTTTTAGATTCTTTTCCCATATAGGCCATTACAGAGTATTGAGTAGAGTTCCCTGTGCTGTACAGTAGGACCTTAGTTATCTATTTTATATGTATGTGTCAATCCCAATCTCCCAATTTATCCCTTCCCTCTATATGTAAATTTTAATTGGGGGGGCTTATTTCTCATCTCCTTCCTTTCCTTGCCTGGCTTTGGTAATCGTGTTGCTCTCACTGTCTTTTTCTCTTTATTTTGCTCCCTATTCCTCTTTCTGTCTTAATGTTTTCAGTTTATTCTCTTGGCTCTCTTCTAATCCATTCCTGCTCCAAGACCCCCCCTAAACTTTCCTTAGTATTAATTTAGTTTATTTTTGTTCTTTCCCAATAATATGACAAGAAATGAACTAGCACATGTGCACTGTAGCATAAGATCGTTTCAATTTGTTCCCCTCTCAGTAATTTTCTAGCAGTTCCCATTTTCTACCTTTTTAAGTCCAAACTCTGCAACCAAAATTCCCATTTTTCCCACTTGTAAAATGGGAATATGATTTTATGTGAAGAAAAATATGTGTGGCTCATACACATGAAAAATGTTTAGCCTCACCATAATGAAAGATACGAAAATTAAAAAAGCAATGACATATTTTTCACCTACCAAATTGGCAAAATTTTAAAAAATATATTAACTATGGAGTATAGTGAGATCAGCACTTTCTTACACTGCTTATGAGAGTGTGAAATGATGCAACGTTTTTGGAAAACAGTGTGTAAAAATGCATTAGTGACTTTTAAAATTAGTATCCTTGACCGACTCTTCCCTAATTCTACTTCTAAAGAGACTGTCTTCATGACATCAGATATTCAGACAGAAGTACAAACGTTTCTTTTTTAAAAAAATTATTTCATTGAAGTATAGTTAATTTACAATGTGTTAATTTCTACTGTACAGCAAAGTGATTCAGTTATACATATATATACATTCTTGTTCATATTCTTTGCCATTATGGTTTATCACAGGATATTGAATATGGTTCCCTGTGTTATATGGTAGGACCTTGTTGTTTATCCATCCTATATATAATAGTTTACATCTGCTAATCCCAAACTCCCAGTCCATCCCTCCCCCACACTCCCTCCCCCTTGGCAACCACAAGTGTGCTCTCTATGTCTGCAAGTCTGTTTCTGTTTTGTAGATAAGTTCATTTGTGTCATATTTTAGATTTCGCATGTAAGTGATATCATATGGTACTTGTCTTTCTCTTTCTGACTTACTTCACTTAGTATGATAATTTCTAGGTCCATCCATGTTACTGCAAATGGCATTATTTTATTCTTTTTTATGGCTGAGTAGTATTCCATTGTGTGTGTGTGTGTGTGTGTGTGTGTGTGTGTGTGTGTGTGTGTGTGTGTATACCACATCTTCTTTATCCATTCATCTGTCGATGGACACAAACAAATGTATTCTTTATAGTACTATTCACTAAGCACTTACTCTGTGTCCATCACCACACCAGGTGCTTCAGAGGCATTATCTCATTTACCCTGTGAGGTAGGTGCATTACTGACCCATTTTACAGATGAGGAAACCATGGCGAGAGAGGCTAAGTAACTTGCCTACGGTAACAGCCTGTTGGTGATATGGTCCTGTTCCCACTGAGACAGTCTTACCACAGAGCTGCTGCACTGAACCCACACGGTGTAATGCAGTATAGTGCTTACCTAGTATGTTATTTTTCTGGTTTACCTTTTGCTCCTCTGCTCGGCCCCATGAAAGCTTAGGCAAGTAGCTCCTGTCTCTGTCTCCAGCCTCCAACCCAGCCTTTGGCATTTTTTAGGCACTTGATGAATATCTGCTGCAGGAATAGCCTAATTGAACCTTTATTTTCCTCAGAACCAAATCCTCACGTATGCTTGAACTGCTCCCACCACTAGAATCGGCTTCTCATCCTGTTAGTACCTGGTCATAATCATCACCACCACCACCACTGCCACCATCGTCCTACTTCTCCATCATGAAAATTTTCCTGATTCCTGATCATGTGTGATCCCTTCCCTTTCTAAGCCCCATAACATTGATTTTAATTCACCCTGTGATAATTACATTACACTTTGCATTATTGTCACTTGTACATTCCAGGTGTCAGAATTTTGGTCAGGGATAATTTCCCATAACTTACTGCATCCTCCTTAGTGCCTAGGACAGGGCCCGTTCATGTCGTGTGTGCTCAGGAATGATTAAATGCGTATTATGTCTTTAGCAGTAAATAGAGAAGGCTAGACTATACATAAAACACATCCCCAACTAGAGCTCTTGATAAAAAGACTTATTAGCATAGCACTGTAACATTGTGGCACCATTTTGAAAAATGATATTTACTCTTACTTTGTGCGTTAGGCTCGGCAAGGTTAGTAACCCAGTGGGTGTCAACTCCTTCTTCGATGCCCCTGTACCCCAATGAAGGCCTGTAAATCATTAAATACCTGCTCTAGACTCAAGGATTCCACTATTCCCATTCTCATTACTCCATTTTCTATCTCAGGGATGAGCATTCTCTGATAAAGTTGGCTTGGAACCACATTGGTTTCAGAGTATTGGGCAGATGAGCTATAATTAGCCATCTGGATGATGTTCACCTTTCACCTCATTACACTTCACCTTTTTCACATTTTGATTAAAAACCCACTAGCAAAATTAACTAAATTGAACCCAAAGGGGTTCAATCTTTATCTAATATGTGTAACTAGTTTTGTACCCATTTGTACCAGTCATCAGCTTGGGTTAAAAGAAGGGTCACATCTTTTATTTTTAAATTTACTGTTAAAACTCCCTCCTGCCCGTATTATCAGGAAAAGCAAATTCACCCTCTGAAGGTCTCACTAATATCCATGCCAGATTGTTCAAGAACACGAGGAGTTTACTCAGCCTATAGATCAGCCTCATTCTAGACCTCAGAAGGAGAGAGAACTGGATGGTCTGAGCAGCCTACTTAGTAGACCCTGTTTTGGTTTGGTTTGGTTTGGTTTGGTTTGCTTATCTGGTTTGCCTTGGGCTGACAGTGCTTCAAGTTACATCCATTTGCTCATCCACTGTTCCCAAGACAGGGTCATTGTCCTGGGAGGTCTATATCTGAAGGACTTCCAGCTTCAGCCTTATGCTGTGTTGAAACTGCTCCTTCTCCATGAACCTCTAGCCCCTTATAAGTTGAGCTGGGTTCATATTGTACATTCCCCATTGCCTCATGGCGAGTTCCACCATTTTTCTTTCCTGTCAGTGGTCTCAGTCTGAACTATATCAATCTACAGAAGAGTGTCTAGTAATTTTGAAGGAGTTTGGGGGTATCAATCTGTTTTCTCCCAACAGAATCCTTGACTCTGTATTACTCTCTCCACCTCTTCTCTAGAGATCAGTGTTGTCCATACCAAGAGGGATACTTTTGTTATGCCCGAAAGTCTTCTTTTATTTCTCCCCCAGGAAAGGAGGTGTTTGTTTGCCTTGGGGAACTTCTTGGGAGGATGCAGACTTCTTTCCAGGTCCATCTTAACAAAGAAGCAGACAATGGCTTCTTTTACTAAACAATGTTAAGTTCTGTCTCACCATGACCTGCCTCGTGTGTATTTAACAGATATGTACTCTCTCTATATATAGATCTTTCTGTGCCGACTTCCTTCTTCCTTTTTTGCACATGTGCACACAATATTGTGCAGGTGTGTGCATGCACAAGCTCACAACTGAGAGCACACTATGTCAGATGGTATAAAAATTGAATTTGGGAGAAACAAGGAAAGTGTGGGTCTTTGAGTAGAGAAAAATGTGTCTCTTTCATAGAGCCTTGCAGTTTCTACATGACTGGATGGGAGGGAACTTACCAAGCCTGTGTTTGTGAGTCACTGGGTGGGCACATGGTAACACCGGTCACTTCTGCAGTTCTGACCATCCTCTCTAACCCAGCACCCCGGCGGACTGCAGTTGTTCAAGAGTTCCTACTCTGCTAGTGTTTCAGTGTGAAATTCACCCACAACTGTAATCAGTGACATCTCTGGACCCTCCCAGAGAATGGACCCTAAAGCGCTGATCTCACCACTGAGGATGTGGGTATGAATAAAGGTTAAGACTTTGCTGAGAATACATTAGTTAGAGACCTGGGGGTGGCTTTGATGATGAGGAACAGCGTTGGAAAGTGTGATTATTTTTTAGACTTGTGAAGATATTTAGAAATTAGTTGATCTGTGAAAGAAAAAAAATCTGTTACAAGGCTGCTATGTTGCCTGTGATAGAAATGTACTATGTCTTAAGTGATTCAGATATTTAAAATTTCAATTTATTATCTCTGCCTTATCTCTTCTTGCTTTTAGTTAGGTATTTACTCCCTGCAGACATGATTTAAATACTGCTTCTTTCTCAGTAAGAGTTATTTTGCATACTTTATGTGTGCGCCTAGAGAGTTTTATATTCTAAAATTTTGACTGGCGGTCATTAGATAGATATTTCACTGTACACATGCTGGTTGATGAGTCATGAAAGAGAACCAAGGGAATTGGGTGGGGCTAGTGGCCTGAGCCATGGGCACGAATTGGAGTGAGAGGTGGGGAGTGTTAGTCTTTCTTTATGCTCAGAGCAAACCAGTCTACAAATGAGCCAGAGGCTAACGGTATTCTTCAGACTGGGGGCAGAACTCAGATTGGGGGAAGCTGAGAGGAAACCTGTGATTTTCACGTGGGAAGAAAGGGGTGGTTTTCCTTAAGATAATGGAGAGGAACTGTGTCTGGTAAAATAAGGTAACCTCTTGGTAGAGAGCCACCAAAATGGCACCTGCCCAGCAGACCCAGTAGAAGCTCTTCCACCTGAGACCCGACAGTAGCTGGGAGCAATGGCTGAAGAATATGACTTTTATGAAAGAGTAGAATGAGTATCATCAGTGGGCTGGTGGATGTTGTTCTGATCGGACAGTGAGAAGCAAGAAAGAGGCAAGAGTATGTCTCTTGGGCTGGAAATCCTAGTAGCCATTCAGTTGAGTGAATGACCGAAGTCATGGAAAGAATCAGTGGGACCCGCATCAAGACCTGAGAAGGTAGAATGTTCTCACACATTCAGAAAAGGACAACTTGGGAGCTCAGCTGTTCTGGGTTGTATTGAATATCCAGTCAACCTTGAAAGCTGTTTAATCAATTATAACTGATGCTTAGGCAAGAAGGACAATAAAAATGATGATGAATATATCAACTTAACCTGTTTGTAAATATGTATGCAATAAAACTTTTCCTTGCCTATATTGTTGGTCATCGTACGTGGTAAATAACCTCACACTTACTGAATCTTAGAATTTACTCTGTGCCAGGCATTGTAGTAGCCACTTTCACAGGTATTATCTCATTTGATCCTCTTTTTTTAATTTGAATTTTATTTTATTTATTTATTTTTTTATACAGCAGGTTCTTATTAATCATCTATTTTATACATATTAGTGTATACATGTCAATCCCAATCTCCCAATTCATCCCACCCCCCCATACGCCCATTTGATCCTCTTTACCACTCTATAAATTAAGAATTAGCACTGTTATTTTCTAGAGGAAAATAACGGTCGGATAAGTTAAATTACAGTCTAAGATCACACAGACAAGAAGTATCCAGATTTGGATCTGAATTTCTGATTCCAAATCCAGTTCTTTTTCCATAGCCCTAGTATGCGTTTTCTCTTTTTGTACTTACTGCTTTGTTACCTTGGCTTCTTCCTTCTAAAACCATTAAGTTTATAAAGAGCAAAATCTAAATTTTAAATTTTCACTTAGGGCTCATTATGAAGTGGTGGCTATGGGAAACCAGTTATCAAAATCACAAAGAAGGATGAGGCATCTGGAGTTGAAACCCAGAGAGTAAAAGTTTGTAGAAATCTCTAGAGGTCAGGGCCCCTTATTCTTGTCAGACAGAATTCATCACAGAATATCTTTAGACTGTTATTCTCAGGAATAAATAACACATATCTATCTTTAAGTGTGGTTAAAATGGAGGGAGTTTGCAGTTTGTACATTAGGGGTGTTGAGATGCTAACGCCAGGGGCTAAATTAATGTTTGACCTTTAATCTCAATGCCAGCAAATATCTCCGTAACCTCCTCCCACTTACCAAATTTCAGTGAAATCTATTAAATATTCTGGAAACTAGTCTTTTTGACAGCTACTCAGGCACCATTTCACAGAAGGTAATACCCTCAGAATGAGCCACATTTGGTCAAAGTCAATGAACGTTAAGTTCTTTTGAAGTGATCATGGACAGATAGGTCACTGTGAAATGCCCGATAATTCAGAAGAAACAGAACACTAACTTTCTCTCCTCCTAAATTTATAAGGATATAGGAAATGATGTGAACAGAGTGCACACGAGCTTTATGTGCAATGAGTAAAAGTCGAAGACTGGCATGAATTTGGCTTCCAGGGTGTATTGATAAAGTTCTTGAGCTTGCAGGGCAAGATGGGAGAAATTTCATTTCCTGTAATGGTGGAGAATGGGATGTATTAAAATTTTAGAAAACAAGAGCCATGTTCAGAGTAGCAGAAATTTAAAAAAAAAAAAAAAAAAGTAGAACTCCAGGTAAAATAAATGGCTTACTTTCTGAACTGTTAGGTCCTGACCTGGTATTGCAGGACCAGCCTTCCTCAATGGCTCACAGAGGTTTGTGTGGGTCCCAGTGGCCTCGGCGCATGCGGAGCAGCTGTCTTGTCGCTGTGAGTTGTGTGGCTCTGCTCCTCATTTTTCACTGTACGTGTACAATCTGTGTGTAATAATCTGAGTTACCTGACATCATCGGCTGGCTTGCTTTTTTTCTTTTGGGAGCATATTTGCAAGCAACTTAAGGTTGACCCTTCCAATGCCTGTGAAAGGTCTGTGGTTTTGTTAACACCAAACACATCAAAGAAGGAAGCTTAACCGAGTCTGACTGTAGAAGTCACTCACTGAGCAACACGGCAACCCTCTACTAGTACATATTTAATTAAAAAAAAACACAATTAGGTATTCAAGGAGTTTTACTGTGACCAGATGAGGAGGATGTTTGCCTTTATGGGAAGGAGATGAGAGGGGAATCTGGGAGTTATTCTCCCTTATGGTAGGAAAAGATTAAGAAGCTGAGAGACAGTTCCCACTGTTGCTTACCAAGTTCAGGCCAAGTGTTCTAAGAGAAGTTATCTGTCCGGGGGGTGGTAGTGGTGGGGATGGAAAAGGCCACATGTAAGCAGCAAGATTAAGATGGTTTGAGATCATGCAAGGAGAATGGTCCCACATCCTAGGAGATGAGAGGAGAACTTAGTTTATCTATCAAGCCCAAAATTTAAATTTTAAAGACAATACAAGTGTAAAGGATACCAGATACACATCTCTAGTAAGTCCCTTATTTTACAGTCAAGGACCTTAATAAAAAACAATGGAATGCTGAGACTTGGAATGGGGATATTTTCGTGAATATGTCTGAGAAAGTTGAATTCCCAGATTACCCTGTAGCCTGTAAACTGGCAGAGGTTTTTTTTACTTGCTAAAGAAGAACCTCTCTCTTGCTTTTCCTGATGAACGTGGAGAAGTACAAGCATGATTCACTTTTAAAAATGCAATTGGACTTCAAATTTAAAATGTCTGTTCTTTGAAAGATGTTGCTATAGAATAAAAAGATTCAAAAAAAAAAAGAAGAAGTTGAGTGAGATGAACTTACTCTTTGTCACCAAAGATTTGAATATTAAGAACTTAATGTAACTAAGCGACTGATTCCATAGAGGTCCTTGGTAGGAGGTCTTTTGGGAACTCTGTCCAGATAATTTGGATAATCTTTGCATCATTGTGGAACTCAGGAATATAAATACAAGGAGATATTTTCTTTGAGCCAAGACAGCTTTCCTTTTTGTGTGAAACATAACTTGCAAACTGAACTGATTAGTTCTAGTAACTTTGTTAATAAGTTGTTGCATATGTAACCAACATAAGCCTCAACATACAGACAAGGACATTGTGTCTCATTTCATTTACACCTGGAAGAAGCACCTGACTAGTTCAGATGTGTCTTTTTTTTTTTTTTTTTTTTTTGCAAAAGGTGAGAAACTGTGTTACTGTGTGAATTCTCTAGGATGCCATTGCTAGTCTGTATTCATTTAATTTCATGGAGCCAAGAATAAAAGCAGATCTTGAAATATACCCTTGCTTTATTAGTAGGCAAATAAAATTAAAAAGAACATTATGTTAATTTAAGAGATGTGGAGGGGGCTTTGAGAATTGATAGCTCTTGGGTAGTTGTCTGTGCAGTTTTAAATGAATGGGGCATAGAGACTAATAAAGTGAACTGAAGAAAATTTGGTGTCAGGCTACTTTTGTGAGTTGCTTGGATTTAATTTTGCCATCGCAGGTTATCTTTATGCAAGGAGCACTGAGGTAATTGATTGCTCTCCCGACTGATGCACACAATTATCGAAAACTATTGGAGGATCAGACGAAAAAGGCCAGAGTAAAGAAAAAAAATACATGGAGAGAAAGGAAAGACTAGAAAGTATCACTCCCCTAGCTTTTCTGAAGGAACACTGAAAAGAAATCTTAACAAAATCAATTTGCAATCATTTGAAGAGAAGAGGGTTTTTTAACTGGATAGCTTGACTTCATAAAGGACAAGTCCTGTCATACTAATCTAATCTTCTGAGATGAAAATGAAAGACTGGGTAGATCAAGGAGAAAGATTTATATATAATTCATTTAGACGGTGGAATGCTCTGGATATGATACTGTATGGTATTTCTATCAGCCCTTACGTCGCTGCCTGAGATAGTGGACATCAGGGGCTCGTTGGCCAGCTGAGGACGAATCTAAGGCTGAGTTCAAGGCCAGTGTTACTTATATTTCTGTCCATAGTCTGGTATTTGGATTAAAATGCATGGGCATTTAATTTGCTCACCGCACAGAGCTGGTGGGAGAATTGGCAAAGAAAGAGATAAGTAAAAAGAAGCTTAAAAAATATAGCTGTCCAGCCACACTGCACCTCTGTTCTCATCATTCTTATGACACATAGTCGAAACCTCGTGTTATCATTTAACTTAAGAAAGCCATCAATTATTCTGTGTATTTTGATCTATCTTCCAGTCGGCTCACTCTGAGGATGAGGATGATGAGTTATACTTTGTCTCTACTTCCCACAGCACCTGCATTTAATAAATCCTTGATTGACTAGCAAACAGCTAATAAGATCATAAAGAACCGGTTGTATGAGGTCCAGTAAAAGAATACCGTAGGGCGATAACGTGGACCAAATCCATCACTAGTTAGCAGTGCCACTGTGCTAGTAGGTGGATGCATAGGGGTGAAGCTTAAGAACTCATGAAAATAGTCTGTGTACTATACTAGGCGGGGGTTAGACTTCTACTAGATAACTGTGGTCATTCTGTGGTCCACAATTAAAACAGGAGGTGTAGATGGTTCAGATGGGAGCCATAGCGCTGATTCACGGAAGCGTGAGGATGTGTGGGGCGTGGTTAAGTCCACTCTGAAGTCAGACCCAGCTAGATTCTCAGACCAGCAGTGACCTTGAGTGAGCTACTTAACTTCTCTAAAGCTCACTTTCTCTATTGATGAAACAGAGAGAGTAATAGGGCTTACTTCATAGGAATATGAGAATTAATTGACATAATGCATGTATAACCGAGTACAGTGTAAACTCAATAAATATTGTAATAAGAAACATAATAAAGGAGATATAAAGGGAGTTGTTTAGGCTAAGGAAGAAAAGGCTGAGAGTAAGTGTAATTATAATCTTTACACACAAAACAAATCACAGACCATCGTCTAAGTTGACATCACCTTAATTTAGTTCAATAAAATTTTTGAGGGCCTTTCGCCGAGGAAAATGTGAGAGCCAAAGGGCTTCATCTGCAGCATGATGGAATTGAGATAGACATTGGGAAGATTTTCTGAAAGTCAGGATTGCTGGACTCACTGGCCTGTATATCTGAGGAAAATTGTGGAATATTCTTTGAAGGCTTGGAAAATAATCTAGTTCCACCTCGCATTCTCCTAAACTGGTTTAACCGTGGTCCTATTCTGAGCTGGACTAGTGTCTTCTTAAGCCACTCCGGTTAATGTGTCTTCTTTGAGATCCCAGGCTGGCATTATTTAATAGAGAGTTTTAAGCTGTGCTTGTACAGGGTTAACGTACTGACACCTTCCGAGCAGTACCGAATTAGCATCAGAATGTCATTGCTGAGCCATCAGGATCCGCCATTCTGTTTTTGTTAGCATGGACCAGAGTTCACAGCCAGCTGATGTGCGCCTGCGAGGTGAGTGGCTTTACTGCCGGGTCTAAAGATAATGAGACCATGTAAGAATCATACTTGTCTGGGGTGATTCCTCTGCAGGCGGAGGCCCCACTGTGAAGAATCTAGATGAGAGATTAAATGCGCCGGCATCTGATTGTAACAACGGCTCTGTACTCCAGAGGGTCTGATGAGGACGCGTAAAAGGCTAAGCTCGAACTTCTTTGTTTGAATTGCCAATTGGCATTTTCTTTTAAAGAGCTCTTTTTCTGCTCACATGCTTCCAACAGAGGAAGCGTATTTAGGTGAAATGTACGAACTATAGAAATGTAGGAGACCACTGAGTGTGGTTTAAAAACAAGAAATATACAAACTTCAAAATAAGAATGTATAAATGGGCGATTCCTTTGCTTGTCCAGCTCTTACTTTCAGGACAGATCTTGCCAACTTTGATGCCTCCCTCGAGAGCTGGCTGCTGCTCATCCCTGATTGGCCGATCTTCCAGAGTCGAGTTGAGATACTGACAGCATTTCAGCGACCCAAGGCCCCAGAAGGGAGAACGGAAACGCTCGTTGGGCTAAAGGTGTAGGCCAGTTAGGACATTCCAATGGGGTCTTTATCTGTGGAACTAGGCCTGTGGGCAAAGAGAGTCAAAGAAGGAAGAGACCTCAGCCCGGGGTTCTGCAGTGCCCATTACAGCAGTGACAAGATGGCCAGGGCTACTGGCAGGGCTGCTACTGCTCCGTCGGGGCGGGGGTTGGGCTGGACCAGAGACAGTGTGATGCTGGACTGTGTTGGAAGCTGGATCCACTCTGAAGTCAGACCCAGCTAGATTCTGTACCTTCTTGCTACAGAATTGGTACAGAATTCTGTACCAAGAAGAATCGGTACAGAATTCTTGGTACAGAATTCCGTACCTTCTTGGTACCTTCTTGAAGTCAGACCCAGCATTCTGTACCTTCTTGGCCAAGTATTCCTTCTGTGTACAGAGAGAGTAATAGGTGTTTTCTAGGAACGTGGACAGGATCGTGTGGCTCTCCCTGTGTCAGGTTAGGCACTGCGTGTCGGTTCCAGCCGATGGTGTCGCGTACTCAATGAGACTTCATATACACACGCCTCCCAGAGCCTGAGGGGAAGAAAATGAAGGGTGAGTGGGTAGGAACTCTGAACTCTTAAAGAGCGCTTTTTAGTGCTTTTACCCAGCAGGCACAAATGAGGAATAGCAAAAGTGAGAGTTGAATAATTCCGGAAAAGGAGAGCAATTTTCAGTATAAAGTGAACAGAGAAAATCTCAAGTAAACTTAGATGTAACCAGTCAAACACTGGACACCATTTGTACCCTTCTGCGGGCCAGGCATACTGGGATCTGAACAAGGAGTCTAGGGAGAGGCTGAGGGCTGGTGGGACTGGACTTAACCGTGTACACTGCCTGCCGCAGGTAGCAAGCTCCAAGAAACCTATTTTAGGCCAGATAACCCACTCGGTGTGACTCAGACTGGTGTGGGAATGCAGGGGTTTGGTACAATAGAGGACAAAGCCACGTAAACTTCTCACTGGTAAGGGTAGGAAGGGGTGTCCAACCTCTGCTGGCGTCTGCAGATGGAGGCAGCAGGGTCCGGCATCAAGGGTGTCAGGGACTGTGCAGAAGAGTTGGAAGTTCTGAGTAGGGCTCCTCATCCAATAGAGACTGGAATAAAAGTCGGGACACGTGGAAGGACTTTGGTCGGTCACATGGTTAGTCTGTGAGGGAGGAAGACTTCTTCTGGGCGGGCACGTCTGCACCCAGCAGGCTCACATCAGGTGCTCCAAATACTGGGCTTAGAGGAGCCCAGTCAGCTTTAGAAGATGTTGTTGGTGAGGATGGGACGGGGCCAATCCTGGTTTAAAGGTTGGCAGGCATGCCTGGTGGCTAAAATTCCAAGTCCTACAATCGAGTGAGGCTGAGCCAGGCAGGTGCTGACAAGCTGTTGAAGATGTATATATATATTTTAATCTGCCTGTACGCAATTTTATTTTCATTTCTGGAGCCCTTCAAAATGCGATGCCTCTTTTAGACGGAGGACCAAATTGCTTTGGGACAAGTGAATAAATTCGAAGCCGCGTTAATTGTGAACAGCCGTCCTTGGCTTTATGTGAGGAAGTAGCAATTGGTTTCTCAATCCAGGGACCTGGGGAAACAGATCACTGATGTCTGTTGAGAAAAACTTTCTCAGGAAACTTCTTTCTGCCACTGGAGGCAATGGCTTGTTAACCTGTGCCAAACGACCATGTTTGGTGCAAACTCTATAATAAATTCAGCAATGCTTCATCTTTTTATATAGAGCCAGGGGCAGGAGGACAGAGCACCTTTTGTTTTCCAGGGATCTCTTGCAGAGACCCATGTGTATGAACATAATCACTGTATTTAGAACCAGTGCTTCGTTATTTTTAGCAACAAAAAAGGTACCAGCCCTCTTAGCTTCACCAAATACAAAATGCCTTTTCTACCCTCCCCCTCTCTTGGGCATCTCCCCCCATTGTCTGCTCCCGTTGGTATATGAATGTGATGCTCTGAGCAAATACATATAAAGAGATGGGAATGTTTATGTATTTGAAAGAAACGTCAACGTCTTCCCTCTGAAAAACGCTGCTGGTGTGTCAGGTACCATCACTGGCCTGTACTTCACCTTGTTCTTTAATAATGATCACAGTTCTTCTGTAAACTCTACCCTCTCGGCTTAAGTTAAATGGAAAGATTTTGATAGTATTGGATTTTGGATTTAGTATTTCATACCTCATAAAAAAAGTTTTGTTTTCCCTTGGTTGTATGGTTTAGTTTTACGATGCCCTTCTTTTTATCTATGAAATGCCCTTCTTTCTATCTACGAAATGCTCAGATCTATATTTGTGTTGAACACACTTGATTTTGTAAACGTGTCTAAATAAATTTAGTCTGATATCGATAATCCTAATGAATACTGTTAGTTTAATATTTATACTATTTTTTCTCTATCTGTTTCATTTTTTTCCCAGCTTTTCCCATTCCCCTACCTTCTTCGCTTGCGTTTACTTAAGAGTACATTGATTCAGTCACAGAATGTGATTGTTGCTGAACTTGTCAGCTCGCTCTTTTATAGAAAGGAACCTCTTAATTAAAATACAAGTCAGTCCATCTGAGAGTTGTTTTGATGTGCATAATGGCACAGGCCATAGTGAGGGATTTTAATTTAAGATGAAATGTAAGAGCCTTGTTAAGATTTTGGCATCTTGATACCTTCCAGAGGAGAACAAGCACATTCCGGAAGTTCTCTTGGTATTCTCCAGGCCTTTTGCTCCCCGACTTAATTCTTTAATTCTCTTGGGTATCTTAGCAAGAGGGATAGGCCTTTTTATTCTTCTCCTCTTATTGCCCAGTCTGTTGCTTGTAAGCTTTATTTTTGCTATAAAATCATCTCTGAGACCTAGAATGGGAAGAACCTTGTAGACGTTCTCAAAGTGAATACTTTTAGTTTGTTTCTCAGCTGTGGCTTAAATTCAGCGACTGAAGCACATCCAAGAGGGAGACTCAGGGAAGAAAACGGGACAAAATTCAAGGAGAAAGTGAAATTATCTTCTGAAAGAACAAATAAGAAAGACTGCTGGCTTCTGGGGGAGCTGTTTAGTTATCCAGAATGGCTCTTAGACTAGCTCAGTCTGCTTGAATATCTGTTCATGGGCTTTTGAAAACCCAGAGTGTTCTCCTTTGTGTGCCATGGTTTACAAAGAATGAATCTGGCAGGAAAGATCATGATTCTCCACCAGTGAGCTTCCTTTGTGTGTTTCAGTCATGATATTTCTGATTAATGGTGAGGTTGGAGAACATCGGGCCCTTTTTTCCTTCTTGCAGGGCATTGCTCACAAAATTGACACTATCCAAACCCACCCTAAATAGCTACCACCAGCCTTAGTCACCTGAAAAAAAATGATGGTTGGAATCAGAATTTATAGTCACCAAAGAGGGGGGTCTCTTGGATTAGGTCGGGGAGAGGAAATCCTCCCCCCGTGTTGGGAGAGGAAAGAGATTTTGTCCCCATGTTCTGCTTCTGCTTTGTGCTCAGCATGGAAGAAGTAAAGAAGAAATACCCAGGACTAAACCAGCCGGAGTGAACCTGACCTCTTAGTCCATCATTTCTACACTTGCCTTCTAAATCTGATGGTAGTGGAGAAAGTTTTCAGCAAAAGCCTAGTGATTCGAGACTTTTTATCAAACACAGATCCTCCTTAAGAACTGAATTTAGAAGGAAAACAGCAGGACTTTTTTACTCATATACTAGGAGGAAGGACTCGGAGAAAAATCAGATTTGTTTACTCTGAAATTACTTTAATGTCCTAGCAGACTCATAATCCCTATGATGTTATAAATTACCAAGATTTGAGTAGTGTGGGAGACTTTAAAATACTAGAAAAATATATTATCAATTCGATAGCCAACAAAAATAAACTAGATTTGAGAATTATCTGGTTGAAACATCAATTGCCACGTTTGTTAATTGAGGTGTAATTGACATGTAATGTTATATTAATTTCGAGTGTACAACATAATGATTCCATATTTGTAAATACTGTGAAATGATCACAGTAAGTCTTGTTACCATTCGTCACCATACATATTACAAAACTTTCTTTTCTTGTGATGAGAACTTTTAAGATTTACTCTCTTAGCAATTTTCAAATATGCAATACAGTATTATTAAATGTAGTCATCAGGTTGTACATTGCATCCCAATGAGGTATTTATTTTATAACTGGAAGTTCGTACCTTTGACCCCCTTCACCCATTTCACTCACCCCATCACGCCCCACCTCTGGCAACCACCATTCTGTTCTCTGTATCTATGAGCTTGGCTTTTTTGTTTGTTTTGTTTTGTCTTGATTTGATTTGATTCATTTGTTTTGTTTTGTTTTTTAGAGTCCACATACAAGTGAAATCATATGGTATTTGTCTTTCTCTGCCTGATTTATTTCACTTAGCATAATGCCCTCAAGGTCCATCCACGTTGTCACAAATGGCAAGATTCCATTCTTTTTTATGGCTGAGTAATACAGCAGCAAAAATAAACAAGTGGTACTACATCAAACTAAAAAGCTCTGCACAGCAAAGGAAATCATCAACAAAATGAAAAGGCAGTCTACTGAAGGGGAGAAATATTTGTAAATCATATATCTGATAATCATATATCATATGTATAAAGAACTCATAAAACTCAATAGCAAAAATGGAAACAATCATAAAAAAATGTTCAGAGGACTTGGATAGACATTTTTCCAAAGAAGACATGCAGATGGCCAACGGGCACGTGAAAAGATGCTCGGCATCACGAATCATCAGGGAAATGCAAATCAAAACCACAATGAGATATGACCTCACACCTATTAGAATGGATATTATAAAAAAGATAAAAAATGACAAGTGTTGGTGAGGACGTGGAGAAAAGGGAACCCTCGTGCACTGTTGATGGGAACATAAACTGGTTCAGCCACTATGGAAAACAGTATGGCGGTTCCTCAAAAAATTAAAAACAGAACTACCATATGATTCAGCAGTTCTACTTCTGGGTATTTATCTGAAGAAAATGAAAATACTAACTAGAAAAGATACATGAACCCTCCCATGTTCATTGCAGTATTATTTACAGTAGCCAAGATGTGAAACCAACCTAAGTGCCCACTGGTGGATGAATGGATAAAGAAGTTGTGAATACACACAGAAACACACATAATGGAAAATTACCACATTTTAAAATTCAACAAATATTTACTGGGAGTCCACTTTGGGCCAGGCCCCATTCTAGGTGCTGAGTTATAGCAGTGAGCAAATAAATTGATCCCTGCCTTCACGGTGTTTACACTCTAGTTGGCACGAGGCATACATTCATAATAAATACATCACGTCATCTGTTCGATGGTGGTAAATGCTACGGCAAAAAGCAAAAGTGGAGCAGGATAGGGGGCTCAGGCCTCCCTGTGACAGGAGAGGGCGGCTGTCGCGTCGCATTGCAGGGTCAGGTTTGGGCTTTGTTGAGAAGGTGAGGTTTAAGCAAAGACTTGAACCTGGTGTGTGTGTTAGCCCTGTGAGTGAGTGCCTTGGTAGCTGGAGGAAGTGTTTCAGGCAGAGGAAACAGCTTGAAATAAAGGTCTGGAGCGGGAATGAGTATATTTAAGAGCGGTCAGTGTGCTTGGAGGAGAGAGAGAGTCAGAGTCAGAGGGTGTGGGATCTGAGGGGCAGCGGGGTCCGAATCAAGGGTGTTGGCTTTTTCCTTTCAGGGAGTTGGGAAGCTATTGAGGGTTTGGGGCAGAAGGTAACATCTTATGATTTAAGCTTTAAAAGGATCATCCTGCTTCTTTGTTGAGCATGAGACTGGGGCAGAGGCAGGGGGTCCAGTCAGCAGGCCCTTTCAGTGATGGGTGAAGGATGAGGGTGGCTCAAACAAAGTGGGTAAAAAAAGGTTGTGTTCTAGATCCCTTTCGAAGGTCAGGCAGTCACGGTGTCCTGGCTGATTGGATGTAGGATTCCAGAGAAAGAGAACAGCTGGCTATGGAAGGATAGAGTTGCCTTTAACTGAAATGGGAAAGGCCGAGTTCAGTTTTGGAAATGTTGGAGATGTTTCAAAGGTATCCAAGCGGAGCTGTCAAATAGGCAGTTTGATGTACAGGTTGGAAGTTTTGGAGACAGAAGTGTGAGAGTGGTCAGCACGGAAAAGGGGTTTAAAGCAGGAGACTGAGTGAGATTTCCGAGGAGGTGAATGTCGATAGAAACGAAATGAACACCAAGGATTGACCCTGGGGCACTCCAGCTTCGAAAGGTCGGAAGGAAGAGGAGGAACCAGCAAAGAAGATGGAGGAACAGCAACCAGTAAGGCAGGAGGAAAATCAAGAGAATGTGAAGCCCTGGAAACCAAGGGAAGAAAGCATATCTTGGAGCAAGTGATCACCCAAGTCAAAAGGCTGCAGGTGGATGTTGGAGTTGGCAATACCAAGGTCACCACTGCCTTTCACAAGAGGATTTTTAGAGGAGTAGTGGGGTCAAAAGTCTGACTGAAGTTAGTGCAAGAGAGAAGTGGGGAAGAGGAGTTGGAAGAAGTAAGTATAGATGATGCGGTCATGGAATTTGCTGCAGAGAGGAGTGAAGAAGTGACTGGTACACTTCCTGCCTCTCTGGCTGGCTCCAAGGTGGATTCCCCTCACATTCTGTAAAAGTGCACAACTCTTCAGGCATACCTTATTTCCGTGGAGTGGCTGTGTGCCATCAGCGTAGGAATTTGGAACCGGTTGAGATCATCAAGGTCATTTCAGTTCATCTCCCACCTGATAATGGAATCTTCTTTGTAATATTAATACAACCAACATTTAAATTTTGTTCATGTGCCACCTAGGGATCCAGAGATGAATAAGGCACAGTTCCTGCTCTTGAGAAACATACCTTTTTTAATGGGATGAGGCAGGCATATATACTTCCCAAGAGAAAAGGGAACCTTCTTCGTACACTCTTGGTAGGAGTGTAAATTGGTGTAGCCACTATGGAAAACAGTATGGAGGTTCCTCAAAAAACTAAAAATAGAACTACCATATGACCCAGCAATCCCACTCCTGGGTATATATCTGAAAAAAACAAAATCACTAAAAAGATACACCAAAAGATACACGCACCCCAATGTTCATAGCAGCATTATTTACAATTGCCAATATATGGAAGCAACCTAAGTGTCCATCAGCAGATGAATGGATTCAGAAGATGTGGTACATATATACAATGTAATACTACTCAGCCATAAAAAAATGAAGTTTTGTCATTTGCAGCAACATAGATGGACTTGGAGGGTATTATGTTAAGTGAAATAAGTCAGACAAAGACAAATACTGTATGATATCACTTACATATGGAATGTAAAAAGTACAACAAACTAGTGCATATAACAAAGAAGCCGACTCAACAGGTATAGAGAACAAACTAGTGGTTACTAGTGGGAAAAGGAATGGGGGAGGGGCAATATGGGGGAGCGGATTAAGAGGTACAAACTATTAGGTATAAAATAAGCCACAAGGATATATTTTACAACATCCTGGGAAATATAGCCAATATTTTATAATAACTATAAATGGAGTATAAGCTTTAAAAGTTGTGAATCACTGTATTGTACATCTGTAACTTAAATAATTTTGTACATCAACTATACTTCAGTAAAAACTTTTAAAAATATATAAATATTATGATAGAGGCATGTATAAAATATTGCGAAAGCACAGGGGAAAGAGAACTAACTTGACCTGGGGACGTTAGAAAAGATGATATGCATAAAAAAGCTGACATTTGAACTAGGTCTGAAAGATGAGCGTGACATTTTCCAGATGGAGTGCTGAAGAGAATCCCTTTATCAGATAATAATCCAGCTCCTTTTTGAATGTTTATAACTACAGAAAGCTCCCTACCTTATGAGGCCCATTTCATTTTAAATAGCTGTAATTGTTGCAAATGTACTTTCCACATTGAGCCAAGCAGTGCCTTTTACTATTTCTGCTCATTGGTCCCGGTTTTCTCCTCTGGAGCTAATGGGCAGAGACTTATCTTTCTACCATGTAAGTCATTTCTATATTTGAAAATAGATATCATGTTCTCTTTCAAGTCATCTCTTTTCCATGTTGAAAAAAGGGAAATGGATAAAGTCTCCAGTTGCGTTCCCCGAGAAACTGATCTGAGACTAAGTTGGTGGACGGGAGGGAATGCTCTTGAGATCAACAGCATGAAAGGAAGGGAAGATTGGGGAGGAGTGGGCAGAGGGAGAAATACAGGTGAGACGCAGTATTAATGGAAACTTGTGGGAAGTTCTGAAGATAGAATCATCCTTCAGAGTTGCCTAGAAATAGGGCAAGAGGACCAGGTCTTTGGATGCCTTGACCACCAGTCTTTCAATGCATTCTACCCCAGGAAGGGGACGTGACTTTGGGCCAGGTGGTTCTCTTCAGCTGACACAGTCCCCAAAGTGGGATGGCAGCTGAAACCAATTGCTAGGGCCACCGTCAGCAGCTGGGGTAGTTACTCCCTTATGTCTGAAGTGGATCTGTAAGGGATCTTCAGTGATGCAGAAGAAGAATCTCCTGTACTGCTAATTCTTTAGGCAACTATTTTCTGAGACAGTTAATAGAATGAAAAAAGTACCTGTTTTTGTTTCTTCTTATTAGCAAACAAACACCCTGAACATCAACGTGATGAGGTCCACCATGACAGTTCCAGACTGATGGGGTCTAGTGTACAGTCGTGTCTTCCCTGTGCTAACTGCACCTATCAGTCATGATAGCCCTTTACCTACGACTGCTGTAAGGGGCTCTCAAGGCCAGTTGGAGAAGTACATTCACGCAATAAATTTGACTGGGAATCTTCCCGAGGAGGAGGAGGACCCTCCGAGGACCCCTGCACGTAACATTCTGTAATGACATTAGGAGAATAAAGATGTAAGTGTGGAAGCGTAGTGAGCTGAGTTATGTCCCTGTCCTTCATCCTAGAAGATGCTACTTCTTGTGGTGATCACGTGCATGCTGGGAGCCTGCAAAGGTGGATGCTTGGCCAGCAGTCCTTTCCACTCCACGCACACATGAAGATTGCTCTTTCATCTGTGGCTGTGACCATAATTTGCAAAGCCTGTCACTGCTTACAACTTTCAGTTAGCCCAAAGCTTTGTTGAAAAAGAGCTGTTCCATTCCCGATTACCATACACCAGGTTGATGTGTCAGCTAAATTACTAACGCTGGACCACTCATTATACTGGGAAACATTTGCCCAAGCTATGACTTTGTCTCTTGATTCCTGTTTGGTTTCATTAACCTCCTCTTGGTGCCACAGATAAAATGGCCGTGTAAGGCATCCTTATTTAGTGCAGGATTGGCAAGATAAGATGGTTGAACTGGGCATTGGTGGGAGCAGAGGAACCAGAAAAAGGGTGATTGTGGAGGAAGCGAGAATTAGAAGGTTAGACGGGGATGTGGTGAGGGTTAGACGGAGCCATATTAATTTTTCTCTGTTCTTACTTTCACCGTATATTGGCTTTCTTCACATAGTAGCTGGCGGTTTCTTTAAGAGCTCATTGATAATTGTGAGAGAGTTTTAAGAGAAGACTGAGAGGAGAGGGTCAGGTTGGTATACAGTAGATTGGTTTTCTTTTAAATTCAATCTCATTAGCATGGGCTCATTTACTAAGGACCGTCCCGCCCCCCACCACCCCACCATGGGTTTTCTTTCAAGGCTATCTCTAGCTGTGTATTTGAACCAGCTGTGGTTTCACTGTAGGTGGAGCTTTGTGGGTATTCAAGGACCTCCTTGTGATATGTTCATTTATCATAGAATGGGTAGTCTTACTTTGTTTGCAATGGGGATCCCTCTCATCCTAAGCCTGTGCATTTTAAGGTATATTTAAAAGCTTTTGTCACTTTGTTATGTCCACTGGGCTGGTGAAAACTCAAGTGATAATACGTCTCATTTGAGAATCCCTCAAATCCCCTAACTTAGCTGGAAGTAACAAGGAAAACAAATGGCTGTCTCTTTAAAGTGATAACCATTCTGGGTGAGTTGTTCTGTCACAGGGCCTTCCTTTCCTGTTGCTGTGGTTCTCTGTGGGCCCCTGACAAGTCTTGTCATAATTAAGCCTTGTTGTCCTGGATTCCCACTATATCCTATGACCTAAGGACAAGGTCAGCTTCACCTGAAGAGCAGTACATAGTGGCATTGAAGTAGAAGACCAGGAGCAGGGGCTGGCCACATATGAAATCATTGTTCTATCCTGCATTAATTTCCATTCCCTCCCCACCCATTCTTGATGCCCCACCCTCTCTACTTCTCTGAATTCCATTGTCCTACCAGGCTCCTCCTTGACTGTATATTTAAGCCAGGGGAGGGAGCCATTGTAAGCACCATTTTACCCTTAGCAGAAAGAATTGCCCCCAAACGACTAGGCAACTACTGTTTCATTCTGGATCGCTTGCGGGGAACGTGAAGAGTTCAAGCCACGTGAAGCACACACAGCTCTGGCAGAGCCTCAAGGGGCTGGCAGCTTTCGTTGCCGAATCAGGGTCTCTGGACACCAGCTGGATAGTTCCCAGCCTGCATTTTTTTTTCAATAGTGGGTGCCCAAAAAATACTCAGCCGTTTCTCAGCTGTACAACAATGTGTTCCTGAACTAAGAAATCACTGCATCATTTTGTTTAAAAGCCTGACCTCTTGTAACCGTACTTTGAAGCTCTAGTTTGGGGGATAAAAAAGAACTGCCCCTTTGAATTAAAGACACAATTTTGTTAGCTTGGATTGTTATAAAATGGAGATGAACCATCAGATAGGAGATAGGGGCCACTGACCAAGAAAAGAGATGTCATTACCCAGGAGGAGGTCAGGGGAAAACGGACTGAAAGAGAAGGCCAAGGCTGAGAGGGTCTTCATTGTGTGGTTTCAGATTCTTCTAGCTGTAAGATCGAGATAAAATGCAGGGCCTGACATCTCCAAACAACAGGTGAAATACAGCTTAAAATGGGAGAAATTTAAAATAGCTTCTCCCTCAAGAGGTGGGAGAAAACATAAGATGCTTAGAATTGACAGAGGGCTGTGTGTAATACACAGGTCAGACGGAGACCCGTGGCATTATATAGGTAAGAGAAAGAACAATCCTTTCTATGTTGTTCTCATATAAAGCTTAATCATAAATGACCTTGAAGACAAGTCATTCTAACTTGCAGCTGACACGTACTACTTGTGCATTACTCCACCTACATACCTCATTATCAGAGTAGAAGACAGAGAGAAAATTCCATGTGCATTTCACCTAACAATTATGTCTTTATAGAAAATCTTGTATTACAGCGTGCTTCCCTGCTAGCCATACCTGAGTACCACCCACCTGCTGGGCGACTAGAGGTAGATTTAAGGGCAGGTTGATGGCATTTTGGATTATTCACTCCGATTGAATAATACATATCCCCAATTGATGAATCCGAAAGGCTCAAAAAATGGAAAGTGTGTGTTTGTGTTTATGTAACTCATTTGACAGCAAAACCTGACCCGAACTGACATGAGGCCGTTTACCGTCTTTATCCCACTTTATGTGACTCTTCACATGTTTTGCTCTAGAAATACTAACATATTTGATTTTAGGAAGCTGCCTGAGGCTCTGCAGTAGCCCCAAGGATTTCAGACAAGAAGAGTATAGACCCATGTCGATTTTCTCAAGAGGAGGGTTTTAGGAAGGGAAGTATTATAAATGTTTGCAATTTAAACATATCCAATTTTAAAGGCATTATGTGGCAAAAGTAAATAATGAACACAAACCTTTGTATCCAGATGGTCCAGACTCTCCCTCACCATCTTCGTTTTGATTTTTCTCTCTCTTTTTCTTTCTTTGTGTTTACTACTTTAGGATGAATCGTCAATGTTCTTCCAGTTTGGCCCATCGATTGAACAACAAGCTTCCGTGATGCTCAATATCATGGAAGAGTATGACTGGTACATCTTCTCTATCGTCACCACCTACTTCCCTGGCTACCAGGACTTTGTAAACAAGATTCGCAGCACCATCGAGAACAGCTTCGTGGGCTGGGAGTTAGAGGAAGTCCTCCTGCTGGACATGTCCCTGGATGATGGAGATTCTAAGATCCAGAACCAGCTCAAGAAACTTCAAAGCCCCATCATTCTTCTTTATTGTACTAAGGAAGAAGCCACCTACATCTTCGAAGTGGCTAACTCAGTAGGGCTGACTGGCTACGGCTACACGTGGATTGTGCCTAGTCTGGTGGCAGGGGACACAGACACAGTGCCCTCGGAGTTCCCCACCGGGCTTATCTCTGTGTCCTATGATGAATGGGACTATGGCCTCCCTGCCCGAGTGAGGGATGGAATCGCCATCATCACCACCGCTGCTTCCGACATGCTGTCCGAACACAGCTTCATCCCTGAGCCCAAGAGCAGCTGTTACAACACCCACGAGAAGAGAATCTACCAGTCCAATATGCTGAACAGGTGAGTGCGGGAGGTCAGAGGAGAGCTTCCGAGACTGGGTTGGATGTTCAGAAACTGTGGGAGGAGCAGTTCAAGATGTCTGAGGTTGAAGACGGGTCACTGGGATGGCGATCGTTCGTGACGGTGGGAGATCCAGATCCAAAGCTCGCTGTGCTGTGTTCTTGTTCTAAGAAATGCAAAACATCTCCCCCTTCTTGACCACTCCCCGTGTGCCAGGTCTTACTCTAAGCGTTTTGTGTGTTCGACCTCATTTAACCCTCAAGGCAACAACTCTTATTAGGCAGCTTTTAAAAATTGTTTCATTTTACGATACAAGAGAATAGGCTTGTCCGAAGTCACGCTGAAAGTAAGAGGTTCAGTTTGGAGTTGAACCCAGGTCTCTCTGATCGCTACACACCTGATCACTATGAAAGATGAGACAGGCATGGAAATGAGGGAAGACCAGCCCCCTTACCTTTGGGACACTGCTGTACAGAGAGGGAATGGGGAATAGGGTACATGGGTCTGTAGGCACATGAAGAGGATTCGTCCCTTGGTTTTTAATCTGCCTTTGCTTCTCCTTTCTCTGCCTTTGAGATTAAGTGCTGGTGTGGAGGCAACTTTTCTGGTTGCTGTTGGTCTGGCTTATTGAATGGGAAGAAGGTGTGGGAGGAATCCTGCTCCCCTGACCTCACCTCAGAATCCAGCTACGATGGCAGCACAGCCTCTTAAGGGCCATTGTGTGACCAAGTGGGGTAGAAAATTCTGTACTGTGCTTTTGTGGTTTTGTTATTTGTATAAAACTGCTACATGCGTACACTGTAAAAACTCAAACAATATAGGAGAGCTCAAAAAAAAAAAAAAAAAGTAAAAACGACCTTAAATCTGACTAGCCAAAACGGTCATTACTGAAATAATTAATGACTGTCTTTCTAGCTATCTCCCGGTGCATGTATACCTGTGTGGAGATAAATCTACAGTTTTACATAAATGGAAAGATAACCAGACGTGCTGTTCAATAACCTGACTTCCTTTCACTCAATAATGTATTTTGGGTATCCGTTTCACCTTTATTATGAACTATATCAGGCATGTAGAAAGATATTCAGAAAAACTTAATCCATGCTCAGGTACCCACCACCCAGCTTAAGAAATAAAATATTAGGAAGTGTACTGCAGGGAGGTTGAAATACATTTAGAGGAGGTTGAACGTGTGCTGACTTATACTTATTGAACTTCTGGAAGGGACTTGGACTCTGTAGCCTCTTGACTAAGCTCCTAATTCAGAGTTGACACTAAAAGTCGTTTTTCTATGGCTGCATCTGTGGTCCAGTCCTGATACTCCCCCACCTTGAACTCTCTGCTTTCTCTGCCGTCCCTGGTTATCCCTACATGTTGGTACCGACCATCTTGGTTTTCTTCTTGCCTCCCTGGCAATTCTGTCTCAGCCTCCCCAGCATGCTTCTTCCTTTACATACCTCTTAAATATTGGTGCTTCTCAGGGGGTCTGTCCTATACCTTCTTGCCTTTTTTTCTTTCTTTTTTGGCTGCGCAGTGTGGCTTGTGGGATCTTAGTTCCCCGACCAGGGATAGAACCCGTGCCCTCGGCAGTGAAAGCTCAGAGCCCTAACCACTGGACCACCAGGGAAGTCCCTAGACTCTCTTCTTTTCTCCTCCATTGCCAAGAATACAATCAATGTCTGTAAGTTCCCCCAAACTGTGACATCGCTGACTGAGACTTCTCCCTTGAGCCCCACGTCTGTCTCTGTGTGACCACATCTGTTCCTTTGGATGCCATGGGCCCTAGAACATACCATATCCAAGGCTGCACAGCTGCCTCCTCTCCCATCAACCCTCCCACCCTCTTCTAGCCAAATTGGCACCACTTATAAAGGGTACATCCTGTTACCCAGTTTCCTAAAGTACAAATGTCCAAGGTGTCCTTGATGCCAAAGCCCTGACACCTCATAGCCAATCACGGCCTTGTCTGTGGATTTTCCCTGGAGAGCTTTCACTTATTTTCATCCCTGTGCCATCGCGGAGTCCACCTCTTCCTACTCGCATTGCTGCAGGGCCTCTTAAATCTCTTCTGGCTTCCAGTTCTTCTTTTCAATCTCCTTTGCAGCCGGAGTGATCTAAAATGAAAATGTGATTTCATCACTTTCTTGCTTAATACCTTTCAGTGGCTTTTCATTGCTCCGATAATAAAGTCCCATCTCCTTAATATGGTTTATGGAGTCTTCCACGGCATGAGCCTTCCTAGCTTTCCAAAATTGTTTCCTGCCACTGGTCCCTTCAACACCGCCTTCCTGCCACACTGAACTTACCGTGTCCTCTCTCCCTTCCAGCTCCTACTGCTGCCTTGAATGTGCTCCCCAGGTGCCCCTGCCCAGCCATACACAGGTGCACATGCCCCTTCACCTGCCTCCTTCTCTTCATCCCTCAGGGTTCAGTCTTGGCATCCCTTCCCCTGGAAGCTGAGCCCTGGCCGAATATCACTCGGTTACACACCTTCCCTGCATCCTGTGCCTTTCCAATAAAGATGATCGTCGTTCTGTGCTTTATTATCTCTCTTCCCTGTAAGTTCTCTGAAAGCAGGGACCCTTCTGTCTTCCTCATTCTTGCGGCACCAGGGAAGACACCTGGAGCAAATGAATGACGTCCTCCGAGTCGCTGAGCTGCCCGGTGCCTTCCTGCTCTACAGGAGTGTCTTTGTTCTGCTCCTCTTTGCAAGACAAGGGGCACCTCCTTTAAAAACTTACTATAGATTCGGTTCTGTACATTCATGTTTTCTCCCTAATTCAGTTTATTTTCCCAAATATTTGTTCATTGAAACCAAGATGAACGAACAGAAAACATCTGCCGAGCAACACAAGGAAATCAAGTGGGTATTACATTAGGGTCCATACATATGGTTCAGGAATGGCTGCTTTTACCTTAAAACTTCCTCTGGGTAAGCAGCTATCTGAAGATAGTATCTCCCATTTGGCTTACTTCACATTAGACTGTAAATGTTATCTCGGAAGCCTGGTCTCTAACCACTGTATCTTTGAAACCACAATTGGTTTTAACCTTTGTCGCCATCTCTTGCGGCCCCTCAAGAGGGTGGCTCTCCTCAGTCCTCTGTACCCCTTGCTTAGAGCTTATTGTCAAGAGAACCGCAAATGCCCACCCCTCCATCTTCTCAAGTGCAGCAGTCCTGAAAGGAACAAGGATGGCGCAGCACAGATTATTCGTACATTCCTCCAGTACCAGGGCAGAGCAGAGAGAGAGTGCACCTTCCCTCAGTTTCCCAAGTACACTGTGTAAAGGTCTCACCAGACTTACCAGAGCGTTTCTCCACCAAGCTATTTCCTCTATGAACCTTCTCTTCTGCCCCAGTTCCCTGAATCTTCCGGGCTTCTGTATCTGACTGCCTGCTGGACATCTTCTCTGGGCTATCTCCCCTTGTCCATGGACCTGCATCCCTCACTCTTCTCCATTGTCTTTTCCTTCCCCTCCTCCCAAACGCAGCTTCCCATGGTTCTAGAATCCAATTCCTAGCCTCTCTTAGTATTTTAATATGTTTTTCTATCCGGACCCAGGAAGGATTGGGGTTGATTATCAGGGACTCTAAGAAGCACAGCATTCAACTCATCAGTGGGATTCAATTAGGCATCCTCAGTCAGCGCTCGTCCCCCTTCCCCTGGTTTGAATTCAGCCCCTCCTTCAGAGCTCTGGTCTCACTAGGGTCCCTCTTTTAAATAACAAACCAAGCAGCCACAGCATTTAGCCACAGCAGGAAATCTTGCAGATAAAATTGTTGCAAACGCTTAACTGTTGCCTTTGGCCTGATGCTCATCTCCCAGCAGCATCCCCAGGAAGGCTCCGCAGGACGTATCTGGGGGTGACCCAGCCAGGGATGGCGCCGGAAATACAGAGTCGGGAAACGTCTTCTGGTCTCACCTTCTGAAAACCCAGTAGCATTCACAGGCCCTGTCGTCCGTCCCCAGAAGCATTGCAAGGGGAGGGAAATCCCTCATTCCTACCTGACCAGACTGTGGCTTTCTTTCCATGTGAGGGAAGTTCCTAAGTCTAGATTTAGGGATCACAGACAGGAGATTCTATTGATATCCCTGAGTCCTAAAGAGAGACACATATTTGACGTGATTTACTTGTTAGTTATGGAAGGAAAAACAACATCCTCAGAGAGGATCCTTAAAATGAACTATTTCGTTCACTGTCAAATGAATGCTATTTATCACGTATCAATCCAGATTCCTTACTGATAACTTCTTAGCTCTTGGAAGCTTGGCCCACTATAGACTTGGCGACTGTCTCCAGATAGGCTATAGGCTGCTGGATAAGGCTTTTTACCAGGGCTGCAAGAAAAATACAGGAACCCAGTTAAATTTGAATTTCAGATAAATGACAAATTTTTTTTTAGCATAAGTGTGCCCCAAATATTGCATGGGACATACTGATATTAAAAGATGATTTGTTGTTTATCTGAAATTCAAATGTTACAGGGCTCCTGAATTTTTTTTTTTTTTTTTTTTTTTGCTAAATATGACCATTCTACTTTGTACCGTAAGAATTAATTTTCATTATTAGCATTCATTAGCATTCATTTATGCCTTATTAGTAAATGTAGTACAGAGCCCTTATACCAAGACGTGCTGAGAGCATTTTATTCCAACTGGGAACTTTATTTGGTTGAAAGAGTTGGAGAATTTCTTATGCCATGCATTCTCGAAGTGAAAGATCTTCTTAGTTCCTGAGAAAATTCTGAAAACCTTTTGGTACCAGATGATCTGAAAGTGTTTAGAAAGTGGTCAGACCAGTTGTCTAAACTCTTCCTTATCCCTCTGAGCTAGAGAAGAATTGGTAGCTGCTAATAGGCCCATGTCTGTATTTTTCCTTTATCACTTCCCTGGAGGAGCAGTTGACGGTGAGTTTCCTTCTCAGTGTGCCTCCAGCACTTGGCCAGTGCGTTTCTCTCACGTAGTTGGTGGCATGCCTGCCACTCACCTCTGGACTCTCTTTCTGTCCTGGGGACCCAGTGGTCCTACTCTTCATACATGGCAACTTTGGGGACTTGTAGAAAGAGCAGTTGTTCTTTGACATGGCTGGATCTCAACATAGCAAACCTCTTATGAATCTTGCCTAATTATTTTCCCCTGGTGTCCTCAGGTTTCCTACTCAACAGTTGCTTTGCACTATCCCCTGCCACCCCCCAATTCTTCCTTCCCCGTGAAAGTCACCATCTCAAAAGGCCAGAATCCTCCTCTGGCCCAGCCTTTGAGTGATGGGGATAACCGACGTGAAGAAAGGTGCTTTGTTAGGTTCTTATTAAAAGAGCTGTGATGAACACGGTCTTCCTTTAACCTTGGGGCAGATGCCACATCCTTGAAACCATTGTATTAGCGGGATTGTTCCCATGGGATGCCTCCTTGACTCTTGGCCTGGAAAGCGCTGAGAGGTTAAGAGATAAACGAGGAATTGAGTCCATTAGTTTTTTAGACACCATGGGCAAGATTGGCTTGGTCATTACCTATCTCTTAGTTGTTGTTAAATATTCGTGGAGTGCCAAGCACAGGCAGATTTACGGTAAGGCAAACATGTATTATAGGTTGACTTAATATAATTTACATGTGAACCAGTCAGAAGTTTCCGTGAATGCATAGCTAGCTATAAGTGGACTGTTAAGCATGGTGGCCTTTACCTGATTAAAGAAATCTACTAGAATCTAAGGAAATTCCCATTTTTCATGTGAAATGTTCAGTAAAGCAAGACACAACCTGCATATATAGAGACAGGCTTTATCTGCTCAGTGGTGTAGCAGGAAATATAAATTTGGGAAAATAACTGAAGAATCTAATAACTATCCTGAAAGGTATATTCACTGCTGATTGTAATTCAGGCGAAGCAAGCTTTAACTGTTCATGGAGGAACGGCTGAATGTGAGGATTATTCAAGCTCTTCTGTTTTTTTGTAGTCTTTCACCTTCCTCATGTCACATATATAGATGGTCATTTCAGCAAGTGATTTTGCTTCTTTCCCTTAAATGCAAACCTGTGAAGAGCATTCTCAACTGTTTAACACTGAGACCCCTACATGATTCTTTCCTTAATCACTACTTAATTCTAGAGCTGACTTGCAAAATTTAAAACTTACCAATGACATATTTGGTGTTTCTTTCTTCTTTCTTCTCTTTCATTTTCCTCCTCCCCACTCTTTTTCCTCCTTCTTTTAAAAACTATTTACAATTTGGAGGAGAGGGCAGGAGATACAGAGGGGGAGTGAGTGGGAAAAGAATTCCATTTCACCGAGGACAATTTTGAGCGGGGGCAGGATGCCCATCTGCGCTGGGCAAGAAGACACAGGTGGTCCAGTATCCATGGGAAGGAGTAAGATGGTCTTGAAGAGGAAGGAAATGAGAGCAGAGCAGGGCAGTGGCTCTCCGCGGAGAAAGCAGACAGGCTCATTCTGAGAGTAGACTTTCTGTCTCAGAAAGCATGTGGGTTGGTGACGATGGTCAGGGTTCAGAAGAGGGTCATAGGTAGATGCTCAAAAGCAGCCCCATTGTCAGCCGGGCTGGCAAAGTTAATAACTCCAGTGTTGGTTGCTTTTCTGAATACTTCCTGCACACCCGGCATTGTACAGTTATCTAATTGGATCCTCACAAAAATCCTGTTCCACGCAGATGTCCTCAGGAGACGTTTTCTGATCACCCTTTTAATGGCAGTTTGTCCTTCCCATCCTCCCAAGCTCCCTATCCTCATCTCCTGCTTTATTTCTCTCTGTAGCACTTATCGGACATACTGTGTATATTTTCTTTTAAAATATTTTGTTGTCTCACTCTCCTCATTGAATTTAAGCTCCAGGAGAGCAGGATTTTTTTTTAATATCTGTGTTTCTAGCACAGTGTCCGATACATCGTAGGTACTTGATAAATATTTGTCCGATAAAAGCATGAATGAAGGCAGGAATCATTATCCCCATTTTATATGTTTTTAAGAAACCCGAGACCCACGCTCGGGCAGTGTGATGCCAGGATCTGGCCTGGATCTGCTTCGGGGACCTGGATTTCAGCCCCTCACCCTGCTGCATAGTAATCAAGCTTTAAAGAAACCTTGGCTTCAAATGAGAGCACCGCTGCTGGGAGAGGCCTCGGTGCTCATCTCATCCAACCCTTTCAAGTTACGTATTCTCACGGGATAGAGGGTAGGTAGGATGGTGAATGGATTTTGCAAATGTGAGAACAGAATCTCGGAGTGGTCCCTCGTCTCTCAGAGGCAGGGCGGGGGCAGAAGCCAGGCGTCCCGCCGGCAGGAGGAGCATTCTGCAGAGAGCACGCCGCCTCCCGGCTGCCTGCCCACGGCCTCAGAGGGGCTGCCAGGCGGCCAGGGCTCCCCTGTTAACCTCTGCCTCGGTCTGGCAATGTCCCCGGGATCCGTGCTCCCTTGCTTCTTACCCAGACCAGGGTGCAAATTCACAGTTAATGGGAATTGAAGCTGGTGTTATTTAGGAATTGAGTGGGAGTTATTTCTCCATCTGCTCTCTCTTCCCACCAGAGGATAAAGGCTGGCTGAGTGGCGGTAAGGATGGGGGCGAGTTGCCAGAAAGCGCGAGTGTTGTCATTTATGGTTACAGACACGGGCTGGATGGCTGAGCGAAGGCTCGACCACAGCCGGCCAAGGTCAGCTTAACAAACCCAAGCTTCTTGAGAGCAGAAATGGCTCTGTGGCTTTTGCGTCTATATAAGACCTCGCACATTTTAAATAAATGATGGTTTGAGCCTTTCTCTCTGTCCTCTCCAGCGGAGCTGTCGTGGATGGGTAGATGGTCATCTCCTGGAAAGGACCCTCCAGGGCCTGATGTGGTCATTGAGGAGAGGGAGGAAGCGGGGCGTTCAGCGTGGCTGACCTTCGGAAGGAGCTGCTGAGGGATCTGACCCAGCGCTGCAGACAGGGGCGCGCAGAGGGGAGGGGGAGGGCAACGGCGGGAGCTGGGGTCGGGGAGCCCTCCCTGGACCTTCAGGGTTTCATCAGCGGCTCTTTCTCTTCCGGGAGGGCCCGGCAGGGTCAGCGTGCGCAGACTGGCACCAGTCCCCAGGCTGGGCCGGCTGGTCACACGTGACGGGACTGCTGCTGACAGGTGAGAGCCCCCGCTGCTAGGATCTGTTCCCTCTTGTCCGGCTGCCAGCAGCAGCAGGCGGCCGGGGTCTGCTGACCGCCTCCCTCGCTGCTCTGGCTTTACGTTCCCTCATTCATGGCCGCTTCACAGCGCCCCTCCCCTCTCCTTCTTGGTTCTTCCCTGTCTCTTTCTCCGTACGGTGTTCTCTTCATTGATCTCCTGCTGCCCCTCCCTTCTCCTCACCAGCTTTCCTGTACAAGCCTTAAAGGCGTTCCCGCCTCTCACTTTCTGCGGTCATACATGACCGTGTGGAATTCTTGCGTGCACACACACACACACATCCAAGTGCACGTGTGTCAGACATCCAGACAGCACGGGTATTTGTATGTGCATTGGCATCTGTCAGGTGGATAAAGAATTACTCGAAGAACTGGGTGAAAATACTTTCACGTAGGACATCTCCCCGCTTCTTCCTATCACTGAGACCACTTCGCTGATGGCATGCGAAGGGCTGTGGATGGGACAGAAGCTGGGAAGAATCCTTTAAGATGGCTTGCCTGCAGTTAGCGCCGGTGCATATCAACAAGGTCTTTGCCATCCACTCTGATTTCGCTTTTAAAATCCCTGTGGCTGTAAGGATGGTTGCTAAGTAACCCTAGCACATTTACTGTTCGGGCAAAGGAGATAAACTTAGTAAGCAAGTGGGTCTATATAATTTTAAGGAACCCATAAATGTCTTCTTTTTCTGAAGGAAAGATCTTCCCTGACAAAGCAGCAGAAATAGCCATGGAAGCCACACTGTGACAACATCATATTCATGCTAAGTGGTCCTTTTCACCATTCCCTGAAAGAGATCACACATGGAGTCCACATGCGGTTGTGTGTCAAAGTACATTTAGTGTTTGACATCAAACCAGATGATCAGAACCTTCAGGTCATTCATGATCATGGCTAATAATGATGACAATAAAAGTGACGATCTTCATACAAGGAATCTTCATGCACATCATCTCACCAGATCATTACAACAAACCTGTGAGGGCTTTGTCTACTCACTGCATAGATTGACGGTGGAGATCAACAGAGAAAACTCAGATACTTACTTTCTTTTCATTTTCCCAGCAGCATTTCCAGACACGCCTACCTACTTTTTTTTGGTCCTTGAACAAAAATCTATCAGGAACATTTGTTTAGGCAAAAATAACACGATAGAATGTCATTATAATATAGTCCATTATTACATAGATTTTAATAATATGTCAAATTTCTCTCATTTTGACTACGTAGAAGAAAAGCCAGGTGTGTGTGTGTATGTGTGTATGTCCCGCACAGGCTACGCAGGGCCATTACTCTCATTGCTCTGTTTCCATAGCTTACGTGTGTTCACACATAGACTTACCGCTTTTACCTGGGAGAGGAGGGGTCACATATTCAGCAGTATGATGTTGAACCACAAAGAAAGTAGGAAAGGGCTTTGAGCTAAAATCACTGACACAAAATTCTTGCCCTAAAATGAATGTGGCTTATTTTATCTCAGAGTTCATTTACTCTAATGTTATACATACGTCTAAGGCACTTGTGGGACGGTTGGATTAGATGTGGCATGGAGTGTCAGTAACCCAGTTTAAACAAGATATGTGAGCATATTTAGGTGGTTTGTCCAGAGCTGGTATGGTAGCTGCCTCATCATCAGGCCCCAGACTCCTGCTAGCTTTCTGCTCTTCTGTTTATAGGGTATGGCCTTCATCCTCATGCCCAGGATGCCTGCAGAACTCCAGTTTCAAGCAGCAGATTGAAGGTAGAAAGGAAGGAGGGCAGGCTCTTTCCCTGTCACGGAGATTACCGTGAAGTCCCATACTTTGCTTATAGCCCATTGGTCAGAAATCAGTCAGTGGCCACAGCTAGCTGCAAGGGAAGCTGGCAAGTTCCATTTAGTTTAGTTTAATTTAGTTTTTGACCTGGGCAGTGATAGGCCCAGTTAAAAATCAAAGTTCTCTTAACTAGAGAGAGAAAGTCAAGGCCATATGTTTGGTAAGCAACCCGCAGTGTCTGGAGATACTTGCTTATCTGATTTACCAGATGACAACAGCTTAGAAATAACAAACGTGATGGGAATCAGGTAGGTGAGCTGACAGCATTAAGAAATAAACAGAACGGTAAGGTGCAGAAAGCATTAGAAAAACCCACCGAAAGACCTTGATAGGAACATTTGTCTAAGATCATTTGGGGCAAACAGCCTTATACTCCCCAGAAAGCATATACCCCCTTTAAAGCATCCCTGTAGAGCAAAATATCATAGCCATTGTTAGGTCATCAATAAGAGCTTAAATTATATTGATTATCTTTGGTTTAAGAAGTCAGCAAATTCTATAATACCTCTCTGAAATTTTCCATTTAAAAATGCTTCTTGTAATCAAGAAAAAGCTTGATACCTAAAAATACTAAGCTTCAGCAATTTAGAAAGTTTACTTAAAAAAAGGTTACTGAGTGACTGCCGTGTGCCAGGTGTTTTATATAGCCTTATTTAATCTTAAAAGTACATTTCAGGGGCATTATTACTTCCATTTTTCGGAGAAAGAAACTGAGATCCAGAAAGGTTCAGTCACTTGCCTACTTTCCATACAGGTAAAGCTGGGATTCAAACCCAAGTCTTGATGGATTCCAGGTGTACTTTGCCCCACGTTGTCCATCCTTCGGTGGCTGAGGAGGCCGAGTCAGTTAGGCATCAATGTGATGACGATGAACACATCATTAACCTGCAGTACAGGGTGGTTTTGTAATAGTTTCCTTTCTTGGGCACTCTGCTGAATTCGTGTCCTGAAGCCATGATAAATCCGGAAACAGCCCAGGAACAGAGTCGTCCCTTGCACACGTGTTAGGGACGTTCCAGACCAAAGTCTGTTTCTGTTTCTCTCCATCCCGAAGTGTGTCACATCTATATTTTACCAGCCTTGCTGTGATCTTTCTTACACCTTCCTCTTCAATTAGAAAGGATGATTTTTTTTTTCGTTTCTTATCTTAGTCCTATATATTCCAAAATCCTTTAAGCCCACATATAAAAAAGCAATAACTTGTAGTCTTGGTGGACCTGAAAGTCCTTTGAACTGAAGTGAGAGCAGACTTTCTGTTTAAGATCCGCCAAGGCTCCTGGAGGTTACAGACACATGAAAAACACTGTCAGGGGCATGTAATAAAACAAAACAAGACCTTGGCCTCTGTCATGATTTACAAATGTCCTCCAAGGCCACTATTCATTTTTGAGAGGTCAGATAAGTTTGGATTTGTTTAAGACTAATACTTGGCCAGAGACTAGAGAAAAAAGCAGTGCTGTTGGGAGTGAAAGAAACGTGACATGGGGAGGGTAGCTTTTCTGTACTTCCCAGTATCACATTCACTGCTAGTATTTTGACTCCCTCTTATGTCCCGCACCCTGTGCTGGGTGCTGGGCATATAGACGACACACCGTACATTTGCTTGTCTTCACGAGGAGCGGGGTATCCACAGAAAGTTCTTTCCCTTTGCTGCTTTGAACTTATTTTTCTTGTAACACAAAGTGAATTGCTTAAGAGGCTAGCAGAATGAGCCTAAGAAACCGAGATCAGAATTTCAGAATATGTTTGTTAAAAGTATCAAGAATGTCCTGATATTTCTGACACAAGGCATGAAGGATGTCCTCCGATAGAGAACCAAGATAGTGGGGTGGAAGAAGAGAAAAGAACTGTTCTAATATCGCTGATTCCAGCTGAATTCTTTGATCTCATTGTCACGGATTATTAGCCACCTGCAAACTCAAAACCTCATGAAAGAATTTTCTTTTGAAAGAGATCAGAATCCCCTCCCCCACAAATACACATGCACTTTGTGTGCTCACTCACCAACAAGTTTAAAAATAGGAGCCGCGGTGTTGCCATGACTCCCAGTCTACTCAGCAACCCTCTTCTCCCTTTGATGTGATTTTACTTCGGTGCACAGTTGACCAAGGCTCTGGCTCAGAGCGGCCTCTAGCGGCTCAATCCTTAGGGAAGCACTTCCTTCCCGGATGCCAAAATTAACCCAGACTAGCCAAGTTGAACACTTGTGTGTTCTGAACCATTCTCCACGTGATTGGCTTTTTGCAGACTCTCAGCTGCGAGGAACAAACCATTCGGTACCTACTGTGTGCTCAAAACCATGGGGAACAGTCCAGAAGCTTGGGTCTTGCTGGGGGAATGAGACCTGCATCCCACAAATATTTCGAGAGCAGCCGCAGGGCAGCTGGGGGTAGAGGTAGTAACAGAGAATGAGGTAATTCATGTTAAACTATGTTTGCTGTGATCATCAGAAGTTAACATTTTTCTTTTCCAGATAAAGGAGGCTTCTAAAATGTATCACCTGATGCTGATTTAACAGCCTCAGGGAAGTACTGATGTGCTGACTTGCTCCCATGCTGTCTTCAATTCCCCGTGTTTGGAGTTCCCTGTGTCAGTGTTTCTCAGTCCTGACTATGTGTTAGAATTTCCTAGGAAGGTTTAAGAAACTGTGTACAGATCCTGGGGTCCCACCCTGCAAAATTCTGATTTAGGAGGACAGGAGAGGGTGAGGGCCTGAGAACTGACATATATTAAAAGCTGCCAAGTTCATTCTAAAAGGCAGCCAGGGTTGCAAATCGCTGTGTTCAACTCTGCTGCCATTTTTGTGGCCCCAGTGACCAGAATAGGGTGAAAGGCAATGATAGCATTTGCACAAATTTGAACTTGGCGTTAATGGGAGAATTCTTTCCTTTAATTCTCTCCTGATGACCAGTCTAAAAATTGTGATCCTTATCAGCACTATGAAATTTAAATTCTGGAAAAGGTAAATACAGGAAATTCTGGAAGGGGTACATACAGGTACATACATTGGTGGTCCTCTTGCAGGTGGCCATGCTTTCCTAATATGGTTTTTGGTCCTTTTGCTGGTACTCCGTGTGTCTACTTTATGCACAGAAATGAGTCTCCGTCAGTAAAGCTGGCAGCATGAGCATCAAAGCAAATCTGACTTTAAATGGCATTTCAGTTCCCCTGTACTTAGATTATAAACGCAAAAGAAACAGAACTTTAAAGCTTCAAATTTGATGTCTGCTGGCCTTGATGAGAAATTGAGGCTTTGCTAAATTTCGGAGCACACAAGTGGTTTTTAAAATGAAAGTTATTAGCACTAGAAAATGATGTTCTTTGTATTACTACACTGTTATTACATTTAATGGAATTGTTCCCTGAAGTGCCACAGAATGAAAGGAAAAACAGTTTAGAATGAGGAAGACACGGGGTGAGAGGTAAGATAAGAAAAATGTGGTGGGCTATCTTGATCTTACAGCTCTCCCCCCGGAACCTAGGGGAGCTCTCCTTCAGGGCAGCCCACTGCGTTGGGCTTGAGAATGTTCTGGTGTGGGTTTGCAGGTGGTTTCATAATGTGTGGCATTCTGGTGGTTCTGTCTGCTGTGAGCAAGTAAGCAGGTTAGGCTGAGGCATAGCTTTGGAATTGTATTATATGAAGGAAGGACAGAAGTCTTCAGAATTGGGTGATGCCATCCGTCTTATTAAAGACTCTGCGTGGCATAAACTGTATGTTTGTCCAAAGGAATAAGAAGAAGAAGAGAAAGAAATGCTACATTATTGTTGTTAAAGCTCTTAGTGATTTGTGAGTGAGAACCATGACAGTCTCCAGACACATTTACCAAGTAGGTGATTATTAGGTGTTTGTTATCACTGGCCTTGACCCCTGTTTTCCACCCGCCCTGCCATCTCTCCCGTGTTTATCACAAAGGTGCCTGGCTGAACACATGGCATTTTGCAGCATCAGACCTGGGCCTTCAGACTTGGGCTTTGTTGAATGAACAGGAGGGGATGAATGCAGAACACTTGTGCTCCCCCAAACTCCGGGTTTCAGATCTGGGCTATTAAACGGAGCCTTCTGGTGTCTCTACACCAAGAGCATAAGAGGAGGGAGGAACTAATCACTCTGGAGAAGCATTTATTAATTGCTGTACAACGTGTGTACCTCTTTTGGGCTCGACCAGGCATGTTCTAATATCGAGCTGGCTCCTCCAGGTTGGATTGAGAATGTCTCGTGCAGATGCGGTCAAATCTTTATTTTGCATGCGCCCAGTGACTGGTGCTACAAGTAGGATTATGTGTTTAGCTGTTTGTTTCTAAGTATTTAGAGGTTGGTTTTTTTTTTTTTGTTTTTTTTTTTCCCTGGATTTCTTGGCAGGGACGCACAAGACAATTTTGGGTTCTGCACCGGAGGTAAAGGGCAGAGAAAAGGAGGTGTAGCTACTGTCCTGCGCTGTGAACCTCAAACAATTATGAACCCGTGGCAGTTAGTGGCCGAGAACCCGTGGCCATGCTTAATGTTTCTTGTGCTGCACAGGGGTTTCCTTTTCCTTGCTGCCATTGTTCTCGTGCCAACTTCACTTCATCCTGGCTCTTTGGTCTTGCCTTCAGGCAGCGAGAAAAAGGTGGACCAGAGTTAATCTCCCCAGAGCAGCCCACTGTGCTGTCTTACGTGCTGAGTCAAAAGGGTGACCTAAAAATTATCAAACTAAGTGAAGTGAGTCAGACAGAGAAAGACAAAAACCATATGATAGCACTTGTATGCGGAATCTAAAATATGACACCAATGAACCTATCTACGAAACAGAAACAGACTCACAGACGTAGAGAACAGACTTGTGGTTGCCAAGGGGGATGGGGGTGGGGGAGGGATGGATTGGGAGTTTGGGATTAGCAGATGCAAACTATTATATATAGGATGGATAAACAACAAGGTCCTACTGTGTAGCGTAGGCAACTATATTCAGTATCCTGTGATAAACCATAATGGAAAAGAATATGAAAAAGAAAATATATACGTATAACTGAATCGCTTTGCTATACACCAGAGACTAACACAACACTGTAAATCAACTATACTTCAATAAAACAAAATTTTAAAAAAATAGTAAATTGGAGAACTTTCAAAAAAAAGGGTGACCTAGAAACTCCATATGCTCTCCTGGAGGAGCCGAGGGTACAACCGGGAGTTGAGTGGTGCTTTTTCCTCTTTTCTGTGGGAGATGATAGTTCATGTGTCTCAGTGTCAGGAAAACTGAGACATGTTTCTTTTGAAAAGGTAAAATTGGAAAGTGGGAAAAGAAAGCAAGTACAGCATTGATTCAGGCTTCAAAATCTTTTGGGTCCCGTGTAAAGGACACACATGCTAAGTCTGTCAGCCCTGGCAGTGACACGTGCTTCAGATTGTGAGCTTATTTTTTTTCCAAAAGAAAAGAAAAATGCCTGTCTCTCCCATTCCTTCTGAGCACTGGGAAAGGATCCTACTTCTCCACACTTGGTCATACCAGCTGTCGAATCAGTCACTCTGGTTATTAGTAAGCAGCAGGGAAATATGTCTATAAAAAAAGGAATTGACAGGAGATATAAAGAAGGAACAGGATATATCTGAGGGAGAAGAGACGTTTCAGAAATAAATGAGACTGGGGCATGATCCTGTAATGCCTGGGTGCTGAGAGCATGATCACAGAGCCCGCAGAACTCGCCGTTGGTCCGGCCTGCGCTGGCCCATCCTAATCGAGTAGAGAGAAGCATTACGGCAGGGGAGCAGTATGTTTAACGCAGCGGCATCATGCCTTGCTGAGAAAATGAAAACCCTGCCTTTGTGAATTCAGTTAAGGGGTGTGTGCTCTTGAAAGGGGGTACGTGCTCAAAATCCCTCAAATATATTCTGCTTTCCTTTACAAAGAAGAAAGAAACAAGGCCTGATCAGAATGACAATGGCCCCAGCAAGCATCTGCCAGGATGTTGAGGTCTGGTGGCTGCTTTGGATGATGAAAAGCCCATCACCTTGGCATCCGTGCTTTTTTGGATGGAGCCGTTGCCACTGAAGACCTCAAAGTGGCTAAAGTGGTCTTTCTCCAATCAAGTTGGGGGTGAGGAAGAAGTTGCAACCCAAGACTCATTGATTTAAGTAAGATTTCAGTATGCTTCAAATAATGAAGAATTGGATATCTAGAGCAGAAAGCTAATTTTTCCACCAGTCTCTGATGGCTCCCTTTTATCTGCTGGATGTGATATGTTTCTCAGCAAGCCATCAAAGACCTTGAATATCTGGGTCTAACTTTCATGATTGGGCTTATGTTATTCAACTGCCTCCCTCTTCCAACTCCCTGCCTGGCCCCAACATACCCTGCTTGTGATCCAGCAACACCCAGTGACATGACCGGCCATTCTCTAAATATGACAGTTTTTTACTGCTCCTGGCATCACGTGGGTTGTACTCTCTAATAGTCCTCTTTCAATTCCCTTGGTGGATACATGACTGTCCCTTAAGATCTAACTCAAGTGTCACCTCCTCCATGAAGCCTTCTCTAACAGTTCCAGGCAGAATTAGTCATCCCTCTCTTTGTGTTCCCATAGCCCTGCGTTCACACCGCTATTATAACAAACACTTAGATGTGCCAGCGGTCCAAATTAAAAGTAGATCTGAGAGCGCCCGAGGCTGGGACTGTCTCATTCAATTTTCGTAGCCACTCCAGAACTCAGTGCCTAGAAGACTCACACATTTTTTTTGCTGTTGAGTGAGAGTGTGAATGAATCAATAAAGATGAAAGGTGGGGCTCATGCATGGGGAGTGGAAAAGTGATTATTCTTTTTAAAAATTCAATATGCTATCCTTCACGTGTGAAGGTGATTTTTCTGATTCATTGGCAGTAAAATGTAGGTTTTCGACTAGTTTTCAACATTGGCTTTACGTGCAGAGTGCTCACATGGCCTTCTGCCTTCTAATCAGTCACGTGGACTTGGAAATGATTCCTTGCTGCCCTTCGCTTCTTTTATGTAATAGTCAGACTCCATAATTCTTGCATGGCGCCCCGAAGTTGTCATTCTTTTCCACAGCCACTGCCCTCATTCCCTTGTGCCCAGATGCTCATAACATGCTGTTCTGAGTCCCTTTTCTTTCATATCACAAAAATCATCTTACCCACTGTCAGGTTTATATTTTTCAAATATCATTTGGATCATTTTGCTCACGTGATGAAGGACTGATGGGGACTTCTTTTAGCCAAATTGATACTTAGCAGCCATCCTCCCTAGATAGCAAATTTCTGCTCTCAGAATCTGATCTCAAATTACTTTCCAAAAGGGACTTCTTTTCTAGGGCTGCCCCTCTTTTTACCACGCTGCAATGTGGTCTCTGGAGTGAAAGGGGCACTGTGCTGAGAGCATGCTTCTGTTCCCAGCTTTGCTACCCATTAGCTGTGTTACAAGTCATTTTACCTTTTCAGACTTTGGTTTCCTCATCTGTAAAATAATGTCTTGGGGAGATGCCTGCCTGAAAAGAATTCGGAAAAAAATGAGCCCTGTGTGCCTTCTGATTAGGTTATAGGTTCTTTGATTCTTTGATCTTATGAGGTATTGAACGTCTATGCTCCCTTCCAACCCTGTGATCAAAGCTTGAATAGGTTTGGAATCCAGAACCGTGGCTTCATTCCTAGCACATATTATACAGCAGCTGACCAAGCACCAGGCGGGGAATGAAGAGTCAGGGCCTGTGTGTTAAGCCTGCCTTTTGCATGAGTATACACACCAGAAGCTGTCCTTTTTCAGATTACTTTTAGTTTTCCGTTCAGCTAAGCTTTTGACTCACTTGATAAAGAAAAATAAATGGGCCAGATTTTATTTTCTCGGATTGAAAAGATTTATTTTGTATTCTTCAAGCCTCAGCGAACAGTAACCTGCAGTTATTCACAGTCTAGTTACCCAATTCTGGGCCGTCTGAGCTCCATGAATCTGCTTTCCTCTTCACAGGCCCAATTTTGGGTGGAGCGTTTTCTTTTTAAGAAACACGATCTGAAGGTGAACAGGTTAAAGGTCAGGACCTGGGCCTCCAAGTGCTTCTTCTTGACTTTTCTTATTTGATAGTGTTCTACTAATGAACTGTTCAGCATGCCGAACGTTGGATTTTCATGATACAATCCCTTCAACCTTGCCCTCCACTACTTTTCTTCATCTCAGAGGAATGAGGAATGGCACAGTTATCTTTCTGGTTGCATGTGTCAGAAATTTGCAAGTCATCTTTGATTCTTTCCTCTCCCTCAGACGCTTCATCTAATCAATTTTCTAATTTTACTGGTTCTATAGCAAAATATATTTCAAATCTGTCCACTTTTTCCCATTTTTCCTACAGTCCTAGTTAAATTAGACACACACACACATATGTGATCATTTAATGTTTGTGTCTTTCTCTGACTAGACTGTTAGCTCCTTGTTGGCAGCAATGTGTCTGTCTGTTCCACTCACCATCGCATTTTAATACTAGACACTTTAATTGGCTCAGAGCAGGCACTTATTAAATATTTGAAAGTCAGTTAATTAACTTAAGCTAATTGGCAAATTAAGCTTTGTATTATCTATGGATTTGATTTCCTCTGGGCCTCTGGATTATCTATTTAAGACTTTGTTTCAGTTCTGTTCTTAGAGTCTATGTTTTTAACAAATAGTGCAGTGTCTACTCTGTGCAAGGAGCTATAGTTGGTGTGAAGGACAACACAACAAAAAAGACATGTTCTAAGTCTCTTCAGAACTTGAGTTTAGTTGAAGAAGCAAAGGCTACATTCAAAAATTGTTGAATAAGAGTGTAAGACATGTGGACATATATACACTACCAAATGTAAAATAGATAGCTAGTGGGAAGCAGCCGCATAGCACAGGAAGATCAGCTCGGTGCTTTGTGACCACCTAGAGGGGTGGGATAGGGAGGGTGGGAGGGAGGGAGATGCAAGAGGGAAGAGATATGGGGATATATGTATATGTATAGCTGATTCACTTTGTTATAAAGCAGAAACTAACACACCATTGTAAAGCAATTATACTCCAATAAAGATGTTAAAAAAAAAAAAGTGTAAGACAGAATATGATTAAGTGCCTCAGATGGGTAATACAGTTCATATGCTACAGTCAAGGAGTGTTATCTACATAGGTTGAAGTTGCAGCCTTGAAACATTGTGGAGGAATTGGAGGCAATGGAACTTGACCTAGACTTCAAAGAATGTAGAAGGTAGAGGCCCCAGGGAAGGTGACCTTTCTCCAAGTGGGAATGATAGCATGAACAAAGATTTGGACTTGACACTGAATGTTCATGTGAGGGTTATATTGGGATCAACTTCATCTGAATGGACTTGTAGACAACTAGTGGGAATAAGTGTGGGGTCACTGTGGGACAGAGTTGTTTTTTTTGGAAAGGCTAGAGTTGGAAAGTTACCATATTGGGAATTGGCATCTAATTGTGTGAACTTAATCAAGTCATTTAGTCTGTTCAAATCTCATTAAAAAAATAGCATGGTAAGGAGCATGCATCAATAAAAAGTAGGATTGCATCAACTTTTAGCTAATACATGTTATATTTCTGTAAAGGAGTTGAATTAGACACCACTGAGGTATCTTTCTGCTTCAGAATCTTCTCTTTAAGAAACAGCCTATTTAGTTTTTGAATCCCTGCTTTGGGCTGAATGAGTGTGACTGCTAGCCAGTAGGTTATGGAAAACCCTGAAAGCTAGATTAATGTCATTTAACTTTGTCCTGAGACCTCACTGTAGGAAAGACTTGATGAAATGTTTACGTTGAGAAGATTAATCCCGTACCACTATATGAAAGGATGGGGGAAGAGTAGTGAGTGACCCAAGGGTGGGAGACAAGTCAGACCTACTCCAAATGCAAGGTGACAAGAGCCAGGATTTTGGTGGCCTCAGAAATCGCAAGAGAATTTTGAAGGATGCTATTTTAGGATCTAGTAATGTCCTACATAGAGATAATACAGGAGATGAAATAGTCAAAGCTGGCTTTTAGGTTTTGAGATTGAAAGGCTGGCGATGAATCAATGGAAATGGAAAAGTTGAAGTAGAAACCTGTTTTTCACAGAAAATATGTTAAATTCTGAGCTGAGGGCAGGACATGTCAGTGAGCATGTCTTGCAGTGTCTGCAGCTAATAGAGTCTGGAATGTGAGGTTACAGATTTGAAATTCATCAGCATAGTGTTGATACAACTGTCAGTGGCCAGCTGAGAAAAGATCTGCTCTTTCAGGAGAAGAGTACGTAGAGAACGGGAAAGTGAGATTCGGGTGAGCCTTGGACACCCAGTACAGTTGGAGGGAGGACGAGGCAGAATATTCAGCAAAGGCCTCAGGCCGGTGGATACAGGGAGGGAGGCTGTGGTGACCAGCTCTGTAGAGGGCAGGCTACTGAAGCCGAAAGAAATGACCTTTAAGAAAGCAAAAGGGATCAATAGTGTCCAATATGGTAGAGAGGGCAGGCACATGTGGTCCATACATAGCTTTTATTTCCTCTTTTTTACCATTAACTACCATTGATCAGGGATTGATTATTTGGTTTTTTGATTACTCAGGTCGGTTGCCTAATTTCTGATAAAGGGTGATCCGACTGGCCAAGACGGTGGAGTAGAAGGACCCTGAGCTCATTTTATTATTCTGTAAATAGCATAGGGAAAAAATTAAAGGGAAAGGAAGGATTCAACAATTTTCTCTCCATTACCAGGTATAGGAAAATGTTGGTGGGCAAGGAGCTTAATATTGACCGTTGGTAAAATAAAATTTAGGCCCTTGCACGATATAGGAAGCCAGAAGGGTCTCTCAACATCCGGTCCCCATACTTATCAGCTGAGCAACCTTGGCCAAGTTACCTAACCTCTCTCAGCTTGCTTCTTCATCTGTAAAAACATGGGTAGCACTAAAGGCCTCCTATTGTCTTCATACTGGTTAAATGAGAATGTATGCAAAGTGTGTACAGAGGACCTGATACAAGTGCTTGAAAAACATAGCCATTGGTTTTGTTATTATTGTCTTATTCTACTTGTTTTATTGGACTGTCCCTGCTCTATCAACATTAACAATGGAGAAGTGAATGAAGAACTGTATTTAGAATGTGTAAACATTCAAGATTGCATTTCCTTTTCCTCATTTTTTTCCAAGAGGGACAGATTTCTTCCACTCCAGTTTTGTAAGAGGTAAATCTATATGAAATCTAGACAAGGACTTGCCCCTGAATCTTCCCTGCCCTGGGCTCCCAGCACTGATTTGTCTAAAGGGTGGTGATGGCACATTTGTGAAGAATGCCAAGGGAGGGCCTGGAAGTGCTACATGATAGCAGGAATGAAATTATCTTAGTCTCTCGGTTTGAAGTGTTCTCCTGATGTCGGAGTGGGGAATCATCTTGAAAGGGAAAAATGTGTATATTTCTGAGAGCAAAGATGCATGTGATGACAGTTTAGATTTTTGCCCAGAGATGCTGGCATTTTCCTCTGGGGGCGGTTTTTCTGTTTCCAACAGTGTTCCCGTTGCATTCCGTGTTCTCTCCTCCTCACCCTTCTCCTCCACCCCCTCCCCATATGTCTTCCTCTTTGTCTCGCCCACCCTACTCCTGGTTTCTTTCTGTCTCTCTCTTCTCTTGTCGGTTATTTCCCTTCAGTAACAAAGTGAATCCTGTCATAGAACAGAGGATGACTTTCCCCAAACCCATTCTCCATCTCTTCACCTCTTTTCTGAAAGTTCTGGAATGGGCAAGAGATGTGGGAAACCGTTTTTTTCTCCAGATTCTGTTGTACTTCTCCCATGTTTTTTCCCTCTGGTCATTCCTTTGGCACCAGCCTCTCTGCAGCCTCCCCAGGCTTCCTCTCTAATGCTCTTCCTTCCCTTCTCTTCCAAGACTGTCTCTCCATGAATCACCTATTCCCAACCCAAGAATTATCTGGCCTTGGAAATCTTCATCACTCAAAATCTGGGGCAGACAGGGAATTACACAAAAGCGGGAGGGACAGAAGGAATAAAGTTCTCTGAGAAGGAGTTTGGACATGGGTGAAGATGACCTGAGCAGCCAGATGCAGCTGTAGGAATGGCAATGAGTTATTTGGGACAAAGAGTTATGACAGATGAAAGGACTTGCAGAGACTAATTTACATTAGCCCCTCCCCTACCCCAGGTAAGGAGCGAATGCTAGGTTATTGTCGGCATGTTTTGCTTTCTTTTGTTTTGAAACACGATAGCTAGTGCCAGATGAATGACAGAAAAAAGAAAACATCTGTCTTAGACTTTAACTACATCTCTGATTTCATCTCTTACTCAGATGGAGACACAATACAGTGAATGAAAACACTATTGTATTATGTTGTTTGATTTGTGTGAGAAGGCACTTGTGTATGTAGAGGGTTTTACTATTTGTTGATGAGGGAGACAGAGTTTTCTTTTGAATGATTGAATAAAGAACAGACAATAAGTAGATATCAGTTCTGTGCAAAAAAAGTCCAGAGAGAATTAATGGGAAAGAACATGGTAGGTTATTACGTTATTCTGACTATAGAGTTACACTAGTTACAGGTGACTGTTGGTAATGGTGTCAATAGAAAGTTGTATTCTGTCCATCCATCCATACATCCATCCATCCACCATCCATTTATCTATCCATCCATCCATCCATCTATCCATCCATCCATCCATCTGTCCATCCATCCATCCATCCATCCATCCATCCATCCATCCATCCATCCATCTATCCAGTTTTTATTGAGCATTGTCTGTGTGCATAGCCAGTGCTAGGTGCTGTAGGAGCCCTACCAAGTTTATACTTTTTCCTGTCATTAAGGAGTTCTCAGTAGTCTCAATTTTGAAGTATACACAAAGAATGTGTGAATTGGCTTCGCCTCTCTCAGGGCCTTTATCCCCACTTTCTTTCTTAAAATTGTCTTTGAAGCCAAAAACTGCAGCTCTCTGAGTATCTCCTAGGGATTAAAGTACCCACAAGACAAAGTGCTAGATTGAGTTTTTTAAATACTTGATTTAGTTTTTGTTTCTTAATATGTATAGGAGAGTATTCTGATGCAGAGGGAGTTACGGGCACCCTTGGTGGTTGCGTGAGGAAATACTGGAGAACTACCACACATTGCTTCTCAGAAACTGAATCTACAAAAGTTCCAGGCTTCACTGTCTCTTCCCACACTTCCTGAAAATTCCATTGACTCCCGCAGCCCAATATTAGTCCTGCCCGACCACGACCCTGGGAGGGCTACTTATAGAACACCCTGAGTCCTGGGCTGCTGAGCAAAAGCAAAATGGTTGCTCTTCAGGGAAGTCAAAAAAGCATTCATTCATTCCCTATTCACCCACCATTTCCTGAATGCCAACCACGCTGCTGGCTTTGTAGATACAGAGATAAAAGACAGGGGTTCCTGTCCTTGAAGGGCTCCCGATGTCCAGTGACAGAGGTGGCTGAGAAAACAGCAGAAATACCAAATGCATCAGTCTGACCTGAGGTTTGCATTCGATGCTACAGTAAGGGCGGATATGAGAGAGCAGGTGAAAGCACGTGCCGCAGGGCTGGGGGACGGGGGCCATACAGACGTATGTCTCCATGACCCCCAGTTTCTCTGTTATTAACAGCCTTACATTTTGCCCCACACCACTATTATCCAGAGCTGGTAATGACAGGAACACGGTTGCGTTTCCAGCTTTTGCCCCCAGCCTCCCGTATCCCCCCAACAGCCAGCTCAGCACCAAGTCCTCCTGCCTTGAGAAACAATGACCATCTGAGACTATATCCTCATCACCACTTGACAAACTCTGCAGAAATCAAGGGTAAAACATGATGCTTTTAACAGTACTAATCATCATTATTGTAATTATAGGATTTATAGGTTTCTTACAGTGTGCAGGGCACCCTCCCATACACCAACTAGACTTTCTAGAGAGGGAAAGGAACCTGCCAGGGTCTCACAGCTGATCAGGAAGCCCTAGGACCTGGATCACCCGATTCTAAAGCCCCAAAGGACTAGGTGCAGAGCCTTACAACGTCCCATGTGTTTCTACACAACCTTGGTAGAACGAAGATCCATGATGATATTATAAAGCTACTGGTCAGTTGAAATCATGGGAAACCATCGTTGAAATGTAGCCTAGAGGTGAAGACTGCTGTCTGGAGCCCAGCCATGGGATACGGGGACAAAAACATTGAACTGGAAATCAGAAAACCTGCATGCCAGCCCACAGTCGACCTTATCTTTGCACAAATCACTTAGCTTTTTGTGTTTGAGTCTCCTCCTCTGTAAAATGAAGGGGATGGGTGAAATGACCCCTAAGGTTAAGACTTTTTTTAAGGCACAGACTTCGGAGCCAGACTTCCTGGCTCTGCCACTTTCTAGTTGTGTGACCCAAAGTAAGTTATTTAATCTTGTTGAACCTCAGGGTCTTCATCTGAAAAAAAGTGGGGATAATAGCCGTACCTTACTCATAGAATTGTTATGAGTATTAAATAGGTTAATAATTTCAAGGGATTCAACTGTGTGTGTGGCTTAGGGTAAATGCTATATAATTGTTTCTTGAATTTAAAAAAATTGGTCCCTTCAGCTCTAGGGTATTATGAGTCTTTGAAGCTTAGTTATTACTGGAAGTGGAGAAAGAATGTACAATTTACAAAGGACCTGACGTTAAAGAAGAATGCTGAAATGGCAAAGAGTTAGGAGGACTTCAGCAGGAACCTTGAGAAAGCAATATAGTATAGGAAGAAATAAGCTGTTTCATTGGTATAGGTGGAAATTACTGGGCAAAGATCTTAGCAGGGAAGCAAAGGGAGGTGTTGTAATGCCCTGGACCTTCCAGAAGCAAAGCAGAACAATTGAAGGCGTTCTGGTCCCATTGCCTGGGGTGTCATGGTTAAGTTCATTGTATTGTCAACAGCAGCTGGCTTGGTCCTCTGCCCTGGCTCTGGGCTGCCTCATCCTGGTGCTCAGAGCTCGGGGCCCAGTGAAGCCGGTGCTTCTCTTCACAGCCTTTGTGCCCTCTTCCCCTGGAAATTGCTCCATCTATACTTTTTGGTGACCATTACTTGTTAAGCAGAGGGAATAATGAAAATATTCTGGTTGCCTGCATTCCAGTTTGATGAAGTTCCCCTATAACTTGGTATTTCCAAATAAATCCAAGCTTGAAGGAGGCAGAGGCCTAAGGCATCTGTGTATCTGGTCTGCTTGGTTTCCCTTGTTTTTTCTTTTTTCTTTTTCTTAATTTATTTATTTTTGGCTGTGTTGGTCTTTGTTGCTGCGCGCGGGCTTTCTCTAGTTGCTGCGAGCGGGGGGCTGCCCTTTGTTGCGGTGTGCGGGCTTCTCACTGCGGTGGCTTCTCTTGTTGCGGAGCACAGGCTTCAGTAGTTACGGCACGCGGGCTCAGCAGTTGTGGCTCGTGGGCTCTAGAGCGCAGGCTCAGTAGTTGTGGCTCACGGGCTTAGTTGCTCCGCGGCATGTGGGATCTTCCCGGACCAGGGCTCGAACCCGTGTTCCCTGCATTGGCAGGCGGATTCTTAACCACTGCGCCACCAGGGAAGCCCCGGTTTCCCTCATTCTTAATCAAGCCCTGTCTCTGGCTCTTGTGGTGGCACCACCTGCAACTCCTAGCTGTCAGTTTAGCTTAGGAATCAGGTGTTTAAGACAGGGACCCCGAGCCTTGGCTCCGTCATCTGTGTGACGGGAGAACACCTTGCAAATGTACAGTGATGACGAAAGAAAATTAAATGTGTGAACTCCTCAACCACAGCGCTGCTACCCTCCTGCCTCTCTCCTCTCCCGGCCGCTCCCCTGCCCATCCTCCTCCACCTCCTTTCCTTTCTCTCTTCCTTGTATTCAAAGCGACACAGTCTGGTGACTCATTCCTGATCTGCTCTTTGATTTCCCCAGAAGAGGACTCGATCCCTCTGGGGGACACAGTTATCCTGAGGCTACATAGTGCCCAGGGAGGCAAACTGTGTGCTGGGGAAGGAGAAGCAGAGTCAGGGCCGAGGAAGCGTGAGTTCAGAGGGGCTTTGGGTAGGCACAGAGCAGAAGAGGTGGATGTTCTGTCTCAAGGAGTTGTTTGCCCTTAACCGCCCTCCAAATTTACTGATTCAGGGGAAGGGCGAAGAAGGGAAGGAGGGAGTTGTCGCACGTTGAGGACCCACTGGGTCCTGGACACCGCAGTAGGAAGCGTCCATGTGTGGACTCAGTGGCGGGACCAGGAGCAGCCTCCGGGTCCTCTACCTCGCCTAGAACTTCGCTCCTCGGAAGCAGACTCTTAGCTTTTGCACAGGGAGTTTGTGTGGGAACCATCTTGGGGAGCAGAAATTAGGGACTAGGGAAGTGATAGGGAAGGAGGGAAGCCAGTGAAAGGAGCTGTATGCAGCTGATAAGCCCCATGGGTGACTGGTGCTTGATCCCGCCAGAACTTCGTAGAAGAGCCTTCGGAAATCATCTCAGCGCAGAGTTACGTCATCGTTCTCAGGCTCGCGCGGTGATTCCAGCCTGATGTTCCCACCTCACTAGTCTCCTGACCCCAAGATTCTGCCACAGTCACACTCCATCATCCACCGCCTCATTCCCTGGGCCACCGACCCAGGAGGGTATTAGCATTGCCCCGAGGAGGCTTTGACAGGACCTCGGCCCTCAATTCACAGGCGAGTGCTCCCATGCCAACAAATTCTCTATCGCTGTACCCCGCCTGGACTCCCTCAGAATCCACTCTCACCTTTGCTCACTGCTTTCTGAGGTCTGCAGCAGCCAGGCCCTTCCACGGCCATCCCTTCAGCGTGGAAGCTGTTTCCTGCTGGCCATCACCCCGTCTAGGGATGTGCTGTCCAGCTGTAGTTGCATGGGACCAGGCTCTGGTTATTGACCAGGATGGGATGAAGGCAGACAGGGCACATATCTTGGAGGAGCGGAGTCATACTGAAAGACACCTGCCTCAGATGAGGTCCTTGCAGGGTCTCTCAGTAAGGTCAGGTTTCTTTCCTCTGGCAAGGGGTTGGGGGTGGAGCTTCTCTTGCCTTCCACAAGGTTTCAGGAAAAGCCTCCCTCCCTGTCCACCCAGAGGTCCCCATGTGGGTCTCAGGGTCCCATTCTTTTCCTATTATTGTCACATAGGAGATAGTCCAAGGTTGTGCATTTAGTCTCCTTTGTATTGTTGTCACTGCTACAGTTAGTTCTTGGGGTCTGATTTTCAACAGTCTGCCTGTGGCTACGAGGTGTGAGTCTCCTTATACATGGCATGGAAGGCTTTCTGGGTTTCACAGAAAGCCCTGAGTTGATAGTTGGCTGACTTGGCCCTTTCAGTTTCTTTTTTCAAGGCTTGCGAAATATATTGACAGAGTCAGCCAACTGCCCACATGTTCAAAGACCAGAGCCACCACACAACCCCATACATCACCCTCTACCTCTACCTTGTCCCAGTCTACCACAGGGGAGACTGGTAGCATTTGTGAAGCTAGTACATGCCAGGAGTTACCACTGCCCCACTTACCCCCAGCAGTGGGGTCTTCATTGAAATCCACAATCCCATCTTGAGCAGTGGGGTCTTCATTGAACTCCACAATCCCATCTTGAGGCTCTGATCTGTGTAGCTCTTTCTAGTACCAATGATCTTTCCCTGAGTTCCCTTGAAGGCAGAGACTTAGACCAAGACTAATATGTAGGTAGGTTTTTTAAAAAGAAATTCTAAGGAGCAGGAGTCGAGGACCAGAAGAGTGAGACAAGGAACGAGAAAAAGCTGGTATAAGGATACATGATTAGGCTGAGCTTTGCTGAGGGCAAGTGGTCCTTCATTCTGGCAGCATCCTCGAAGGAGTCTTAAGAAATATGTCTTAGAACTCTGTACTGAAAGGCAAAAGGGGAAGAACTTATTTATAGGCTCCCATGCACTTTCCCACTTCTGGGTTGCACAGAGCAGTTCCTTCACTAATGTACCAGGTCATGGCAACAGAGAAGCCTGGGGACAAGAAGCCAGAGCTGGACAGGATGTGCCCAGGATAGAATGCTGCATGATGCTGGCCAGAGCCTAAGCGCAAATAGTCACCACTTTCGTGACTGGAGAGCAGGGGAGGTGAGAGGATTTGAAGTGGTACCCAACTCATGCCTGATACACAGCCCCAGGTAAACCACCTATTTCTTTTTTTTTTTTTTAATTTTATTGAAGTTTAGTTGATTTACAATGTTGTGTTAATTTCTTTTTTTTAATTAAATTAAATTTAATTTTTTTATACAGCAGGTTCTTATTAGTTATCTGTTTTATACACATCAGTGTATACATGTCAATCCCAATCTCCCAATTCATCCCACCACCCCCATCCCTCCCCCCACCCCCATTTTCCCCCCTTGGTGTCCATCCGTTTGTTCTCTACATCTGTGTCTCTCCATTTCTGCCTTGCAAACCAATTCATCTGTATCATTTTTCTAGATGCCACATATATGCGTTAATATACAATATTTGTTTTTCTCTTTCTGACTGACGTCACTCTGTATGACAGTCTCTAGGTCCATCCATGTCTCTACAAATGACCCAATTTCATTCCTTTTTATGGCTGAGTAATACTCCATTGTATATATGTACCACATCTTTATCCATTCGTCTGTCGATGGGCATTTAGGTTGCTTCCATGACCTGGCTGTTGTAAATAGTGCTGCAATGAACACTGGGGTGCATGTGTCTTTTTGAATTATGGTTTTCTCTGGGTATGTGCCCAGTAGTGGGATTGCTGGGTCATATGGTAATTCTATTTTTAGATTTTTAAGGAACCTCCATACTGTTCTCCATAGTGGCTGTGTCAATTTACATTCCCACCAACAGTGCAAGAGGGTTCCTTTTTCTCCACACCCTCTCCAGCATTTGTTGTTTGTAGATTTTCTGATGATGCCCATTCTAACTGGTGTGAGGTGATACCTCATTGTAGTTTTGATTTGCATTTCTCTAATAATTAGTGATGTTGAGCAGCTTTTCATGTTCCTCTTGGCCATCTGTATGTCTTCTTTGGAAAAATGTCTATTTAGGTCTTCTGCCCATTTTTTGATTGGGTTGTTTGTTTTTTTAATATTGAGCTGCATGAGCTGTTTGTATATTTTGGAGATTAGTCCTTTGTCTGTTGATTCATTTGCAAATATTTTCTCCCATTCTGAGGGTTGTCTTTTCATCTTATTTATAGTTTCCTTTGCTGTACAAAAGCTTTTAAGTTTCATTAGGTCGCATTTGTTTATTTTTGTTTTTATTTCCATTACTGTAGGAGGTGGGTCAAAAAAGATCTTGCTGTGATTTATATCAAAGAGTGTTCTTCCTATTTTTTTCCTCTAAGAGTTTTATAGTGTCCAGTCTTACATTTAGGTCTTTAATCCATTTTGAGTTTATTTTTGTGTATGGTGTTAGGGATTGTTCTAATTTCATTCTTTTACATGTAGCTGTCCAGTTTTCCCGGCACCACTTATTGAAGAGTCTGTCTTTTCTCCATTGTATATCCTTGCCTCCTTTGTCATAGATTAGTTGACCGTAGGTGCGTGGTCTTATCTCTGGGCTTTCTATCCTGTTCCATTGATCTATGTTTCTGTTTTTGTGCCAGTACCATATTGTCTTGATAACTGTAGCTTTGTAGTATAGTCTGAAGTCAGGGAGTCTGATTCCTCCATTTCCGTTTTTTTCCCTCAAGATTGCTTTGGCTATTTGAGGTCTTTTGTGTCTCCATACAAATTTTAAGATTTTTTTGTTCTAGTTCTGTAAAAAATGCCATTGGTAATTTGATAGGGATTGTGTTGAATCTGTAGATTGCTTTGGGTAGTATAGTCATTTTCACAGTATTGATTCTTCCAATCCGAGAACATGGTATATCTCTCCATCTGTTTGTGTCATCTTTGATTTCTTTCATCAGCATCTTATAACTTTCTGAGGACAGGTCTTTTACCTCCTTAGGTGGGTTTATTCCTAGGTATTTTATTCTTTTTGTTGCAGTGGTGAATGGGATTTCTGATGTACAGCAAAGTGATTCAGTTATACATATGTATATTCTTTTTCATATTCTTTTCCATTATGTTTTATCACAAGATATTGAATATAGTTCCCTGTGCTATACAGTAGGATCTTGTTGTTTATCCATCCTATATATTAGTTTGCATCTGCTAATCCCAAACTCCCAATTCTTCCCTCCCCCTTGGCAACCACAAGTCTGTTCTCTACGTCTGTGAGCCTGTTTCTGTTTTGTAGATAAGTTCATTTGTGTCGTATTTTATATTCCACACATAAGTGATATCGTATGCTATTTGTCTTTGTCTGTCTGGCTTATTTCACGTAGTATGATAATCTCTAGGTCCATCCATGTTGCTGCAAATGGCATTATTTCATTCGTTTTTATGGCTGAGTAAACCGCCTCTTTCATGCCTGCCTTGAAGCACTTGAACGACTCCAGTTTCTCCTCCAAGTTGGAGAAACACAATCATGATGACAAAGCCACAGTTCTCAAACTGTGACTTGGTCCTGCCCAGAGCTCCTGCTGCATTTCCTACTATATTAACTTTCTCCCACTCCAAAATAACTTCTCACTCTCTCTTCTCACTTCAAACCTGTTACATCTCTCCTCTCTCTGACTAGCACTCTCTGCTGGTAAATCTGCCTTCAGAATTCATTGAGAAAATGGAATTATTCTGCCAGGAACTTCCTCATTTTCATATCACCAAGTCTACCAGCTACACCTGCTTCAGCACCGGTGCCGTCAGCCTTCACTCCAGGTTCTGTGGATGAAGTCCCCCTGTCTCATAGAGACCAACCCTCTACAGAGAGCAAAGTCCGTGAGAAAACACGAGTTTGAGTCCAGATCTCTTGAATTCTTAAATTCTGGATCCCAGCCTTTTTGCTTTCTCAAAGACCTTGTGTTTTTCTCTCTCTCTCTACTACACTATGTTCACCAGCCACAGATAAGTTCTAATACCTCCTATATTAAAAATAAAACCAACAATCCACGTCTGCCCCTGATTATCTCCTCATTTTTCTGTTCCTTGTAATAGAAAAACTTCTTGGAAGAGTTGCCTCTAATCGCTTTCTCTCCTTCCCCACCTGCCAGGCTCTCCTCACCCATTCCATGGGGTTCCATTCACACCACAGTAATGGAATGGCTCTTGTGGTTCTTGCCAGAGTTGCCAATGATCACCACGTTGCCAGATACAGTGGTCACTCCATTGTCATCTTGTCCCCTCTGCAGCATTTGACGCAAGTGACAGCTTCCTCATTGAAATCCATGGTTTTCATGAAGCCACACTCTTGCAATTTTCCTCCCATTCTATTGGTCAGTTCCTCTCAATCTTCTTTGCTAGCTTCATTTTTTTTCCCTCTCCATCTCTAAAGATGGGCCCTGTTTTGGGATCCCTTATTATTATTGTTATTATTTTTAAATTTACACAGGTTTCCCAGGTGGTTTAATCTAGTCGATGGCTTTATATATCCTCTTTACGCAATGATTTTCAAACATTTATCCTCAACTCAGACCACCCCTCAGAACCGTATACTACACTGTATAGTTACCTACCAGACATTTCCTCACAGTGTCTGGAAGGCACCTAAAACCGAACATTGCCAAAATAGAACATTCCTCCCCTTTCACATCTCAGTCAATGGGCAACCAAATTCACCCCATTGCTTTTCTCACTTCTACATCCAAACATAAGTAACAGCTTTGGAGCCTGCCTTCTCATCATATAAATCAGTCTACTCTCCTGTCCACCAGTCACCCTGTCCGAGGTACCAGCATTCTTTCCCTGGGTTACTACAGGAGACTCCTGGTTCTCGGAGCCCTGACTGTGAATAAGGTGCTTGCTTGTTTGTTTAGTACTTGACCAAAATAAACTTCAGTGGATGAAGGGTCTTTGAAGAGTGATGATAGAATTGCCCTAAGATCAAGGGCTCACCCTAGGTTTTTGCAGCCCTTCAGAAATCCGCTGGTGGAAGGAAGGAAATCAGAGGCTTCAGTTCATGTTTGTTCAATAAGTTGCTTTCTGATAACAGTGTGAGCCTTAGCTCAACGCCCTGTTGGTGAACATTCACATGGAAATAATCCTGCCACTGAATTAAGTGCCTTCCTTAAGACCTTCACGGGGACTGTTGGCCCTCGTCACTTTCACTTCTCAGGGACGTTACTACCACTCCCTTTACATCACGGGGAGTCCTGTGCGCTGGTGTAGACAGTCTGACATGGTGCTAGAAAGGCCGTGTCATTTTTAATTGGGGATGTAAGAAAAGAAAGCCTGCTTGGTTGAATATGCCAGAACCAAGGAGCCAGACTCCCTGTGACAGATGCCAGGACACAGGGGTGCCTGGGAAGTGATATAAATGGGGTTATTTTTTTGAATTAGATAAAAACAGGCTGACTTGACATTTACCTATGTATCCATTAGCCCCAGGGACTGAGGCTCAGGCTCATCTTTTTGTCCCTGTCAGTTCTCCCCTCTCCCAATACTATAAGTGAAATACACCATCCCAGGGGGCAGCTCCTTCCCGGCTTCACATAGGAACCCTGGTTTGGGTTAATTGTCCCTTTTGTCCATTGAAAGGTGCACAAGGGAGTGAACTGGGAGTCTTCCGCGGTTCCTGCAGTAGTGTTGGGATTGACGGTTTTGGTACTTGCAAGCAGAGGGTCCAGAATCTCTGGAGCATCAATTAATGAGAGTGATCGCCGTAGCAAATTGCCTTCTATTTCTATGAAATAACAGAAGAATTGCCTCTGACCCTGTGGCCCTGGGACAGCTACATTTCAAAAGGGACAAGTTAGCATGAGAATGGATTTCTGAACCAGATGCTAGGTCAATATGCCAAAAGTAGCCATATGAATTTGACAGCTGTGTTTTGAGCTTATCGCGTGTTTTTATGCATGGAAAAGAGCCCTTTGGACGATGAACAGAAATGTTGGCGTGGCTTTGCTAGACTCTGTACGGTACTTACCGTACTGTGATGGCCTCCTATTCAGGTGCCACTGCGTGGCTTCTCATGGTGACACGGCAGTAAACCAAAGTGTCACCATCATTTTGGTTGTGAGGCGGGGCTTCTTCTGGCTGGACTTCCATACAAAAACAAATATCTGGTAAAACGTATCGGAGAATTTAGATGTCTTCCTGACGAGGAAGTATGTCCGTGCTTTGAAATTCACGGCAAAGTACAGAGGTGATTTATTGATGCTTGTCTGGTTCGTGTGGATGAGTGAATGGAAGAGTAGGTTTACACTTGAGTATTCATTTGGGTGGGAAAAAGCCAGCACAAGTGAGTGACCGGATGCACTGCATATGTATTTATACAGGGGATAGACTCAGTCAGTGTGCAGGGGGAGACCGGAGTGGTGGGGTGTAAGCAGGAATGGCCGTCTCCTTTGGTGACGGCGGGGGTAGGTCAGCTTCTGGCTTCTGGGAACGGAAGACGGTGGGTGATGAGGGGTGACAGCGAGCGTGTGTAAGTGGTTCTAGTGCGTGAGGGGCTGTTGGAGAGGATTTGTGTGAGAGCAGTTGTGCGAGTAGGTGGATGGTAGCCTTAACCAGCACTGGGAGTGGTTGAGACTTAGCAGGTCTGGGCCAAGTAGGTGGGGCAGTGCGGCTGCCTGTTTCAGAGTGGGAGGCTTGGGAGATGAGGCTATCTTTAGTCATGATGCATTTGGCTGAGTTGGAGAGAGACGCTCGTTGAAGCATGTTTTCGCCTCTGTGTTTCCACTTAGGCATGAAGAGAGCCAGTGACTGTTCCCCTTTTAAAATTAAATACACCCAAGCCACATCATCAGTGGTAGCCCCATAGGGCATGAACTTTCTCCTCTCTCCTAAGCGCAACCCCATGTCACAGAATTTGCCTGCCAGGAGTGTCACGTGATTGACTAAAGGGGCTTCCAGATCCTCTTTAGAAGCGGCTGTCTGAGGCAGCAGTATAGTTTCTCTTATTTACGTTTGTATCCTTTGCAGTCCCACAGGAGTTTCCTAGAGACACTTCCCAACTCCGTAAAATGCTGTAGGGCGAAGCGAGCAATTTACCCTTGGGAATAAGCCAGCACAGCTCCCCGCTGCCCCCCTTTCCCTCCACCCGTTGTTCACCTCTGCAACCGCCTCGGTCCAGGTGTTTGCCCTTTTTTCCTCCGTACCACTCCCTTGCACTTGAAGCCTCGTGTGGACTTTCACAGCTGTGAATCTCTCCTTAACAGACTCTTAGTTGAGTTTCTTGAATGATCAGCCTGAGAGGCTTTGTCTCCTCACCTTAAAAGAGGGAAGAGGCGGAGGAAGAGCAGGGGGGGTGTGACTTGCAGGCAGCAGAGATGCCGTTCTGGGGACTGCAGTTCTCCCACGCCCCTCTGGAGAATCGTACAGGAGCTGGATCTCTGCCTGGGGATGGGGAGAGAGGGAGGTGGTGCGTGCATGCCTGTGTGTGCGCGTGTGTGGTGTGTGTGCGCGTGTGTGGTGTGTGTGCGCGTGTGTGGTGTGTGTGCGCGTGTGTGGTGTGTGTGCGCGTGTGTGGTGTGTGTGCGCGTGTGTGGTTGGAGGGTGTCCCGGAATGGGAGGCTGGAGTGACCACGTCAAGCATAAGGAGAAAGTGGCTGGCCATGAGAGGCGAGAGACTTCCCTTCCAAAAGGAGAAGCAGGGAATCACCATTCTCGATTCCAGAGACAAAGGAGGTCATGGAGGAGAGAGCTGAGCAAAGAGGTCCCAGGAAGGAATAGGAGGGACGTGCCTCGAGGAGTTTCTTTCCTGGTGGAGGGCTCAGCCCCAGTCTGCCCTCCAGCCCCTGTGCTCCCTCTGGGATTTGCTTTCCCGGTTCTTCCTTTAAGAGAAACCCTGGCCATGGCGGGGAAGCTACCTCAGGGCACGAAGGGGAAAAGAGACTGATTTGCAGAACAAGGACAAGTCTGTTTGCTACTTTGGATCCCCCAGCCACCCTCAGGCTGTACTTTTACCTCCACCTCTGGTGCCTTTGTATTTTTCACTTTCGATTTATGACAGTGAAGACATAGGTAGAATGATTTCTGAGGGTGGTGGAGGGATCGGAAATTCTTAAGAATAAGTTGACCATCTGTCAAGTTTTGAAAAAAGGAGATGGTTCTTATGGGATTTCTCACTTCTACTTCATTACCATGCCACAAATATTTACCAAATGCCTACTGTTTGCAGATTCTGTTCCAGAAGCCCTACCGTACCAGCTACAGAGTTAGGCACATTCACAAAGGTACCGTATTTAGATTGTGATGCTATATTTTGGGGCAGTTATTGTACCATTTTATGGAAGAGAAAACTAAGGCTAATCTATTTGTCCAAGGGTTGGTGACGGAGATTGTATTCCAAGCAGGGCTTTGTGAGTTTGATTCTCATGATCTTTTCATTATTCTGCACATCTTGCTTTTATTTCAAATCAAAATTTTGTTTTATTACCAGGAATTGCCACGCTCTGCCTGTTTACTGAGCTGCAGTGTATTTTAGAGTCAGCCAGACCTGGTTATGAATCCCAGTAGATCTGGGATTTATAACCATCCACTCTTTAACTTGTATAAAATTATCTGCACCTCAGCTTTACCAACTGTAAAAAAAGAGATATTAATTCCTTATTTTAAGGATTACTGTGAGGACTGTGTGAATATGCACATACGCACACATATAAAGATATATGTGCACTCATGTACATACATCATTTTGTGTGTGTGTGTGTGTGTATATATGTATATCGCCTAATATAATATATAACACACTTATTAGATAGGAAATATCCAGTGCTCTTTCCCTCATTCCCCCTTCTGATGAGAACCCACTCTTCTTATTTCCTGTGGTTGCATAAAATTTAATAGTTTTCTATAGCTCTTATTCTTATGCTCAAAGAACGAAGCCCTTGCATATTTAGTCACATCAGGGTAGGCACAGTCCTCATAAGTGATGAACAGGAAGGACTTTCTCAGTAACAAAGACCAAAGATTGAAGAACTAACGTTACTACATGTGTGGACAGAGCAGGACTAGTATGTGAGAATAATTGGTAGTTTTAAACCCCCTTTGTTTTATGTTTTCTTGAAGAATGTTACATGACATTCATTCCTGGAAGACAGATTAATTCTTTCCCTGAGTTGTGAGAAAGGAGAGTTTCTTTCGTTGAAACCACTTCTTTCTTTCTGCCTTTCTTTTTCACCTTCATCCCATACCTCTGTCTTTCATCTTTCTTGAAAAATTTAGTGTTGATCTCTTATATGGCGATGCTTCTCACTGCATTGTCTTCTGAAGCATCTCATATGTCCTCTGCCATGGTCCACTGTGACAATAAAGGTACACATCTCTATCCAGCAGGGTCCCTCTGAAAGGAGTAAGATACTGAACATCAGAAAAGCCTTGGGTAAGGCGCCACTGTGAGGTTGCCATGGACCCTGAGAGTTTAGGGCTTTTTCATATTAGGCACTTAGATTAGCACTGGCTGATAACACAGCCATTTATTTCAATATATTAAATAATATATTGAATATTTAAGTCCCATGTCCTCCGTGAAGTCCACTCTGACTTCACCTCCCCACGCTGTGCTCTCCTGTCTCTAAACTTGCACAGTATTTATTGCCTGTTGCATCACCCTAGTCCCACTTCTGCATTTAATCAATGGCAGTTTATTAAGAGATTGTTTCATTCAAAACTTGATATTAGGTTTACTGTAGATACAGAGGTAAGTTAGATACATTCTTTTTTTTTAAAATTAATTAATTAATTAATTTATTTTTGGCTGCGTTGGGTCTTCATTGCTGTGCGCGGGCTTCTCTCTAGGGGCAGTGAGCGGGGGCTACTCTTTTGTTGTGGTGTGTGGGCTTCTCACTGCGGTGGCTTCTCTTGTCATGGAGCACAGGCTCTAGGCGCGCGGGCTTCAGTAGTTGTGGCATGCGGGCTCAGTAGTTGTGGCTCGTGGGTTCTAGAGTGCAGCCTCAGTAGTTGTGGTGTACGGGCTTAGTTGCTCCATGGCATGTGGGATCTTCCGGGACCAGGGCTCGAACCCGTGTCCCCTGCATTGTCAGGCGGATTCTTAAGCACCGCGCCACCAAGGAACTCCGAGGTAAGTTAGATATATTCTTATCCCTGAAGAGTTTTCAACCAGATGATGGTTTAGATCACCAATGGTCCATTGATAACTTTAGTTGTAGATTTAAAAAAAAATCCTATAGAAAGGATTTTATGGCTTTTAGCTCAGTTATTTTGGACTCAGGTCATTATGGATAGGGTAATGATTTGGGCATAGATATTGTGGAGGAAGTAAGTGAACACTGGTAGAAACACACTTCCATCACCACTTTGCATAGGGATCAAATTCTTCTGCTTCCACAAATCTTCTGGTTAAAGTTGACATGAAAAATTATAATGGCTTACAAAAGAACTTGCTCTTATGAGATCATTATGACCAGTTTGTTTTGCTTTGTCAACAGGGAGTCATATATTGCAATTCTGGAGCTCATACAGTCTTGCATTGCTCATTTGAAGGAACAGCGTTCGGGTTCCCTGAGATCATTCTTTCAGAGCATAAGCTCCAGATTTCTTAAATGTCATTTTTTTACCTGCACAATAGTAACTATTTTAATTAGCAAAGAAATATAGTTCAAGGAACCATTCATTCTTCATTTGCTCACTCACTCATGTATTCATTCATTCATTTTACAATCGTGCATGTATTCATTCAGAACATTTACCAAGTGTTTCTTGTATGTTAGTTGTCTTGGAAGGTGAGGAGCAAAGGCAATTCTTTAACCCTCTATGCAGTACTATTTCTGAAGAGCTTGATATTATTTAAAACTTTGGTAGCTTTTATTTTATTAATTCCATCCAGAAAAAAATATTTCTCAGTCTAATGATGTAATAAGTTTAACTTGAATGCTGTTAGCTTGACTCCTAGAATTCACTTTCTGCCACATCTATATTATTCTAGGAGAAGTGAGTATGACATGGAAGATAAAGAGTTGAGAGGCTTCAGCAAAGTGAACGGATGAATACATACATGATAATCATTCTCAGAATAATTCTCAGTTCACCCTGTCAGGTCATTTTTTAAAAACCTGGCTGAGTCTCATTAGTGAGTCTCCTTGTCTCCTTCATTATTGTTACCACTGGAACCTCCACCACCAGCAACATCCATCAGTATGAACACCATAAGACCCATAGCCCACCAGCAGTGCACTAGGCACCATGAATGAGAATATTTACTGAAGAGACGGACCACTGTCTTCAGGAAGTTGGCACCTAATTTGATCTTAATAATATGTATATAGTGCGTAGGAACATATTTCTTAGAATTCTGAAATCTCTTGGCTGAACCTTTAACTTTGGTTCGCCCAAGAATTAGGTCCTTTGTGTCATAAAATTTGTTCTCAGAACATTTGGTCTTCTCAGTCTTTCTTATCCTTTTGGGGGTAGATGGAAGGCCGGATACCCAACCAGAGTTTCCCTTTGGGCTTGAGATTAAGAGACAGCACCGATATTATTCATCGAAGTTCAGAACCCACAGAACGCTTGGGACTCAGCAGGACTCTGTGGAATATGGGCATTTTACAGAGAAGATATGACCTCCTTTTCAAAGAGCTTGGAGTCCAGGTCAGCTTTAAATCGTAAGCATAGCAACATAATATTTCTTAGAATCCCAAAGTCCCTAGGGAAGCTATTTCTCTCCAGTTTCTCTAAAGAAAGAACTGTCCTTTGTTTAAAAATCTCCTCATATCAAGCCTCTGTCATGGACTACTTTTTTTCTACCATATCAGAGGAAGCATCTAACTGAATAGATCTGCTTTCCTCCTGTTTGCTGGGACTTATTAAAAGAGCTGACTGCAAACAGATTTTTACTGCCTCAGTGTGGCCTTACATCAGGTAGCACCCAATAAGACTTGACAAGCTGATGTCTCCTGTCCGTCAACAGTGATGGGGTGGGAGGGACCACAGGAAGGAGAGAATCCTATTCCCACCCACCTTCTGAGAGATAGACTTTGGTTGCATGATAGAGGGTCCATTTTTAGAAATCTGTTTAATTTCTGAGTTGGAGTTCGGGGATTTTGCTTTTGGAATATAAGGCCAGAAACAATACCCATTTTGTCAATGCGAAAAAGAAGCTGAAAATTATATACCCTTTAGGTCACAAAGGAGCAATAAGAATGAGTCCTTAGGAGGAAGGGGGAAAAAAACCTTACAGAACACTAGTGCTAGAGCATCTTAAACACGCTGCACCCTTCTCCAGCCGGGCAGCCTAACAGCTCTGTGTGATTAATACCGATGGCAGGCTTTTGTTCCGAAGAAGGAAAGATCCTGTGAGCCCAGATTTCCACCAACTTTTGTCCCATGCTTGCCTTACTTTTCTTTCTTAAGCATTGGTGACACTGATTTTCAAAAAAAAAGGCAAAAGCTACAACCAGATTCTGATTTTCAGAATTTACAGGATTTTCATTTAATGTAGAATGAAATATTGATACATGTGACTTCTTGTTCTAAGTAATATTCCATTGTATGAATATACTAGAATATGTCGTTTTCTGCTGGTGATCATTTGAGTTTCCAGTTTTTGACTATTGTGAATAAAAATGCCCTGAACATTTTTTTCTCTGTCATTTTGTGGACATAATGTTTTCATGTCTCCTGGGTAAATATCTAGGAGTAGAACTGTTGGGTCAGAGGATAGGTGTATATTTAACTTTGCAAGATAGGGACAAACCATTTTTCAAAGTGGTTATATCATTTTACATTCCGCCATACTTATTCCATTCATACATTTGTATGAATATTTCAGTCAACAAGAGGGAATGTACTGTAGGAAGTTGGAGGGCTCAAAGAACAAAAGGTGAATCCTGAGAAATAATACCTGCAGGAACACCTGTTATTTCTTGAGCTAGGGTTGTGGTTAGAACTTAAAAGCTTAGAGGAGAATATATGCCTGGTGCCATGTGAATCTGGTACAGTACTTAGAGCTTCAGGGAGGAAGTACTGCCCAATTACTTTTGTTACCTTTAAGTCACTGACTCTTCTGCCATCAGCATTCTGGTCGCTGAGTCTGTTTGGTGGGTAGTTTTTATTTTGGCTATTGTATTTTCAGTTATAAAACTTCCATTTGCTTTCTGTTTTAACTTTTGTTTCCAGAGTGTTTGAGATTGCTTGTTTGAGTATTTTTATAGTAGCTGCTTTAAAAGCTTCATCATATAATTCTAACATCAGAGCCATCACAATGTTGGCAACTGTTGATTGTCTTTCCCCGTACAAGTCAAGATTTTCATGGCTTTGTGTATTATGAGTAACTTTGGGTTGCATTTTGGACATCTAGAGTACTGTGTTATGAGATTCTGAGCCTTGTTTAGAGCCATTAGTTTGATGGTACTTTGAATTCTGGTGTTTTTTCCAATCTGCATGTTCATATTTGATTTTCAGAGATCTCAAATAGCTGTTTTATGCATTCTCTCCGGGTTTAATAGCTGTTTTCAGTGGGAGAGAAAAGTTGTCATGTATTTTCTCCATTTTACCTGGAACCAGAACCAGTAAGCTTGAATTTCAAAAGCATATATTCACAAGATGAAAGAAAACCCAGGTATTCATTTATGTTTGGTTAAGGGCAAGGATCATTGTTATATTACCAATGTATCCCAACTACTCAGAGCACTGTCTAGAACTAAATAAATATCAAAGGCATTCAATAAACATTTTGGAATGAATGAAAAATAAGCTAGTAAACAAGGAAGAATACATTAATGTTCGCTGAGCAGTATTACAAGAAAACAGTTAGAATAACCAATACCTGTGACTTGGTACAAGTTGATCACCTTTCTCTGTGTGTATCAGTGTCTTCTTTTCTAAAATGGGAAAATGATATTTATTTCATAGTAGAAAAATACGGAAAGTATTTCGCACATTGTAGGTACCAAAAAAAACACACAGATTCAACATTCCCTTTTCACTCCTCTTCAAATAAAGAGACAATAAAGATAACTTTTAAAACTGGGAGCAAGGAGAATAACCAAAAGATGGGTTCATTCCGTGGGGCCGTTGGTTTTGTATAAACAGATGGCAAATGAAAGCAGAAATGCTCCACTCCTATTTTTCTTCCATCTTCTCTATTAAGGAAAATGATCTTCAGATGAAAAAGGATAATATCATGGCCTCTGAAGTGAGATGGCTTCATAGGTGACTTTTTTTAACCTCCCTCAGATTGAGCCAGATTATCTCTCTAAAGTGAGAATAATAATATCTACTCCCACAGAGCTGTTTTAAGTGTGACGGGATGAAAATTATGGAGGTTTGGGGCAGGTGGGGGGGACAGGAGAACATAGGCTCTTCTCATTTCCTAGCCTGTCAAAGAAAATCTTTTAATTGCCAGCTCATCCCAAAACCAATTCTGATGGACAGTGGTAAACTGGCAGCCTTATTCGTTTTGCTGCTGTTGACCTTTTGGTCCAGTAGAGCTAGACTAAGTTTGACACAACTTTGCCTGCTGAGTCACAGCCTACTCTGTGTTACTCCCTACTGCATGAAGCCTGTGGCTTCCTTGGGGCCTGCAGACCAAAACACCACATCCATCAGGCTTCCAGCTTTGCTTGGAAACTCAGCCTGGTTCCACACCAAAGCAACTCTCTACCAGAGCTCTGGGAGAGACCCAGAAACCTGTTCCTTTCACCCATTGTTTCCTAGTAATCTGGCTCAGTATTTCATCTGTTACAAATTCTCAGTGCACTGTTTCTCAACCAAAGAGTTTTATCTCTTTCATCCCTTCTTCCCCGGTATTGAATGGAAATATCCCCCATAGCATTTCCAAGCAGCTAAAGTCGTCAAATTTTTTCACACTGCTGTCCACCAAGCATTTATATTTTATCCAACTCACATTTTCCACCTAGCCCGTGCCCTGAACCAGAGAGGTGCTTAGTGAAAGTTTCAGACTTTATGCAAGAGATCTGGTAAGTGTTCAAAAATATGCCTTGACAGCCTTGATTTAATTGTCCATTGACACAACACCATTTAACTTTTCTTGAGACTCCCACGGCATTCTAAAGTCTATGGGAAGATGCTGTTACCGTCTTGGGAACTATATAAACATGTAGCAGAGGGACATCTCTACGAGTACCTTCAGCTCTGTTTATTACTGTTCGGCATCATAGCTGCTGAATTCAGGGAGCGGATATAGGGATTAAATATGGAAGGAGGGGGGGTGGTCAGAAGCCGGAGTCTCAGGCTATCGTTTAAAGTATATCCTTTAGAGCGTGTGAGGAGACCTCCTACTGTCCAGGATGAAGATCTTCTGAGATGCCACCTGATGCCAGGGTACATCTGCTGTTTGCCTTTTATTAAATTGAAGTATAGTTCATTCCCAGAGTTGTGTTAGTTTCAGGTGTACAGCACAGTGATTCCGTTATACATATATATATTTTTTTCAGATTCTTTTCCCATATAGGTTATTACAGAATATTGAGTAGAGTTCCCTGTGTTATACAGTAGGTCCTTGTTGGTTACCTATTTTATGTATAGTAGTGTGTGTATGTTAATCCCAAACTCCCAATTTATCCCTCCCCAACCCCTTTCCCCTTCGGTTAAAAAAAAAAAAAAAAAAAATCTCTCTGGAATGAAAAAGGGACTACAAGGACTTCATTAATAGGGTAAAAGTGATAGGATTGACAGTTGATAGGTTCTTCAGGAATGAAAACAAAATGAGACTTCCATTTACTGTCTCAGAAGGGAATTAAGGCCAAGGAGCCAAACCAGACTATAAGAATATTTCTTATAATCTGGTGTTTTAAAAATTCGTTCCCATATGTATAAGCCCATAGTGATTTAAAAAAAAAACAACTTTCAATGGAAAGGGGCTTATATGTCGGCCTTCATGGGCAGCAAGAAATGAAGGGTTAGAGAGACTGATTTCCCCTGCATAGCCAAGCTTGAGCGAAGAGCTTTTACAAGCGATCATGAATGTGAGGAAGTTCCTGAGAGAAGGGGAAGGAGACTGTGTCCTGGGCGCTAGCATCAAAGGGAGAGAAGACAGCCATCTGGGCCATGGGAGCTCTCTGGGCCTGGGAAGATGCTTTGGGATGAGACAGACCAAAATTTCTCCTGCTGTCATGGACTGCCACTCTTTTGACTCTGTGGCTCTGTGGAGCTCAGTCAAGCAGACATTACAGAGCCCTGATGTGTGCCTTAACCCAGACACAAAGGTGGTGATGTGGTGAAGAAGAGGTGCACTCTGGCTTAGGGGGATTTGGTAAATCTTCAGAGAGAAGGTGGCATATGAATTGGGATTTTAGGGGTGGTTAGGACTTTGATGGTCAGACATGGGGGTTTGGGCATTCCAAGCTCAGGCTAGAGGAAGAAGTGGGTAAGACTTCTTTGGGGGATACTGCTGTCCATATAACCGCACAGCATAAAGCTGGGGCTTAGGATCTGTGATGCAAGTTGGTTTACTGGAAAATACAGTTAAATAATGAGTCTATGTTGACCTTTTAATTGTCTGTACTGATTGACTTCTGCTTAGGTCACTGGAAGAAACTTTATTTCATTTCTAACCATTTAGTCTCCCACTGGGAAAGTATGAGTTTATGCATTTTCCTTTGGATCTTGACAGTGCTAGAATATGATCGTATTGGAGGATGGCACGTCTGATGTCTATTCAGTACTTAATTCAACCGCTAATCCTTACTGTTCCTCAGCCTTTTGCCAGTTCCAATATAGGTATGTGATCAATGAGACACCAGTAAACACTGTGAGAGTCATCAAATCAAATAGCTGCAAGGGACCTCTGGAGGTCACTGTGCCTATAGGTAGATGATTTCCAAAGCCCACTAAAATAGAGTTGTTTATTAGCACTCCAGAAATGGAAACTGGCAGCCTCCCACAAGTAGCTCATTCTAGTAATTAATCAGCTGGCAGTTTCTTCCTTGTGTCTGATTGAAGTCTTTCCTGATGTAATTTAATTTATTTGCTCCTGTTTTGTCTACTTGGGCAAGGATAGCAAATGATCACTACACCACTAATAACAACTCTTTATGAACTTAAAGACAAAATCTCATCACCTTTCTACCCCTCTTCTCTACACTAAACAACTCCAGTTTCTTATACTGTTCATCAGAGGTTTTCTTTGTGTCTTTAGCTATCTTTATTAAAGTTCTCTGAACTCTTGAGTTTTTCTACATTGTCTTAAAATAATTACTATAGTGAACAGAAATTTAGACTGAGTGCAGAATAACTGTTTGGGAGCCTCGTTGATGATTTTTCAAAATGACAAAGCTCATGGGCCTTTTTTGGTGAAAATTAAAATGACTGCTTCTAGGGCCCAGTTCTAGGTAGGGCTGTTGCATTTTTAAATTTTTTTTTTTTATTGTTTAATCTCATTGTGGTTCACCTACATTTCTCTGGAATCCTTGTGGAGATGATCATGTGCCTTCTTGTCATGAAATTACTTTTAAATTATAAACCTAGAGAAGACAAGGCACTATGCCTTATACTGTACATTCCTTTTTTTCTTTTTCTTTTTTTTTTTTGGTCTGATCAGTTTGGGAGTGTTTCCTCTAGTGTATTTTAGAGTATCTTGTCCAAAGAATCTGAAATAATAGACACAGTAATTACTACAAATAACTGTAAGAGTATATGACATTTATTCCCTTATGAAATGACTTTGGGGTTCACAGAGAGGTTAAGGGGCTAATAGGTAATCAGGATGTGCGAAGGTGGGAAGCAGGGGAGCGAGATTCAGCACTCGTCAGGTATCTTCCATGTGTGAGCATTACGCCAGGTCCTGTAGATACACAAACATGGGCAGAAACGACACATCACCCTCAGGGGAAAGGATGAAGAATGGATGGGATGATCAAATTAGGGTATGTTTGTGTGGTGGCACTGTGGCACCTGGGCATTGGAGGAGAAGCCGTCTAGGGAAGTACGGGTTGTGGGGATATTCCACTGAGATCAGTCCTCAGGCAGGAGGAAACTGGCTCCTCAAAATTTGGGGTTAAGAGATGAGGAACGAAAGTATCAGTGACATGCATTTTCCTTATAAACGAGGAAATCACTGTAATAATGGCTAAAATTTTTTAAATTAATTTTTATTGGAGTATAGTTGCTTTACAATGTTGTGTTAGTTTCTGCTGTACAGCAAAGTGGATCAGTCATACGTATACATATATCCACTCTTTTCTAGATTTCCTTCCCATTTCGGTCACCACAGAGCACCGAATAGAGTTCCTTGTGCTATACAGTAGGTTCTCATTCGTTATCTATTTTATACACAGTAGTATATATATGTCAGTCCCAATCTCCCAATTCATCCCACCCTTCCTCCCCCCTTTGTAAATGGTTAAAAATTTTTGAGCTTTCACAGCGTCCCAGGCAAAGTTCTCAGTCCTTCTATGGGTATTAATTCATTTAACCCTCACAACAGCGCTATGAGGCACATACTGTTTTATCTCCCTCGGATGGAGACACAGACCTGGAAATGAATAGGGAGGAGAAATCTCATGGAAATTCGTGGAGTGGTGGGTCTGAGTAGCAGGGAGGGAGTTCACTTGGAGACGATGCCAATAGGATTTAGAGAGATGGGGCGCTAAATGAGCGGGTATGTGGCTACTTCTAGGGGTTTGGGATGGCACTGAGGGATGTTGTGTTGACCAAGAAGGACTGTAATGCCACAGGCATTATTTCAGCATACTCCTGAAAATAGATGAATGCAGAATGAGAGCTCTCTGCTGGTTGAGTCATCGGAGATGCTGGGTGACTGCCGTGTAGGGATTGGCCATTCACGCGGTGTGTTTCGCAGAGATCAAGTCCTTCCTCTCTTCCTCATCCCGTGCTCTGCTCCTCCATTCTTTCTCCTTTCTCTTCTACTGTTCTGTGCTCCTCTAAGACCCGTCAAAGGCCGTTTTCTCGTGGCCCCAGCCTGGGCTCTGCGTGGCTGTGGCCTGGCTCTCTGTCCGGCTCAGATCCTCCTCACGTCATCGTGCCCTTGGGGCATCACTGTTGGCCTCCCTGTGTCAGCATCAAGCCCTTCCTGACCACGGCTCCGACGTCCTCTTCTCTTCCCGTAACTGCAGATGCCACCCTCATGACCCGGTCATTACTTTCTTACCTCTCTGATGACTTTCGTTCTGCTCAAGCCTTCAGAGCCCCTCTCCTACCTTGTCCCCATCTTCACTCGCCCCTAGCCCCCTCCCAGCCTCTCCCCCTCTCTGGGTGCCAAAGACAGTGAACACGTGACCCTGCATGCGGGGTGGGTTTCTGTATGGGTTCAAGCTGGAATGTGAACGTGATTATGAATGGAAGTGCCCAAGTAAGAGTATGTACAGAATGAAGGGTGTATTTGTGCCCGTTTGTATATGTATATTTATGTTCCCAGGGTGGGAAGAAGCAGCTGGGAGTAAATTGATATTGAAAGGATCCTGTGGTCAAGCTTACTTAAAATAAAGAAAAGGTGAGCTGCACAAAGACATGCATAGGAGGGCAATTATCCAGTTTTTGTAAACTGAACACATCCTAAATTTCTATTACTGTTTCCATTTCTGTGATGGAGTTGATTAAATTTTGGTTAATCAGTCAATGAAATATGAGTTTTTAAAAATATATATGCTTACATGTGTGTATGTGTGTAGAAAGAGATGAAGACATAAAGTGAAAATAGAAGGTTACATACCATATAGCACAGGGAACTCTACTTAATGCACTGTGGTGTCCTAAATGGGAGGGAAATCCAAAAGGGAGGGGATCTATGTATATGTATGGCTGACTCATTTTGCTGTGCAGTAGAAGCTAACACAACGTCGTAAAGCAACTATATTCCAATAAAAATTAATTTAAAAAAAAGAACAAGAGAAAAGAAGGTTAGAAAAATAGATAACTAATAATAAATAACCTGCCGTATAGCACAGGGAACTCTACTCAGTACTCTGTAATGACCTATATGGGAAAAGAATCTGAAAAAGAGTGAATATATGTATATGTATAACTGATTCACTTTGCTGTACACCTGAAACTAACAAAACATTGTAAATCAACTATACCCCAATAAAAATCTAAAAAAAATAGAAGATTAGATATATGTGACATATTTTTATTGCATTTACATATTTATGCTTAGAAAACATCTGAGCAAATTGCTAAAATAATAATGTGGTTACCCCTGGAAAGTGAAATTATTTTTCTTAACTGCATGTTCTGATTTGCCATAGTGAACATGTAGCATGTGAATAAGAAAAGAAGTATAAAGTTGTGAGATGACAACAGTATTTTAGGAGTAACATAAATATAAAGAGTGGGCCGACAGGAAGAGGTCACTATTACAGCCAAATAAGGGAGGGTTATGAGGCCTGTGAGCCTTTCTTTCCCTCCTCCTCCAGCTCACCTTACTGCCCAAAATCTCTTCCTAAAAGTTCTACCCAGTTAGAAATTTATTTGAAGTAATAAACACCCCTGGGAGGGCAAAGATTTACCAGTGATTCGTAGGACATGTTAGCCCACAAGTCACTTTTGTGCAAATTAGAAGAAGGTGTCCATTCCTTAAAACACTGTACTGCCGTGTGCTGGAGAACTGTCATAGTGAAAACACTCAGCGACAATATTCATGTTAGGACGACCCTCCTGAGTTTGTGCAGTGCCCTTCCTACACACACATAAGCAACATTCCTTCACCATTGCATGAGTTAGTGATGTGGATATTGCTTTCCTCCTAGTCTGGCTGAGACCATAGCTCTAAAGGGTGGGCGTTTCCATGAGCACAGGAATACATGGCACCATGGGAGGAGCAGTGAACTGGGAACGCCTTGCAGAAGATGTCTGAGAGAGCTCTGAATCCAGAAACTGGATAGCCTGAAACAACAGAGGGCAATAAACTAAGGAAAAGGAGGCACCTGGGTGGCCAGGGTCTGAGAGAATAGAAAGGAAAAGAGATGGCATCCAAAAGCTGTCCTTCAAATTCTTGGTGCTGACCCATGGTCTCCTGCATTCCTGAGGGCTTGGGACACTGCCCTTGAACTCTTGTGGGACCCCTCCTCATGGGGCCTTGGAAGTGAGCCGAATCCCTGGTTTATAATGGAGCTTCCTCCCAGGGATGGATAGACTTGTTGTGCTAATGGTGTGTGGACCCCTATGGAGGGCATATTAATGTGATCTATTCCCGTGTTCAAATCATAATGCTTATTTTGCAGCTGTGCTTCTTGGTTTAGTTTATAGCCACTTATGACAATTTCCATTCTAGATCTTTTCATTCGTCACTGATACAGAGTCATTCCCAATTCACTGAAGTCAAGAGCCTAAGAACAGACCAGGAAACTGACTGATCTCTGAGCAGACACCATGCCTGTGCTCTGGCTGTTTTGTCATATGATAAAGCTCTCCTTGGCTCCAAGCAGTTTTGATTGTTACCAATCATTAAGTTATCAAATAAAAAGTGGATACCTTGAGATTCCCTTTTAAAGGGGAAGATCCTGGGGAACACATTTTTGAACTAGTAAAATGATAGACATTTCAACAATTATAGTTCTGTTACTTTGGGTGTGATGGTAGCATCTGAGGATGGATCAAGCCAAGGTCTCGTGGGAAGCAGTTTCTGAGACCGATAATGGACGAACTAGGATACACATGAAAGAGATCCATGAATTATAAGATGCTCAGTATACAAATCTTAATTAATGTGATTATTTGTTAGCAGATTGCTGAGGTTCTGTTATTGCTAAGTTTATTCAAATTAAAAAAAAACTTTCGTGGAGTTTGAATTGACCAGTATTGGTTTGTATGGCAAAGACTCTAAACTCACTTAGTAGAGGAGTTCCATGCGAATTTCTCGAGAGTTCTCCAAGGATTCTTCTCACAGCTCCTGTAACCCCCTGCTTTGCTTTGCATTTGTCTTTCATCCAAAGAACCCTGAACTGAGGGTGTGTCGAGGAGGATGGGTAGAGTTCTTGCCTGTGTCTTGGGGTGCTCCGCTTGAGGAAAAGCCGCAGGAACTGGTGACAGCAATTGAACATGCATTTCACCTGTGCAGTTCTTGACTCCTTGTGGTGGGCCAGACTTCACCACCACAGCAGACCCTCCACTGCGATCTGGCCTCGGTCGTAGAGCTGTAGTAAATTTAGTTAGAGTAGACACTGCTGTTATCGTTAGAGAGATGAACTTGGACACCTACTAGACCAAGAATCCTGTGACGGCAGGAACTGTGTCTATTTTGTTTGCCACCGAATCCTCAGAGCCTAACAGTTGCTTGATATTAGTTAAATGAATTAAAAATACTACAGAGGCCAGTGGGGTGCTTGAGCAGAACTTGAACAGAAGTTATTGCTTTGGCAGGATTATGATGACCTGTGAATATTTAGGCTCCCAATCTCAATTGTAATAGCTCCCTCTGAGTTGGTCAAAATCAGGGCAATAACCTATCCCAACCAAACTCATAAGAGACTGATGTGTAAGCCAGATGCCACTTAGTAACGATGTTTTTGTTGTCAGTTGTTCCATAACATCATCTCTAAACTTACTGGTTTAAAAAAACAACCAGTAAGCTAACAGTTTTGGCGTTTACGAAGGACTCAGCAGGAACAGTGTATTTTAGCTCCAAGCAGCCTCAGTTAGTGTTTGGCTAGAGCTGGAGGATCTAATTCCAAGATGGTTCACTCAGACGGCTGGCCAACTGGTTCTGGCTATTAGCTGGGAGTCACCAGAACTCAGTTCTCCTCCATGGGCGCCTCTCCACTTGGCTGCTTGGGCTTCCTCACAGCATGGCGGCTGGTTCCACCTGGCACAGTGCCACTTCTGCTATATTCTCTTGGTCAAAGCAGTCACAGGCCCAGCCCAGGTTTACCAGGGCAGGGGGTGTGGGGATAAGAAATACACTACCTCTTGGTGGAGGAAGTGATAAAAATTTGTAGCCATTTTTAATAAACTCCGAATGTTCACTGAAGAACAGCTATTCTAAAGATTTGATACTAAAGTTAATTGTTCATTCTATTCTCTTCCTTACAGAGAAGTTTCAGTTAGCTAAATTACCCAGGCCAAAGGAGGGGGATGGTATTTGACTTCCTTAAAATTCCTATCAGTTGCCCTTCCAAACCCTGGCAAATAAGTGTACAATCTAAGTGAAACCAGGTTATTATGCAGATGACTTTTTAGGAGAAGTCTCAGTCTGCTAACGTCTCCTACCCCGCCCTCCCCACACACAAATCACACAGCGCTCCTCTTTTATTGAAAAGGCTCCGTTTTAAGAAGATTCCCTGATATGTATAGACCAAGGGAGTGAATTACATGGTCTGAGGGGCTGGTGTCACCAAAGTTATGATATAGCCATCTCAACTCTCATGTTACTTGCCAAATGTATTTAGACCAAAAACAGAGTTTTCTCTGTCCTTCAGGTGACTTCCTCCCCTCTCCAGCGCTAGAAAATTCATCAGCAAATTTATATACATTGGTTATTCTAGAGATTTCAAGCAAGTTTCCTTTGTCAATTCAATCTTTCTTCAGAGATTTCCTGCCAAACAAGTTGTATATGTTCATTTCGTATATGATTCTTCTGCAGGTTTCTCATACCATTAGACCCACCTTGATAAGCATTCCAGGCTCTGCTTACTCTATTTGAGTTTAGGAGACCCAAGTAGCAACCATTTATCAATGACCTGTTGGTTCCAGGCAGTATATATGCATTGCACTGTCCCCAGGCAGCACTACACAATGCCCTAGTGGGTATCTGGGGAGAATGGGTCTCTGAGAGGGCAACTCACCCGAGGTCCTTAGTTAGTGCTGCCACCAGGTGTGAGCTCAGGTTTTCCTAAGAAGTCCACTGCCTTCGTGATGTTTTATGCAAGCCCATATCAGCCATGATAGGTCCAATTGTACTAGTTTAGCTCTCAGAGCCAACTATATCCATTTCTTGAGGCACTTGGTCCTAGCCCCTGATAAACTGCCTTAACAAGTTGTAATTCTGAGTCCATTTTTTTAAAAGATAGGTGAGATAGATAGATAGATGATAGATGATGTAGATAGATGATAGATAGATAGATAGATAGATAGATAGATAGATAGATAGATAGATAGATATAAACAGTAGGAAAACTGGAAACAAAAGAAAATATACTTATTTTCCCACTACCATAACACAAGTATTTTAATTTTGTTGTAGCCTTTCACCTTGTGCCAGCCTATTTTTATACAATTGCCATCACAAGTGTATGCCCAATTTTTCATTAAGCTTTTCAGAAAATGTTTTGATATATGGACTCTCCCCCAAGTTTCTACATATTACGATAATAATTTATATTTGCTAGGTAATAGTCTGTGCAGATGACCAAAGTAGATTGATTTTTTTTGGTTTTTAAAATATTTTTTCTGTATATAAAAGCAATTCATGTGCATTATAGAAACATTTGAAAATCTACATAAGTATAAGAAGAATACAAAGATTTTTATCACGCTCAGAGATAATACTGTTACAGTTTGGAGTATTTTCTTCCAGGCTTTAAAAATGTGTTATAAATATATTTTGTTTATATAAACACACATATGTCATTTTATTGTATGCAGAAGTGGACTCATGCTGTCAAAGCAACAACTTCAACTAATGTTTGCATGTCTCCACAAAAGAATTTTTTTTTCCTGATGCTTTGTTTTTCTATAAGGACTCTCCTTTTGGAGTGTTTCATTGTTTCCCAAGGTAGGAATTTCTTGGGAATTTGAGATGTTCCTAAATGTGACATTACATTGGGCTGCATCAGCACAGAACAGCACACACATGCATCCTTTGCCAGAGCATGTTATGCATTCATTGCCTCATAAACCATGGAGCAAGGCTGATAATGATGTGGCGAGGTGACCTCCAGCTAAACGCTGAAGGTGGACGAAACGATGCTATTCTGTGCAACTGTGGTTACCTCTGAACAATGCCCCAGGCTCTCACATAGGGATGCTACAGACCTAATGGAGGAGAGTGGACAGGGTCCATCTCATCCTACCTGTGAGATGGGAAAGCCAGTCTGTTACTTTGGTGCATATTTCCGAGGCCTGTGTTAAATTGGATATGGAAGCTTAGTGTCCAATAGGAGTAAATACTGTACAGCATAGCAAAATGCATTTCTTAAGATCAACATTCTCTGCTTTAATTCATTCTGAAACAGTAGAGTTGGTGCAAGTCGCCTGTCTTTTATGTTCCATACAGTGAAACATTTTTAAAATGTGACATTCTTGGGCTTCCCTGGTGGCGCAGTGGTTAAGAATCCGCCTGCCAATGCAGGAGACACGGCTTCGAGTCCTGGTCCGGGAAAATCCCACATGCGGTGGAGCAACTAAGCCCATGCGCCACAACTACTGAGCCTGTGCTCTAGAGCATGAGCCACAACTACTGAGCCCGCGTGCCAGAGCCCGTGCTCTGCAACAAGAGAAGCCACCGCAATGAGAAGCCCGCGCACCGCAACGAAGAGTAGCCCCCGCTCACCGCAACTAGAGAAAAGTCCGCATGCAGCAACGAAGACCCAGTGCAGCCAAAACTAAATAAAATAAAATTAATTAATTAATTTTTAAAGATGTGACATTCTTTAAGTGTACAGGGAAGCACAGAAAATACTGTCTCAGATACCATGCTTCCACTGCACAGATTTAACGGAAGTCAACGTTGGCCGTATTTGCTTCCAATCTCTTTAAAAGACAATATTTCATTGGTGGGTATATCCTCCCTAAACAATATCTTGGAAAGAAACTTTTGGCATGAGAACTGGGGGCCAGGAAATCCTTCCAGCCTCTCCGGTCTAGTTCCCGCTCTCAGAGCGTCACTGTCAAGTGAAATGAAGTTCCTCCAGTGACTACAGAACCCACAGAAGAGAAAACAAAAGATAGAACGAAAGGAAAGATGAAGTCAGGTGTTGCCCAAAGCCAGTAGAGTGACAAGGGGGCAAAGGGCACGATGGGGATATGGACTGAGCTGGATGTTAATTGCACCATCTGTGAGTGTGTCAGAAGCCCCGATAGACTCAATAGACTGTTTTTTCTTTTTTCTTTTTTCTTTTTTTTCATCACATTTAGAGACAAGCTGCTTCCTGAATTGGATGAATTTTAAGGTTATGGTTGCACATTTAAGGAGTGAAAACTGAGGCCTTCCCCATTCTCTGCCTCGCTCCTGAGTTGTGTGGGGTAGTTCATGGTACTTCCGAATTTACATCTTAGAGCAAACGTGCTTGATGATTTGTCTTCATTGTATCTGGGGGGAAGAAAGAAGCCTCATCCGCCAGGGCTCGATTTTCCAAGAGCCCATCATTCAGGCACTTATTATCCACTTTGTGAAGTTTCTAGGTCTTTTGCTTTTCCCCCTGCCCCCTCCTGCTGGGTTTTGGTCATTTTGCTGCTCGTTAGGACTTGCACCAGCAGGTATGGAGGCGCAGAGAGAACAGGCAAAGCATTATTAAGTTTTGCTTCTTGATAAGAGCTCTCTACAAAGGACTCGGTGGGGGAGCACTGTGAACCTTTGCCTACAAGGAGGTTTGAGTTACCTAGTGATTTGGGTGATGCATGCCTTCCCTGTCCTCCATTAGTGCTGCTGATGAAGAGCTGACGTGCAGAAAAACAGCTGCAAAATACAGCTGAGAACCGCAGTGAGCCATGATCTAGACGTGGTCCTGTGACGTGACCTCCCGATGAGAGGGGGCCCGCGTCCATACGCGCTCACTGAAGTATCAGATTGGTGTGCAGCCTTCCTCCTCAGCCAGCACACGTCAGGCACCCAGTAAAGTAGAAGTTTTCAGCAGGCGTGAGACTGTGTGGTGGGGTAGATTCTAGAATCACCCAGGGCAACTTTCTCAAATTGAATGCACTGACATCTCTGCATGCTAACATTTGAGACAGGTCAGGCTGTGGACTTTGGATTAAATATCATCTTATATTCTGGCAGTGGTTTTGAGAGGACCCGGGCAAGGACAATGAAAACAGTTAAAGGGACTCCACAAAGGTAAAAGGAATCAGAATTCTCAAACCTGAATGGAATACTACTCAGCCATAAAAAAAGAACAGAATGATGCCATTTGCAGCAACATGGATGCAACTAGAGATTATCATACTAAGTGACACAAGTCAGAAAGAGAAAGACAAATACCATATGATATCACTTATATGTGGAATCTAAAATATGACACAAATGAACCTATCTATGAAACAGAAACTGACTCAGACATAGAGATCAGACTGGTGGTCGCCAAGGGGGGGCGGGGAGGGAGAGGGATGAACTTGGAGTTTGGGGTTAGCAGATGCAAGCTATTACATTTAAAATGGATAAACAACAAGGTCCTACTGTATAGCACAGGAAACTATATTCAATCTCCTGGGATAAACCATAATGCAAAAGAATATTAAAGAAAAGAATGTCTATATGTGTAAAACTGAGTCACTTTGCTGTTCAGCAGAGATTGACACAACATTGTAAATCAACTATACTTCAATTTAAAAAAGAACAATTCTCAAACCTGAGGATGGGGAGCTCCTAAGGTAGCTAAATAAGTGTCATCAGATATATCACAGGTTGCCTATGGGCTGCCGGCTCCCCACTCCTGCCAGCATGACCTTCCAATGTGCAAAATGACTCTGCTGCACCCCATCTTGGTCTTTATTCACGCTCCAAGCTCTCTTTCCTTCATGACTCTCCCAGTCTTCCTTCTTCTTCCTCTTCTAATTTTAATAAGAACCAGTCAGTTTACCTCTGAGCTTGAAGTCCTAAGGAGGTTGTCGTTGTAATCAGGAAGGTCCTAAATGCAAGATGCCGTGCCTTGAGAGTGGCCTGCAGAACTCAGAGCTGTACTTTCTCTCCCTGTAATGAGAGGGGGCAGGTAATGCAGCTAAACCCACTACATTTCGCATTCCACATCCATCCATGCCATTCACAGGGTCCCTTAGATTGTTCTCCTGCATTCAGTCACCACTTCCACTCCTATGCTTCACATTCACATGGTTTCTCTTATCTAGACTATGAGCCCCTTAACTTGTCTTCACGCCAAGCATTATTGTTCTCAACAAAAAACTTAATTAGAAAGACTAATTGGATCACTTATCTGCCCCGTTTGAAGACTTGTCTTGGATACTTACTTATAGGGATAGAGCCTCATGTTCAAGACCTTCACATGGCCTCAGTCGCTCCTTCCAGGCTTAAAGCTGTTGTCATTGATTCTCTCCACTCCAGTGACCTTATTCCCTTTCCTCCATCCTATCCTGCGGCCACAGCGCCAACATTCCTACAGACACTTGCCTATGCATGTGACACAGTCCCTGGACTCTCCATCCATCTCTGCTCTGACAGATAAACAACTCATTCTTTGAGAGCCACGAAAATAGCTCCCCCTTGTGAAGCCGTAAGCCCCTTCCCTACCCAGCTTCCCTGTGTCCTCTGGGCCCTCCCTTCCTTGTAAGGTGGTTACAGTACCTAACACGTTGTGTTTGTGGGGCTTCCCTCTCCTCAGCAGTGCCCCTTACCAGGTCCCTTATTGCTCTGCTGTGTTCCTGAGAGATAGGACAGTGGCAGGCCAGCACTAGGAAAGGCAGAGAGGAGGGAAGGGGCAGGTGAGTGGAGTGATGCACGTTTCCTGCAAGGCTTTACTGTCCTGACAGTGTACCACTGCTGGGACACACCCCCAAATACAGGTGCTTTTGTTTCCTTGATAGATGCTTCTTTCGTGTCTGTTTCGGTGAATGGAGGGGGGCAGCGTTGCTGCTGGAGGGATCTTTTTGCAGCTTTCCACAAAGCGCTGGGCTCCTCCTTCCTCCTCTTTGACAGCCCTTTCAATCCTCTTCACTCTTCAGCGTCAGTCAGTCACCTCTCAAGTGTACGTGGTGTAGCCTCAAGTCTTATGAAAGGGGAAGAACAAAAGGAAAGGCAAAGAGAGACCAACATATGTATACATTCCTTTACTCCACTCATGGAAAGGCTTTCTTCTCTTTCCTTAGCCCTGGACAAAGGAATGGGAGACATCTCTCATCTCTTTTCAGAAGAGGGCGTTTGGTTTTTTTTCTCGTGATAATTCCATGCACCTGTTCAGGGATTGAACTAGAGGGGAAGCGTGGACATGTGATCAACAATATTAATTTTGTATATACATTTCTGTTTGTACCCAAAACTGTGGGAAAGAGCTCATGTGATAGATTTTAAAAGTATAATTTAGGAATCAGACAAACCTCAATTTTAATTCCACCTGTCATTTACTAGCTCCATGACTTTGAAAAAAATTATTTACCTTTCTGAGCCTTAGTTTCCTCATCTGTAACATGGGATCACATAAGGTAACATCTGCAAAACATGTGTAACAGAGTAAGCGCTTAGGAGATGACAGGAACTTCTCTTACTCATCTCTGTATTTAGTGTTTGACATATCCTAGGGCTCCATGATCTTATGGTGCATAAACTTGACATTGCTCCTGTCAGATGCCTCACCTAGTAAATTTTACTTTTTATAGATATGATTTAGTTAGTTTCGGAAGCAATTCTTCAGACGTTTGGTAGTATAAATCGGGATCAGAAGCATGGTGTTACTGAAAGGAAAGAGGACTGAGTTTTGAGATAAGTGATATCAAGGATGCCTTTTTTTGGGGCAAGGAAGGACGCAGGGGAGTGCCTCTGTGGGTCCAGAGGAGAATTAAGAGTGCTGTACTTCTCGTTCAAAATTTAGCTATTTATTTTACCTTAAAACCTAACTATTCTCACTTACTGTCTAAGCCCTCAGTGTAAACTATGTTCCCTTTCTGCCTAGTTTGCCCCTTTCCCTCCAACATTTATAAAAGAGTGATTCCAAGACCAGACTCTCCTTCACAGGAGTAGTTGGTGACCAGCGCCGGTCTCACACTCATTTTCAACACAGAATTGACATTTTTCTGGCCTGGGGAACGTGCGAGGGGTAACTCTCCACCAGGCACGAGGACTGTGCCACTTCAGGGGTGAGGAAAGCCTCGCCTCCCCACAAGGCAGAGGGTAGGGGAGTCACCAGAGAGTGGGGGAGGGACTTTGCTTCGTGGGATGGTCTCCTTACCTGTCTACACAACAGAGCCACCAGGGAGCTTTAAAATGTACATTCTCAGCCTCATCCCAGGCATAGTCTCTGGGGTGTGGCTCAGGAATTCATGTTTTTTAACAGGCTCCCCACGTGAGTGTCAGAGACCCAGCAGGGCCCCTACTCAGGTGTAAACTGTGTGGAGAAGCCCCGCATGCATCGGGCGTTAGCCCAGGGCTCGCCACGAGGCACAAACGCCCCCAAATCCTGGCGCTCTTGATGGTTCTTATATGTGACGGCCTAAAGTTATCCAGAAAGGACTATACATTATTTACTGGGTAATTTTCAAATCCTCAGTAAATGATCTTTCCAAGCACCTAACTTTTCCAGGGACATCCTGACTCTATTTTTGACAAAGCTCCTTCCCATGTTACACGGATAGATTCCCCACTGGGCAGGCAGCCTAGAACACCAACGTAGGAACTTTGTACCTGTCTTACACACCCAACAGTATCTCCATCCATGCTGTTTCCCCTCTTTAGGCCAACTGAAGAATGAAAACAAATCTATTCCTTCTGTGCCCATTGCTGGAAAGAGTTGAGAAAACGAGCTAATGGCTACAGGAATCTAATTCACCTCACTTAGGATTTTTTTTCTCTCTCTCTTGGCTTTCCTGGGGCCTCTTAAGCCTCATTCCTGCCATCCCAAGACCTTCATGGGTAAAATTCGGATTTGACAGCAGGCAAACTTCAGTTGCATTCTTACCCAAACGGGAGCTTTGAGTGTGGCTGGAGAAAGAAGTAGGAAGAAAAGTTAAGCTCACAAAGAGAATTCATTTCCTCTAGCTGGTTTTGTCCATTGCTGAGTTCTTACCTCCTCTTTCCACCAACACCTACTTACTTGGATCTTGACTTATTTTGGCAGTTCTCTGTGCCTGGACCGTGGTTGCCATGGAGATGTTATCCAGCGTACTGCATGCTGTTTCATCTCCTCTCCATCTCTTCCTTTCTCTCCAGCATGTGCTCACTCCCTCCATCCTCTCTTATACACCCAACCTCACCCCCTTATAACTGAGGACATCAAACACCGCATTTCTTCAGGCTGTTTTGCCGCTCTGCCCCCAGTCACATTGAATGTGTTTTAACTTCCTGTAATCAAAGCAACCTGGGAGTGACTGGAAGAGAGGGAAGGAAATTGACTCAAACGCTAAATTGCTTTATGTTATGCTAGGATGACCAAGAGTTTGAGGGAATTCAGGCAAGTGTTAATCAAATTAACTTTCCTCTGCTTTTACAGGGAGGTTCAGAGAGACTTATTAACAATATATTTCTGATTTCCACCTGGACTGCTTCTTCGTGTCCTGGTGTTATCTACAAAGGAGAAAGCCTGAACTATCTCAACTCCTGATTTCCCACCCATGAAGTAATTCACTTTGTGCATTTTCTGCACTGACCCACAGGCATCTCGGCAGATATTGACATCCTGGGTTATCAAGAGTTGGGCCAAATGTAGAAAAGATCTTAGTGTGAATATCTGAATATTCACCCTCACTTTCTCTTTTTTTTTTTTTTAACATCTTTATTGGAGTATAATTGCTTTACAATGGTGTGTTAGTTTCTGCTGTATAACAAAGTGAATCAGTTATACATATACATATATCCCCATATCTCCTCCCTCTTGCGTCTCCCTCCCACCCACTCTCCCTATCCCACCCCTCTAGGTGGTCACAAAGCACCGAGCTGATCTCCCTGTGCTGTGCGGCTGCTTCCCATTAGCTATCTGTTTTACGTTTGGTAGTGTACATATGTCAACGCCACTGTCTCACTTCGTCCCAGCTTACCCTTCCCCCTCCCCGTGTCCTCAAGTCCATTCTCTACGTCTGTGTCTTTATTCCTGTCCTGCCCCTAGGTTCTTTGGAACCTTTTTTTTTTGGATTCCATATATATGTGTTAGCATATGGTATTTGTTTTTCTCTTTCTGACTTACTTCACTCTGTATGACGGACTCTAGGTCCATCCACCTCACTACAAATAACTCAATTTCGTTCCTTTTTATGGCTGAGTAATATTCCATTGTATACATGTGCCACATCTTCTTTATCCATTCCTCTGTCTGTGGACACTTAGGTGGCTTCTCTTTCTCTTCTGCTCTTGCTGTGGTGTTGTGGGGAGCTGGGGAGAGAGAAGGGGTGAGGGAGGGGTTTTATGTGTGCCTAACCATGTGAACATTGGGGAAAAGTTATCTCCCTCCCCCACTGAGGACATTTTAATTTTTTAATTTAATTTTAAAACTGAAAAATACTAGAAAACAAATAACAAATAAATTCTTTTGCTTTTGTGGTTTCTTTGTTTTTAAAGACCTTCTCACTTCAATGTTATAAACAAAATGAGTTCTATTTTTCTCTGTTCCTAAACTATCAAAGTGAGTTTACATTGGTAGAGAACACCCCAGTATTATTTTTTACATATATTTCAGATTCCCCCAGTGCTTTTATGTTTCAAAGAAAGAATCACTGCCAGCAACCCTGTTATCAAGAAATTTTATTTCTTTTTCTTTCTTATGGAATAAGATTTGAGTAAGTTAGGTGATTCTCATGGGCAGATATATGTTTTATGGACAATGTAACGGGAAGAACATCCAAAGGGGAGAAGTTTAAAAAGAGCTCGTGCAGAAATGAAGTCAGCCCCACTTTTTGTCTCATTGTTTTTAGAAAAAAAAGATTGTAGGTGTATATTTTTTAGAAGTTATTCTTTTTTAAATCAATTATTGGAGGAGTCACTTTCTATAGGGAATCAATACTCAATGCTGATACCAATGCACAGTGCCAGCCCTGTGTGTGTGTGTATGTGTGTGTGTGTGTGAGAGAGAGAGAGAGAGGTTTGACATAGAAAGGTGGGTGTGAGGGGTGGGAAGTGAGAAAGCAGAGGAGAAGTCTTCAAGACTAGTCTTCTAGAAGTTCAAAAACAAATCAGTAAGTATTTATTGAATATGTACCACAAGCAAGGCACTAATTTGGATTCTGCAAAGGATAACAGAAGGACAAGATTTGATACTTACCTTTCAACAGTGTATTGTCTGTCATGGAAGACAAGATCCACACGCATAAAACGCTGAGTAACAAAAAGGAGCAAGACATCAGGTCAACAATAAATCAAATGCTGAAAACGTGGACTGGAGACTAGAAAGGGCAGGAGGAGAGAGGGGCCTGGTGTGGTCAGGAAAGTATAGGGAGAGGGTAAAATTGGATCTGAGACCACAAGCATGAGTGAGATTTGTGTTGTACTCAATTGAGAGAAAATAGAAGGGGGCCAGGAAAATGCAGGTAATGCTCAGGGGACAGTGGAGAAGCCACTTGGCTTTAGCAAGAGTTCATATAGAGAACAGATAGACGGGGCCAGGATGGAGAGTACCTTGACCATGGGCAGAATTTTCTTCTAGGTAGTGGGGAGCCATTGGAGATTTCTGAGTTAGCAGTGACATAACCCTAAGAAGTCTTGTTGTAAGATGAAGTGCAGGTGGTATTTAGAAGGTGGGGGTGATTGATGTTGGGGAGAAGACGGCCCAAGAGAGGGCTGCTGCAGGTGTCTGGGTGTCAAGTGATAAAGGGCTCGTCTAGGATGAAAGTCGTGGGGCTCGAAGGGAAGGGACAGATGCAAGAAGTATTTTGTAAAAACAGGACTGTCTGGGGGGCTCGTTGGTCGTGGGAAACTAGGAAAAGGAAGATGGCAGAGACTCCTGGGAGGTTTCAAGACCAAAGGAATGAGGCCAGCTAATGTTCACTGAGTGCCTGCTGTGTGCCAGGCACCATCCCAAATGCTCGGTGAATAGCAGCTCAGTCAGAGAGGGGAATTAGAAAATCAGCTCGTTTGAGGAGAAAGATAAAGCAAATCCATTGCCAGCACTAAGAGTTTGTAACGGGGAAATGCGAGCGGGCATGGCTATCGAGGGGTGAAAGTGGGGCATGAAAAAGATGTTAGGATGCAGGCACAGAGTTGGGACTCAGAGGAAGAGTTAGTGCCCTGAGAATGGCTGAAATGCACAGAGACCCTGTAGTGAATTTCCTACAAAACCTCAAATAAGGGAAAAGAGAAATAAAAGCAGCCAGCAAAGAAGGGAAAGAAGGAACAAGCACAGGTGAAGGAGAAGAACCAAGACAATGCAGCGTGATGAGACCTAGACTAGAAGCATTTCCAAAGGAGGGGGCGTGTCCTGCAGCTTAAACCCATGATGAGATGGAACGGAATTAGTACCAAGAATAGTCGTTGTATTTGATTGTCCAGATCATAAGTATGGTTCTGCCTCCCTCATGGAGGATCACTGAGAGTTGATTGTAGCTCCAAAGCAATACTTTAATATTGTATTTTTTAAGTCCAGAGAGAACTTAGATATTCTGTGCCAAAGCAGGATAAAATTTTTTCCCATCTTCTCCGAGGCAAATAAATATTCTAGCTCTTGTTGTCTGCCGCTAACAAGAGCTCCAAGAATGCAGTCCTAGGCTTTCATAACTGACTTCCTCCCAGAGTGTGATCTGAGAATTAATTCCTCTATAAGTTCACTCAAGCTACTGCTTTGTGGTTTGTCTCCTGTTTTCTTATAAGGCGAATTAATTCCATTTCTGCACTTTTTTTTTTTTTGGATTAGTGCTTATGAAATATGACAGATTGACAGCCCCTAGAGACCCGGAGTTCTCTTGTTATTCTATGAACGTAATGCCTGACCAGCAACGCGCCTCCAGTCTTTCCATGTCTATCGCCCCCTTCCCTAAAGATTTCCCTTATGATGCTGGCACAAGGGACAATTAAAAGCAACTGATGGATTGGTGCTTGGTGGTGTAAATAGTGATTAAGAGCCTAGGCTTTGGAGCCATTCAGAACTGGGTTTAGATTTTGGTTCTACCATGTTAGAAGTTGGGGATTTTTTGTTTTCCTCTCTCCTGATCATTGCTTCTCTTGACAACATTATCCTTAGTGGGAGGAACATGGGTTTTAGAGCCACTCAGAATCGAATGGGATCAACTCCCAGTGTCACCAACCTTGGGCTTTCATTATAACGTGATCTATCATTTTATAGCATTGCTATGACAATATCAAATAATGCAGAACACCCAGAACAGAGCTTAGTATGTGCTCAAAAAATGGTAGCATTTGCTAGAGGGTTTTGTTTGTTTTGTTTGTTTTGTTTTTTTAATTGAGTGACCAGAGCAGAAATATGGCTTCTAAGCAATTTCACTTATAGGCTAGAAAGCCATGAGATTCATTTAGCTTGGGGAGACAAAATTCTGAAAAGAGGGGGAAAAAAAAAATATCCCTCAACTTATTTTGTACATAATGCTGAACTACGGCTGACGATTTAACTGATTTGCCTGGTTCTGAGAAAGCAGCTCATAAGAGCAGTCAGCCTTTTCTCCTTTGCATTCATGTTGTAAAGGTGAAAGCATAACAGAGAGGGAGAAGCCAGAGGTGTGGCAGGATGTTAAACCCTGAGAGTGGTGGTCTCATTGCCAGAAGACAGGGGAGACTGGCCTGGCCTTGGCTATGTTACGTTTGAACTGATATCAGAACATTCAGGTAGAACGGTCCCCTCAGAAATATCACACTGAAGGTCAGGAAAGAGATGGGACCTCCGATGGCAATTTCGGAGGCCTTGGTGCGGAGGTGATGGTTGATACTTGGCTACGAATGAGTCTCAGAGGGAGAGAGCAGGGGTGAAAACATGAGTCTTGGGGTGCCCCCAAATTAGGGATTTCCAAGCAAAAATGGACAGAAAAGAAGAGAGAACTGGTCTGGGAGATATAGGGAGAACCAAGAAACTATCCTACTTTTAATCAACAAATAAACAAAGGAAAGGAGAGTTACTGAAAATGTGGGAGTATCAACTGTTAGAAGCTGTATAATGTCAAGGAGAACGATGATGAAACAAAGGCTGCTGATTTGGTTTTGTTGACTTTGCTTTGATTATTGATGACCTCCTAAGGACAGTTTCCATAGAATGATAGAGGCAACAACCAAGACTGCAAGAGTGAAGGAGTGAGGGCTGGTGGAGACATCGGGGCATCAAGTGTGAATTACTTTTTTTTTTTTTTTTTTTTAAGTTTGCAGTAAAAAGAGGTAGAAAATGGAATTACTTTGCAGAAGTTGGAAAATAAATCTCTGTGACCTCCCCTGGCCAACAAAGAGTTAATGGTATAAATGCACAGTAATTTCAGAAGCATTAAAGAGCATGTTTCCATGGAAACATCAACCTCCAGAGGGAGAGAAAGAGCTAGGATCCCCTGAAAAGAAGGAACAGCAGAGTTCTAGCCCCCGCACAGTACAGCAGGGAGAGACGATTACATGTTTCTTTCAGCTTCCCTGTGAAGACGCAGTTGGGGTCCATGGTGCTGTCCTCTTGAGGACCAGGAAAGAGGGAAAGGGAGTTAGGTTTGAATAAACTCTTGCCCTCACCTTGCTTCAAATTCTGACTTAAGGGTCAAGCCATGTTAGAATATTGGAACAGCTGGATGGGTGTCTTTAACCAAGTAACTAACTAAAATTAGTTAAAGAAATAAACAAGTTTGATCTTCCCCTGGCCCCTCTACTCTAACCTGGTCTAGAAACCGTGCTCTAAAGTACTGTGATTTAGAGCAGCACTTACAGAAACTCTAGAAACATAGGCTGTGTTTGGTTGATAACCTTTGATCAACACTTTTGCATTGTAGTTTCCATCTTGGCATTTTCTTCTTGATAAAGGTATATTATACATTTCATCTCACTGTTTTCAGGTCCCTGATACCCTTTTACTATTGACAGATATATTTACATATCCTGCACCTTCAAACCCAACCAGACTTTAAGGAGTGGGTCCTCTCACTGAACTGAAGCCCCAGAAAGCTCTTCTGCAGACTGTGCTGCGGGAACCACATCGACAAACCCCTTGTCGCTAACTAACTTTCCCGACAGTTCACTTCCTTCACGCCCATATTACGTTCCACGTTGCATCTGGGCCACATGTATGTTTCATGCCCCTGGTCTTTCCTTGGACCCTAGACTCAATGAATCATTCTACTTCCTATGTGAAAGGGCATTATCCTTGTGGCAGGTGGTCATGACTGCATCTTCTGAAGACGGAGATGTGTGCTGGAATGAGTCAACAGCCCCCATCACCCTCTGTCTCGCATCCATAGCATGAGGTCATTATGAGGCGCCCATCTCCCCGAACGACATCATCTACACCCAGGCATCCTGAGTCCTCTGTCTGTTGGAAACCATCCCCTGCCCCTGGAATATCTTCCTTCTTTTGATCCTCTTTTCCTCCCGTTCAATGTAATTGCTTCTAGAAATCTCCACCTGAAGTTCTTTCCCACCTGTTAGACTGGAAGACTGAATCATAACCCCCTTTTTCCATGGACGACAGTTCCTCATAACCTTCACTCCCAGCCCCTGTAACTGAAGCCATCTCACTAATTCCTTTGCTTAACTCTTCTACCACCCTTCAGTAGAGCTGTTGGGGGCAGTTGTGAAACTAAGCGTATCGTAGCTACAGAGTGGGTAGGTGCTATGTGCATGGAGATATTGCCAGTGTGTTCATTTTGTTGGCCACCTCAGGTAGAGGAGAGGGTAGAGATGGGCTCCTATGGAAGAACAAATTGAGGAGCTGGAGAAAGGCCAAAAGGAAGAGAAAAGCCTCCTTATTCTTTTCCCTTGATGTCATGCCCAGGTCACTTTGGATTCTTGACCAAGGGCGTATATGACCAGGGTTTCTTTCAATAAAGTCTGAACATTCACAAGAAGGAAAAGACTTCTGGTCGTCAGGGTTGAATGTCCTAGAGAAGTCTGTGCCAGTCACTGTTTGGCTGCTTTTGGCATATAGCCCCTGAGCAGGGCTGCCAGCTCTTGAGCTAAAATGGATATCAGAAAGGCAAGCCTTCACCTGCAAATTATTAGTAGGCATAAAGAAGAAATAGCAATGTACTCAGCGATCAGCTAGCCTTTGACCTGTCTTGGCATTTTCTCTGGGTAGGTCCCAACTGCTTAGTTTTGGTAGCCCACACTGGGCTATATTCCAGTATACTGAGCACATAATCTAGGGAAGAGAAGAGGGGTTTTATTCGGTGCTTTTGAAAAAGGAAGTGATTTTAACTTACATGCAACATGAAAGCATGAACTTAAAATGAAAAAAATAAAATCCAGTGATGATAACATTATCCAGAAGAGTTACTTGATTCCCTCCCACTGGGAGTGTCACCTTGCGAACTGCCTCTGATAACCCTGGGTTTCCCATCGCACCTTCGCCTGTCTCACCCGTAGCAGAGGTGACGCAGGGCTGTGGGCACGGGCACCAGGAGGAACTCCTTTCCCATCTCGAGCCCTGTGCACGGTTCCCTCAGCGAGAAACAGCTTTGGTGTCCAGCACTCTTGATGTATTGGCATCGCCAGTTCCCTAAGGAACCCACAAGCAGGAGCGTGCCCCCTCCAAAGGAATTTTAAAGAGAATTACATAGTGTTCCAATCAGGGTTCCAGGAGGTCAGAGTGGAGGTCATTTTGAGGAGTCATTTATTCTAGACTAAAGTTATGGGCCTATGAGCTCACCTTTTGCCTTCCTCAGGAGGCGAACTATACATGGAAGTAGTACGATTAAGTGATTCCCTACTGCAAGGTACCTCACAGGGGGAACCAGCCATAGGGGAGGAAACAAATGTCCCATAGCCTTAGCAGTTCGGATACTGTGGGAATGGGAGGAAATGTGCTTTTATGGAAAAGAAGAGATCCAGAAATTGGGAGACCCGGACTCGGAACTTACCCTGCCGAAGAGCGGCATCTTCCCAGGCCTTCCTTTAAATATGGAAGGTCAGACTGTGATCCAGGAGTCCCCACAAACTCTTAACATTGTCTGATATCCACGCAGTAGTTTTTAAAAAGGCAACCATCATAATAACAAAAACAGCAGCTAAAACCTAAGGCTCATTATGTATAGATGCAGTAGTACAGTTCTAAGTCCTTTATGTATCCTCACAGCAGTGTTATAAGTGCTATGATTATTCATATTTTTATAGTGAAGAAACTGAGGCAAAGAAAGTTTAAATAACTCATGAGGTCACACAACTTCAGAACTGGCTGAGCAAGGACTTGAGCAGAAGTCACCTGACCGCAGTGTTCTTGCTTTTCCATACCACGCTGCACTGCATATTGGTGGTACTGGTGTGTGTGTGTGTGTGTGTGTGTGTGTGTATGTGTGTGTTTAATACATACTACATTCCTTTAATCTTCACTTAACATATTCTGTTTCTCCCTTTTTTTCCATCTTCACTATTTTTCTTTTTTTTATTGAAGTATAGTTGATTTACAGTGTTGTGTTAAGTTTCAGGTGTACTGTTTCTCCCTTTTATTTTCTTTCTACTAACTCCCCATCACTAAGCATTTTGAGGCATTCTCCAGGCCTTTTCATTCATTCGAGTGTAGGGTATCTTACTAATGAGAACAAGCTCCTGGGTTTGATCCCAGATGGAACGATCCAGAGGAGAATTGTCGCCTGGCCATGGCCTGCCACATTGACCCCGCTTGGTGAAAGGGTACAGATACGAGGATGAAACAGTAGACAGGAGGCCACCGCAGCTGGTGGCAGAGCCCCTCGGAGCTCACTGACTTAACATCTTTCTGGAGGAAGATGAAATATTCTCAGCCTTCTTATATCTGAGCAGAGATTGTCGGATGACTCTCAGCAATGCCCCTCTGTTTTCTTTCGTTTCAGATAAATCTAATTCATGGCATTCAGTCATGAAACAGAATTCGGGTAATAGCTCTCAGAAATATTTCATTGTCAGGCCTAGGGGCCTGAGAAGACTCTCTCACTGTAATAGTTGGTGAGTTGACACATCACCATTTACCCCTCAGCCAGATTGCTAAGGGGCCAATCCTCACCACCGGTAGGAGAGAGGAAGTATATTAAATTTATATCAGACAGTCTTCAAGCTACTTTAATATCTCATTAATTTAACACTATGAATTTAGAATTTAAATAACTGAGATATGGACTAGCCCAAACTTGAAGCTTTTATAACTTGTAAGGAATGCTTTGTAAAATAAATGAATGGCATAAACACCACTTCAGAGAAAATGTTTAATCCACTGGAAGACAAACTATTTTTAATTTGCCTCAAGTAATTATAAATTAATGTTACAATGTACTCTTCAAATTAGTTTTTCCTGACGTTCTCTACTAAGTTTCATTTTGCAAAATAAGAGAAAAGGCCTACACTTGACAGCTTAGGAAACTGGTATTTCTAATTTTGTTCAACAACATGGTTTAGTGTTTTTATATATGAAAATATATGCCTATGTGCCAAAGGAAACCTTTAAAGCTTCTTCAAGTCCCTTTTCCTCAAAAAGAAAGCCATTGTTGGCCCGAATAAAATAATGCGTGTGCTGCCTTGAAAGCATTGTCACGTAACCTAGGAACTGGTGGATCTAGGATTTGCACAGAAGTGGCCTGGCCGCAGTGTCCTTACTCTTAAACGCCACGCACACTGCCTGCTGCTTCTCCTGGTGCTGGTGATGGAGCTGTGTGCGTAGTACATACTGCATTCCTTTCTCCTTCAATTAACTTATTTTTTCCTGTTTCTCCTTGTTTTCTTTCTACCAGCATTTAGGGGCATTGTCTAAGTCATTCATTTGAGTGCAGGGTATCTCACTAATGAGATATTTCTTCTGGGTTTGATCCCAGAAGAAGCTATCGGTAAGTACAGGAGAGAATTGTTCCCAGGCCATGGCCTGCCATGTTGACCACATTGTACTGGGTTGGTCATTTTGGATTCATTTTAATTATTATGAATGTCTATTTAGTCTACCAAACCATCACAAGGAACATCTAATTTTTAAATATTTTGCTTTCTTCCCCCAGTACTGGTCTCTAACTAAGTAGCTTTTAAATGTTTTTAAGTCCACTATTTCTAATCCCATGGGAAATTGTTCCTACTATTTCAAGAGGAGACATGCATATGAAATAGTGATCGTTAAAAAGAGACCAGAGAAAGGCTTTTTGAAAGATCTGTGGTTTTGTCATTTAGATGGTAGAGTTTAGCAATATAATAGCCACAGTATTAATCAGCTGAAACGCAGAGCTAGAGAGCATCTGGAAGGAGCCCTGTGCTTCCTGCATCACGAAAGTGAGATGGTCTCAACGAGTCTATTTTATAGATGAGGGAGCTGCAGGCTTTAAATGGTAAGTGACACACCAAAGACACAGTGACAGAGTTACAGATTTTCAGAGCTAGAAAATTGTACACAAAGGGGTCAAGAATTCAACTCTCCTCCCTGGAGCTGTGTTTCCTCCTTTATTATTTTGCTCTGAATAACTGGAAAATGGAAATTGAGAGCTATGAAAAACTCCACCATTTTTGAGGCATGGTGTTGAGTGGAAAGATCACTGGCCTGGGGGTGAGGACGCCTGGATCCTCTTTCCAGCCCTGTCATCTGATCTTGGTAAAGCCACAGAACCCTCTGGACTTCATCTGCTTATCTGAAAATTGAAAGGATCGCCTGAGAGGAGAGACTTGTCTCTCTTATTACCACATTAAAAGACATTCATAAAAAGAATCTAGTGCCTTGTGAAAATATGGAGGGCACAATTAGTACTGTGGTGCCAGGGCTCTTGGTTTGCTGGGAAAATTCTGGCAGAGCTCTTCCGGGCACCTCCCACACTGGGCGTACTGCTAAATCATTGCAGCAGATGAGCTCTGAGTGGCATGGTCAAAGTCAAAGAGGCACAAGGGCTTTTTACCTCAACTTGACCCCATTAAACCCAGTGGAAGATGACTCTGGCCACACGCAGCAAATGTACTGGCTCTGAGCCCATCAGGGTTCTGAGACTCTCCACAAGCCAGGGTCAGGCAGGAAATGAGATGGGTTTTATTTTCTGCAGTCTGTATGAGGGGTCTGCATAGACCAGGGCATGGCACGTGACATGAGAATGCTAAGGGGCACATCTGGGGCTCAGCGACGCTGATTTCACTTTACTTGGTGATGTAAGGAAAAGAACACTGAACTTGAAATCGGAAGACTTGAACTGCAGTCCTGAACAGGCAAGTCACCTGGGAAAGTCAGGTAGCATCTTGGGACCCGTTTCCTCCTTTCTAAAATGAGAGCTTTCAGTGGATACTTCCTAAGTTTTCTTCTAGTTCTGGCAATCTGAGATTTGTGTAATATTAGAACTTTATGAGACAAGCCATCAGGTTGCTACATCCCGGGGACAAATCAAGCAATATCTTTATGTACCAAACCTTGATGGGCCTTCCAGGGGACTAAAGTTTTATGGACAGAGCTTCTGAATATGGCTGCCACTTGAAGCTAGGTTTTCTGATTACATACTTGAGGATGGCATTTTTAGAGAAAAACAGAATTGCTGTGGCATCTCTGAATCTTGTAGTTTAATCCTTTGCTGAGAATTTATACATGGAAGTTTTGAGGTTTTAATTTAATAAATATTCAAAATTGACAAAGTACAGCCAGATCCAAAGGTAGCTGGATATTTTCAGGTCTTATGGAAATTAAATTAATATGACCATTTGACCTAGTTTATCCTCCATATGTGAGATACAATTTCCATTCCTCCCATGTGTTCCATGGACAATTTGGTCTTATTAAATGTAATCATCACACTTTTACTCACTGAGGTCCAAGGTAAGGCAAGTTCCTTGCCTTTAGATACTCAAATCAGGCTAATATATATTTTTTATTCTATATAACCTTATATTTGTGTCATATTTTATATCATTTTTCTACCCCCTATTTCATGTGATCATCACAACCTGATAAGCTGGAGGTAAAAAATGATGTTTCCATTTTAAAGAGGAAAAAGTCAGTTTCAGGGCCAAGGTCACATGTCTAAAAGTGACCACACTCCCAATTATTTTTTCACACTTTTCATTACCAATGAATGGTTTGGTCTTTTCTGCTATTCAAAGGGCATCCTTGCTCAAGGCGAGTATATGCTTGCAAGCTCCTCACTAATAGCTAAATGTTGGCACGTCCCAGGGAATTACTCAGAAAAACACAATGTGAATGATTAATCTATACACTGCTGAAGGATAGGAATGATTAAAGGATACTTTGGAGAAGAGTATTTTGTGTATCATCATAACATTTTATTACTATTTTTGATAAGTAAAATATATGAGAAATGTCAACATGGAATAAAATGAACATGTAGAACTGGAAGAGGGTGAACATCCCAGAGAGAGAGAAATATATAAGGAAAATCAAAAGGATCGGGGGCAGGAACAATTAGAGAAATTTAACTACAGAGCAGTTACCCATGAATGTGGTTTATTTTCTCGGAGTTTGAATTTCTCAACTTATCCACTTAATTCAGTGCTGTCCCCTTTCAGAGAAGTCATCTTGAGAGGCTATATACTTATTCCATTCATGCTGCTTATTACTTACATGATTTTTGGAACTTCTCTTTTATAATTGCCTTCTGAAATGGACACTTTCTTTGAAATATTCTTAATGGCATTTTAGATAAAGTCAGAATTATTCAGAGCCTTGTCTGGTGAAAAGGAGGGTGCTTAAACTAGATAATTTATTTCCCTCCCTCCTTCTCTCCCTTTTTCCCTCTCTCCCTCCCTCCCTTCCTACTTCTTTCTCTCTTTCTTTCCATTTCCTTCCTTCCCTCCCTCCCCCCCCTTCCTTCTCCGTCTCCCCCTCCTCTCTTGCATTCTTCCAAAAAAGAGGCAAGACTAATTTTTTTTACATGTTTTGTACACCTTCTCTGCAGACTTCCAGAAATTACTCTAAGCCATACCATATTGTTGTAGTAAGAACATATTTTTCAAGTTGGTTATGTTGGGTGCTTAACTTCTGGTCTGTTAGTTTAAAATACTGTGTTTTGTGCTTTTGTAATTATACTCCCTGAAGTGAATCATATGGGACTTTGGTTGGAGTGTTGAAGTTGTTGTTAACTACAGGAGACCTGAATATCACCTTCTCAGTAGTGACGGGCTGGAGCAGGCAGCACTGAGCTGAGAGGAGGAACAGCACAGGGGATGGCGAAGACGCCAGGTGGGGCCTTGAGCAGAATCAGGGATGCTACACCTTTACCGACTGCAAGTGTCCAGAGAGTGCGGCCAAGGGGATAGAGGGAGGGAGGGATCTGAAGCCGTAGCATAGCAGGACCACATGAAGGAACCAGGGATATTAAAGCTGCTGTGGCATACGAGAATCAGGGTGGGGTGCTAGAGAGGACATGGGATTGAGAATGGCGCTTAAATTGTTATTTCTGCTCCCAATTAGCTGGAGAACATTGGGTGCATAATTTGACCTCTCTGTGCTTCAGTTCCCTGATCTATCAAGTTAAAATTATAGAACTAATTGAGCTTATGGTTTCTTCAAAGACTAAAATTTATTTTGTAAGGGATACATGATAAATATCTTCAAATACTTGAAGGGCTCCCATGTGGAAGAAGCATTAGACTAAGACTGTATAATATCTAAGGAGGAGACCGGGATCTAGGGGTGGTAGGGGAGCAGATTTCAGCTTTAGGTAAAAAAGAACTGCCCAGCAGTGACATGGCTGCCTTGAGGGTAGGGTGTACAGTGATAAGCTCCCCATCAGTGGAAGTATTCAAGAAGAGCTGAGAGCCCTGGTTTTATGATGTAGAAGGGAAGCATAAACTACAAGAAGTAAGTGGCTAATTGATTGTGAAGGTCTCTTCCAATTTTGAGATTCTAGGAATCTCTCCTCCTTTGAGGTCCGTATTCTTTTTTTTTTTTTTTTATTAATTTATTTTTGGCCGCGTTGGGTCTTCGCTGCTGTGCGCGGGCTTTCTCTAGTTCCAGCGAGCAGGGGCTACTCTTTGCTGCGGTGCGCGGGCTTCTCATTGCAGTGGCTTCTTTTGTTGCAGAGCACGGGCTCTAGACGCGTGGGCTTCAGTAGTTGTGGTGCACAGGCTCAGTAGTTGTGGCACGTGGGCTCAGTAGTTGTGGTGCACAGGCTTAGTTGCTCCATGGCATGTGGGCATGTGGTATCTTCCCAGACCAGGGCTTGAACCCGTGTCCCCTGCATTGGCAGGTGGATTCTTAACCACTGCGCCACCAGGGAAGCCCTGAGGTCCATATTCTTGATTGCATTTGCCCCGGAATGACAGGTTGAAAAATCCCAGGCAGCTCTAGAAGTGAGAAGTGGTCCATGAGGATTTGGTTCACAATGCCTGGTCATCTCTAGAATTGCTCGAAGGACATGGCATCCTAGCAACTTTGTTGCTTAATCTAATGTTACCTGGAAGAATCAAAGAAGAGTCTCACAGTTCCGTTGAATGAAAAGACTTAAAAGAGGAGCCTTTAAGCTACCTCCTGCACGTTCTTCTTCTGCCCTTCCAATGTAGTAGGACACCATTGTTGGTCAAAGGTCTGAAGCCCTTTAGAATGCTCAGGATGATCACAAGATTCCCATTTTGCTTCTTAGCAGAGACACATCTCACAGCAGCATCGGGTGCAAGGCTCCAGAGTAGCATGTCATGTGAACACAGAGCTAATCATTGTTGGTTCCTTGAGCCATGATGGTAAAGGGACCTAAATTACCATCAGCACAGTTGCACTAATGCGGTTGGAATGAGCACGCCTGTGGGAATTCCCGGTGAGGGAACTTCATCAGGTCAGAGCAGCCGGCAGGGGGATGGGCTGAGCGGGGGGTACAGGTGTTGGAGAGGGAGACAATGGCATTGGTCTGACTCTAATTATTAGAGTTTCTGCTAGTTTAAGTGCCTGAACCTAGAACACTCTGTGAAATGTCTCTCCCTTCTCCCCCATCACCACCTCCCGCCCCTATTTTCTGTTCACTCTACAAAGTGCAATAGCCCTGGTTTCCAGATACATCTCGTGGAACCAGATCCCTGACTGCTGGACTTATCTTGCAACCCTTAGAAGTATGGGCTGGGCAGGCACATCGCAAGAGTTCAAAAGTGTAGACATATCTCTGGGAGGTGGAAAGACCCTAAACTCCAGCCTCTCTGAGCAGGAAGTTGTGTTGGCCCACGCCCCCTGTGTCTTTTCTCTACCACCTCTGCCCTTTAATCCAGCTCCTTTTTTGAATACTAATCGTTAACACTTAATGAGAGTTTACTCGGCACCAGGCCCCATGGTAAACTATCTCATTTAAGCCTTACAAACCTAATAGAGTAGGCTCTTTATTACCCCATTTTTGGCAGATCGTGAAAAAACTGATGTTCAAAAGTCTAAATAAGTTACTCAGTCATAGCTGCAGACTAAAGTCAAACCCACTGCCCTTGTTTTAAATTTCTCTCTTTTCTTATTATTCCTATTATGTGAAAACCTGGATGACGGTACTGGATCATCAGATGGGAGCCCGAGGGGTACAAGCTTTACGTGGTATTTGTACAGCTATCCACGTGTCTGCCTCCAGCCCTTTCTCTCCGTGTTCCTAACCATCTTGATCTAGCGTACCTTCTTCATACTTTCAACCTTCTCTGTATTTTATCTTTCCAGGTATCTGATCAATGTGACTTTTGAAGGGAGAAATCTGTCCTTCAGTGAAGACGGCTACCAGATGCACCCGAAACTGGTGATCATCCTTCTGAACAAGGAGAGGAAGTGGGAGAGGGTAGGACATGTCTTTGGCAATTCTCATACTAAGTAGAGGGGGTGGGGATTGGAAAGTCTGCAACACATGGGAGGAAAATGGCACCTTGGTTTTGCTCTCTGAGCTGGAGAGCAAGAGATCAATACTTTAAGAACACGGGGGAGGCCATTTCTCAAACTTGCATCTTCATTTTCTTGCTACTTTGGTCAATCAAGAGATGATTGTCCCTATTGTATTTCTGTTTTATTGGTAGTGGTGCTGTCTGCAGCATGACTTTGTTTTAATGGAAGAGTGTGCATGCACAATATAACACAATTAGGTGGAGAAACCGAATTATGGTGTAATTCAGAAGTCGTGTCCTACACGGTATACTGGGGAGGCCTGAGAAGCCTAATTTATGAGCACACAAGTCTGGATTTCCTGTGACTGGAGGTTTGCCATGCAAGGCTCTTCTCAGGATCTCTCCCACTGCCAGTTGATCACAGTGTCTGAAATTCTACCATTAGGCGTTAATTTACGTGGGCGCCCGACTGCCTAGGTTCAGTCCCCAGCTCCTCTACTCACTAAATTGTCTGTTTAGGACCTTGCACAAATCTCTTAACTTCTCTGTGCCTCACTTCCTCATCTGAAAAATGGGGATAATAATAATAGTACCAATATCACAGGGTTGTTATAAGGATTAAATATATTAATATACGTAAAGGACTTAGAAGGGTGCCTGGCACATAGTAAGCACTTACTAGGTATTGGCTTTTATTATTATCCCTGATTCCTAGTTAAATGCAAATGTTCCTGAGAGTAATTTCATCACTGGTGTTCCCGAGAATGTTCAGCAGGGCACTTGTGCCTTGAGACGCTTTGCTGAGAAATGGTTTCGCAGATAAATAAGACTGAGAGGTGCTGTCTACTCTGTCTCACTCTGGGAGATTCTCAGAACACATTAGCATTTGAAAGTTCAGAGGTGTCTTTTACTGAGGGATAGTTGACATACATCGTCATACTAGTTTCAAGTGTACAGTGTAATGGTTCAATATTTGTATATGTTGTGAAATGATCACCACAGAGAATCTAGTTAACATCCGTCACCATACATAGTTCCAAAATTTCTTTTTCTTGTGATGAGAACTTTTAAAATCTACTCTCTTAGCAGCTTTCAATATGCAACACAGTGTTATTAACCATAGGCAGCATGCTGTACATTACACTTCCATGACTTATTTATTTCACACCTGGAAGTTTGTACCCTTTGACGAACCACCAGTCTGTTCTCTGTATCTGTGCACTAGGTTTTTTTCTTTTTCTTTTGTTTTAGAGTCCACTTATAAGTGAGATCATGCAGTATTTGTCTTTCTCTGTCTGACTTACTTCACTTAGAATAACACCCTCAAGGTCCATCCAAGTTGTTGCCAATAGAGGTGTCTTACAGCAAAGAAACATCTTTCATTTTATTTAATCTGGCATTTCCCCAAATGATTTATCACAAGATCCCTTTACTCATGAAATCATATTCTGTGAATCACGTTGGGAAACATTGATTTACAGACTCTGCAGACGCTGTGGGCCAGTTGGCTGAGAATAGACTTCAGGATGTCAGCATGGCTCTGACTAGGATGGAAACCAGGTGATATAGTTCCAAGGAGAGTAGCCAGGAAAAGAAGCCAGAGATAAACTTCTTGAAATTCACCATCTTGTCACAGAGAGCCGTGGGCGGGTGGTTATGAGAATGCTCACCTGTGAAATCAGGCATGTGTGTCTCAGGTGGTGGGACCCAGGGCCTTACCTTTCAAACCGAAGACCTCGATCTGTCATGGGTTCCTCATATCAGGGCTTGGCTATAAGGCTGACATTATGCCCGGGGTTCTTGATTGAAGCTGCCGCCCCTCCCCTGAGTTGTCATTTGTTCCAAAATGCCTATTCCCTGGGCTCCCACTCCTCACCCCAGTCAAGCTGCTTTTCACTGCTGCTCTGGAGACATAATCATTCAAGAAGTGTCTGGGCCGGCACGTACAACAGGCGCTTCTGTATATCTCCAGAAGAGGAGTTATTAAAAACGGAGGCTTCACGTGTGGATCAGAAGACATCCAGCTAGGGTAGCTTTTATTCAGTAGACTCGTGATTACTGTCTCCAGTAAGGGGCCCTCTCACAACCGTCCCGTCTCAAAGAGACACCACTTCCCGTCATTTGTGCTGCCTTCTCTTCCTTAGGCTGGAATCTGAGGCCTGGGACCCCCAGCCCTTTCCAAAACTAGACCCTCCTTCCTGGGGGTTGGATCCCTCCCCTCCTTAACAGATATCTACCTCTACTCTAACTCTTGAATCTATTCCTTACTTCTATATGATCCAGAAACCATGTGGATAATTTTTTTAAATGGGCCTCCTTCTCCCTGACACCCACGTTGAACCATTCAGATCAGCCCTGGACATGGCTTCTAGAAAGAGCTTCCCAAGCCACAATTCTAGTTATGTTCTTTCTCTGCCCAAAACCTGCTCAGAGCTTCTGCAGTTTGTGGATTGGGCCCACACTCTATCTATTCTTGCATTCAAGGCTCTGGTCTCTTTTCCAACACGCATCTTCTCTTCCTCACCATTTCCCATCTCACCATCAAGCTACACCGGGCTCCTCTCTGTTCTGAGAATGTGCCCGTGTATGTCTTGCTCTCCGTACAGTGTGTCATGATGTTTTCTTTTCCTGGAATGAATGGTCCAATTATACAAATCATAATCATCCTTTGAAGCCCAATTAAAATGTTGCAGTCTCCTTCCCTGATCTTTGACCAAGATATAATTTTTTGCTCCCTTGTCCCCTGTAGCCTTGGTCCGTACCTCTGTTGTAGTACTCGTCACATCTGCCTGTGTTCGAGTTGCATGTGTGATGCTTCCAGAGGACAGAAGCTGTGTCTTTATACTGTCGTGTCCTCATGGCAACCTGGAGGAGCGTGTAGCAGAGCTCGATAAATATGTGTCGAATGAATGAGGACCATTACACAATACAAGAGTCTAAAATCCATCATTAAGAACCCAAGTTTATGCTATTGCCCTTGATACAAGAGCTCATTTTTTTGGGCGAGGGGAGATAAAATCTTTATGCAGATTGAGTTTTCATAGATCGTACTTTAAGTGTGCTAAGGGAGCTTGTTATTTAAAGAAATTCTGTGGGTAATCTTTTGATAAAGTCTTTTGGGGGGATTGGGATCCTAGAATAGAACATTTTCATACTGACTTGGTTACATCAGGGAACATTGCTGAAGAGAGATCTTCAGTATTCCTTAGGTTCATGAGCCACACAGCTCCCAAACCTGCAAGCCCTTGCGGGCAGGGTGGGGATGCCAGGCACAGGTCTAGAGCATGTCTGGGATGTGGTGAAATCGAACCGTGGGAAGTTGTACCTTTTCTTCCACTGTCACCCTGGCCACCAGAACCCTTCTGCATTCTCAGGACTCCTAATAGCATTCCAGAAGGTCCCCAGTGGTCCAGGGAAGATTTAGACTTCAGAGAGGCAGGCCTCAGGGTGAGGATTTTACAGTGAAGAGATGGTCACGGGGGAGATAAGCAGAGAATGAGTCTCAATTTGTGGAGGAGGCGTGGGCTGAGAGATGGGGCCTTTAGCTTCTAGTGATGCCCCTAACTGGCTGTGTGACCTGCTCTTTTCACTTTTCTGGATCTTTCTGTCCTCATGTCTGGAATCATGGCGTGTGATGGGTCCTTTCCAGCTCTAACCTCTGAGATTACATATTCACGCTGTAAATAAACAGGAGCGTGGCGTGGAAGTTGGTGAGAGCTGGAGCGTACAAAAGGAGCCAGACTTTGTTTTTAAGGACAGTAGCTCCCAGGACGTATTTGTCATTCTTGTCATTGAGGTAAATGTCATCTCTTCAGAAGACCTTCCCTGATGACCCAAGCTGAAGTGGCCACCCGGTCAGGTCTATTTTCATTTTCTTCAAGATACTTATTATCTGACGTTTGGCTTATTTGTCTGCTTGTTTGTTTTGTTTAGCACCTGTGTTCCCACACCAGGTCGGATGCTGCGTGGGCGCAAGGGCCTAGTTCACCTCAATAATTCTAACACTTGAGAAGAGTGCCTGGCTCAGAGGGGCCGCTCAAAAGATCATTGTTAGATAAACGAGGAATCTGTACTCTCAGGAGGGTTAGAGCCGTGACCGGTAGCGACCATTCGCTTCCACCTGGGACTCTCCCGTGTAGACTGAGTGGTTTACTGAAAAGCACGTGACAGCAGGTACATCTCCCTACGGACTGAGCCCTCCGAGGACCGGCAAGGGACTCAGGGCACCTTCGGGAGGGCTCGTCTCCAGGCAGGCGCGCCCAAACCGTGTTCAACAGGCAGCCTCGGGAGGAGGAAGATTTATTAAGTTGTCAGTGTGAATCGTGTGGTAGGATTTCACCACATTCCTTCAGGTTTTTACAAAGTAGTCTCAAAGCTACTGTCTTATCAATTTGGTTCCTTCCAAAAGACTTCAAGTGAAGGCAGGATAGTCTGTGGGACTGAGCACAGGTTTTAGAAATCGGAGAGAGCTGAGTTCAGTTTCCCACATCGCCATTTATCAGCTGTGTATACAGAGCGACTGATATTACCGGGGTCTATTTCCCTTTTGTAAGATGGGGCTTTACATAAGGCTGTCATACAGATTAAAGGGGATTTTATAGTAACCAGCTATAAAGGAGATATTATAGTAAAACCAGTTAATAGTGGCTGAAACATAGCCAGTATTCAACAAATACCAATTGGTAGTCCCCACCGTCCTCGAGTAATTTTTTAAGGTAATATCTGCACATGGTAAAAAGTCAAATGATACAAAAGAATATCCAGTAAAAAGGATGTCCTCTGATCACCTATGATCCCTGGTTCCCCAGGTCCCTCCTCAGAGCAACCATAGTTCTCAATGTCTTATGTATTTGCTCTGAAAATACTGCCAAGCATATACAAATTTTCTACATTTACTCAGCCTCTTTTTGTAAACGAATAGTACATGCTTTTGTGAACCTTTAGGGGGATCGTATATTAGTAGCCTCTAAGGAGGCATGGAGGCTGGGGGCTAGAATAGCAAAGAGATCTCTGGATCAGAATTATATTCACAGAAAGCCAAGTACATATCTCTGGTATGTAGAAATGTGAAGAACGTTTAAAGAGGAACACACAGACACAGATGTAGAGAATGGACTTGTGGACCCAGGGGTGGAAGGGGAGGGTGGGACGAATTGAGAGAGTAGCATTGACATATATACGCTACCATGTATAAAATAGATAGCTAGTGGGAACCTGCTGTATAGTGCAAGGAGCTCAGCTCGGTGCTCTGTGATGACCTAGAGGGGTGGGACGGGGGTGGGGGCATTGGGAGGGAGGCTCCAGAGGGAGGGGATATATGTATACATATAGCTGATTCACTTTGTTGTACAGCAGAAACTAACACGACATTGTAAAGCAATTATACTGCAATAAAAAAAAAGTACAAAAAAAAAATAAAGAGGAACACACACACACACAGCATGGTGAGTTGGAAAGGGTAGGGGATGGTGAAAAATACTTGTTTGCAGAGTGGCTTCATTTGTAAGTCTCTCTAAGACGGGGGACAGATGCATCAACTTGCATTAAAAATAGTCTGGCACAGAGGAGCAGTTCCAGCAAGCGTTCAGGCTTCTGTCTTTATCAGAGCCTCTCATGATTTGCTTCATTGCCACTGCTCCCTGCTTCCATTTAATCGTTGCTAAAATGGGGATAGTAAAAATGAAATGCGGTGGGGTGTGTTCTGAGTAATGACTTCAAGAAATGATGATGATGCGTTTTTCAGGTTGTGAGAGGTAAACAGACCTCAAAGGGACTGTCTCTGGGTCAGAATTGCAGGACAATACCTACGGTTTGCCTCTCCGCTCGTCTTTCCCCCAAACTCGCCAGAGCTGTATTTTAGAAGTGCACTCCCTCTTCCCTGCCTCCACCTCCCAGAAAATACCCCTCCTTGTGTAGATTAAAACATTCTTCGTTTGTCTGGGTCATTCTTTGGGCTCCCCAAGCCCCAGTTGTCACCTTAGGCTGGCAATCCTGAGAGATTACAGCCATATCCACCTGTGGAAGAAGGGTTAAAGGTGAAAGGGGTCGGTAGGAAGTGCTGAGTCCATAGTCGTGTTTATGAATTAACGTATGGATCAGTGAGAGAGAGGAAGGGTAACCAAACTGGTAGAGAGAAGACTCCCGAGAGCTGCCTCAGCAGCAACAACCTTATAAAACAGAAGGTCCCACCAGCATCTGGAGCCTGGGATGCACGAAACAGGTTAAGGGATGCTTCCGGTAGCCCCGTATCCAGGAGACAGCACTGACTCCAGGCTGTGGCCGCTCTGTGGTACCGACACCTGAGGACTACAGAGATCCTATCCCAGAACGATCAAGTGGGTGATGATGTGACAGAGGTTGATCGCTACTGTGGCAGATTCTGCTTGAAAGCCATTGACTCATGACATAAAACAGCCCGTCCGTCCCTTCAGAGAACGTGCGCACGCGCGCCCACACACTGTCTCTCTCATCACGGACAAACTGACGGTCTGCTCACGAACACAGGAACCACATGTGACTGGTTTTCCGCCAGACGTCTGTGCCCAGCACAGTGCGAGGCAGTGCTAAGCAGGCCAGGAAATACTTGGTGTTGCCTGAACACACCTGCCCCAACTGAATTCCACCTCCCGGCCCAGGGGCCACGGGCTATCCACGCGCTCTCTCCAGACTTGTAGAGGGCGTCCGAGGAGTGAAACGGAAGCTCCTCCCCATGTTGGTGTGTTTTTTCTGCATCTCCCGATACCACCACTTGGCAACATGCTCTTTTTGCCGACGTTGAACTGCATACTAATATGCATCATTGGATTAAGGGATTAAGAAACAGGATCCATGGAGAAAGGCTGTGGGAATTGGGGTCACGGAGGGGAAGAAGAAGAGGCAGCAAGGTGATGACTTACTCTCTTTAAATATATGAAGAATTATTGGACCAAGTGTTGAGATCAGCTGTTCACTTTCTCCTCCGAGACAGAACCAGAGTAAGTGGGCTTAAGATCAAGCAGAGAGGATTTATATTAGCTATAAGGAGAATTTCTTCCTAGAGAGAAGTGTTGAGTACCAGAACTGTTAACCCCACCAGGGGCTGACTTTGGAAGAACTAAAAATTGGGTATATCTTCAGGGCTCTGTAACATGCAGTCCTGCCCAGACAACAATGCATGAACTACAGGCTTTGAGAGTTCTTCTTCCCTTCCCCTCCCTCCCTTCCCTCCTTCCTGCACATAACGATTGAGCACCTACTATGAGCCTAGTGTTGCTTCCACCAAATTAGTATTATTGTTTTCCTAGTTGCTGGGGAAAGAAGTATTGCAAGGAGAAGGGCGCTTATTGTGACACTTAAAATTTCTATAACCTAAGGTGATTTTAAATCTGACTATTGGATATGGTCTAACAGTTGGGTGGCTCTTTCATCTTGCTTGGTTAGTAAAGACCCTGCATATATATGACAATGGTTTATAGACAAGGCCTCTGGATTACATGCTTTTGGTTGTCTTTCCAAGTTGTGATTATCACAGACTTTCACATCCAAGTGTTCCCTTCTTTGGTTCCCTCAGCTCCAAGAGCCGTGGTCCATGCTCTTTGCCTACACCCTTTTCCAGGGTCCCGGAAAGAGACCACTGGGGGCCAGCCCCGGGTGGGGAGGTGTGCCCTTAACCCCCAAGGTCTCCACACCCACCCCTGGTAGACTCAGTCCACAGTGTCAAGCTGCTACCCCCATGTACATTTATAAAATAATTCGAAGAGCAGAGCAGGTTGTATTGGGGGAAAGGACTTCAGAAATGTCATTTCAGAAAGGCTGGTTGTCTTCATGTGCTGTCATCAGCCACTGAATGAAAAGGATAAAAGAACAAGATAACCTTGGTTGACTTTGCTTTTGAAACCTATACCTGCTGGTGGGGGAGAAAAGCAGGATGGAGCTTGGAGACAGAAGTGCTGGCTTAATCTTGACTTAAGGATACACTGTAAAGAGGAAAGGATCCCCAAAGCCAAAAGATAGCTTTCATCCACCTTGTTTAAATTTTATTGAGATTTTTATTTCATGACAGTTGTCTTTGGTTGGCTCCTGAGTCCTCTGAACTACCTTTCTAATTCTAGGTTATAATGTTTTTCCAGTAGTGGTATTGAAGGTGAAATAGTGATGTAGAGGTTACAAGACTCTTATGTTAACATACAGGTTAAAAACAACATTTATGATTTTATTATTATAAAGGTAATTGGTGCTTATTAAAGATATTTGGGGGGACAAAATAAAATTTACCCGTTTACATACCTACAAAGAATTAGTGTTTACATTTCTTCTGTTTCTTACTGATGCTTTTTTCTGTGCCTGTGTGTGTATATGTGTATGTTTTAACACAATACAGTGTGATACAATAGAACTGGAAATGCAATGTATGGACAGTTTGCGGTCTTCTTCTTTCTCTCACTATGATATTGTGACCATTTTCTTATTTTATTAATGTTATCCAAAAGCATGAAACTTAATGACTGCCTCATATTCCATTGTAAAGACGTATCATACTTCTTTAAACTGATCCCCCATGATTAGGCATTCATATGTGTAACTGGTACTCATATGAGAATAATTTCAGAGTTTTTGATAATCCAGCTTTGATGTGTAAGATTGATGTCCGAGGTGACAAGGTTTGGTCACCTTTTTTTTTGTTGTTTTATGTCCCTAAACATTCAAAATGATATCCTTTAATTCAAGAAGCTTGGGTTATATTCATTCAGTAACAAGGAGTAGACACACATGCAGTGGGTGTGAAAGGCTCTCCTTTGTGATTCCTGGTCTGCTGGGGATCCCAGAGGGTTTTTCTCTTTCTGACCTTCTAATCCTCTAACTTTGCTGATGAGAATACTTCTTATCTTTGGCAGTTATAGCACACAGAGAATGGGGTTGTTCATGTGGTCTGTGTCTGCAGTTTTCAACATCCTGGGACCATTTTCTTGAGAGTTGGAAGCTTGTAAAATTCAGGCCCATGTTCCTAAGGAGCTAGTAGGGCTCATGCTTGGTGTGACATCCTTTCTAGTGCTGTTTCCTTTCTCTGTGCCCCAAGTGACCCAGGAAGAAGGGAGAGTGATCCCCTTCTTTCACCAGTGGGGCAGTACCTGGACCTGGCTGGCTGACTCACATATCCACAGGCTGATGTGCCTCAAGACTGTCAGGGCCATCATGGCAGGGACTACTCTTTTCATACCTTGGTGTATTTTCCACCAAACAAGCTACTTCGTGCATACATTAGTAGCATATACACTTGCCCTGAAGTATGAGGTGTGACATCAAAGCTATAATATCTGAATGTTCTTCATCTACATGCACGCCTCTGTTGACCTATCACCAGGAGATCTTCTGCTTTGAGTTTTTCCTACAGCGATGACAGGTTTGTACAAGTCCACGCACATTCTCTCTCTCCACAATACCTACTTATGAGAGCCGGCCGGGACCAGGGTAAAGTGATTCGTGCGCACAGGGAGGGAAGCACTGACCTTGGCATGTGAACTCTGCTGATCGGCCCTCAGTACAAAGAGTTGAAAGGAAGCGTTGGCCAATTAAGAAAATAAACTGCCTTTAAGAATGAAAGCTATTAATAAAAAAACCATGAATACAAGCATTCCACAACAGCCATAGCACTCAAGATTATTTGGTGTGATTTTATTATTTTCTCTCTCTATCAGAATGATTTCTGTCCATAATTTGGTGAGCATTTCAGTTCATTTTGAGAGAGAGACAAGCTCTTGCACTTTCTTCCAGCTCGACCTCTCTGTGATCATGTGACACAGGTATTCTCTGCTGCCCATAAAGGCTGCCCATTGCCAGTTCTACAGGCATTCCAGGTCTTAGCTCCATCAGCTACGTGTTCTGAAGGTTTAAACTTAAAACAGATCTGTGCCAGGGGAATGATGAGAATGAAAGTGTGGTCTTGAGACAAATAAAAGAGGAGAAGAACACAAGTATACATCTGGGAGAGAGTGATAGACCCCAAGGGAAAGAGGACCATTCTCCAGAGCTGTATTTTCAAAGTGCACAATATTCCCTGTTTACACCAAACTCTGCTAGATATCCTTTCACGTTTTTCTACTCTGAAGGTTTGGTGTGTGGTGTCTTCTAAGATCGTCAATTTTGGCTATTCTCATAATAACGCATACCATCTTTTTCACTCATCCCATAAGGAGGGGAGCTTTCTGGCGTAGGAATAGAATACTACCTCTTGGGTAGAATTTCTGGTGGATATTTAAGCCACCTCAGCATTCTCTTTATAGAACAGTGAAAAAACATCTGTTCTCCCTAAAGGGTCTGAGAAAGATGTACAATTTCTAGAACACTCTATCCTCAGATCAAGGGATCTTAGGAAGATTTGGCACTAGCACATCTGACATTTATTGAGCCCTTTATTAACAATGTGGTTTATGAAGAGTTTTAGCGTATATGACCTAATTTTGATTCCTATTAAAACTTACTTCCTGTTGCACAGGTAAGTATACTGAGGCTCAGAGAAGCTGTATGATTTGCGAAAGTCATACACTTAAGGAGTGGCAGAGCTGAGTGTAGATATTTACGTCTGGCTCCATTTAAGTCCAATGTATGTTTTGCCTTGATACACAGAGTATAACAGTATAACTAGACTAATGGCATCAAGTGTAGCACTACCAATGGGGATAATTTTGTAGACCAGAGGACAGATCACACCATGGAAATATGTGAACGCTATCACATGAGAGTTTTTAAACAAAGTGTTCAGAAATGGTCCTGTACCAGGTAGGGGCGGGGGGGAGTTAACTTAAACTGTGACTGGCTGTTTCAGTGTAATATTTTCCTGAGAAGATTATAAAATGGAAAAGTAAGCAAAGGAGGGAGAGAGGCAAGAAAGATAAGAACAACAACAGAAAAGCTTTTCTGCATCCCTACATCCTTATACCTTTTCACTATCTATTATTAAACACACATTCACACACACACACACATCCCTAAAAATACATACATGCATACATTGCCTCTTTTTTTCAGTTAGAACAGGAACGTATCTCCTCAAACTGTGAGGACAGAACACGTTTCTCCCAATAGCAAAGGCCACAGCTACCTACAGAAATAGTTGTCTAGGTCCTGATTACATAGAGGGGATTTTCTAGCAAATAGTTTGCTTCTGCATTAAAAGCTCTTCTGAAGTGCAGCCACATGGCAGTGATACTGCAGCTATGCAGCCCCATTGATGAGACACCTGCGGGAGGTGCAGAGAAATGTCGGAACACCAAGAGGAATTTAAAATAGCTGACCTACAAAACAGACTTCAAATCTTAGCAAGAGAGTGACATGAAATTTTAACTTTGTTTTACATAAAACACAATCAATTAAATATTTTATGAGCTCAACTAGCTAAGAGAGAGGAGTTTGGGGATTTCATATCAAACTAGCTGAAGGTTCATTGAGATGAATACATACAAATATATAAAAGAGAAAGTAGAAGCAAACTCCAGTAGCTAAGACCACTGATCTTCTGTGATTCATCATGGTCACTTCAGTGTTTCCCCAAGTATGATCGTGGGTTTCACTGTGGTACATGAATTAAGAGGGATAAGTATTTTTTATTTAAATAATCTGTTTATCTTTATAGTTATCTTCTGTCTTTGACTAGTGACACTTGTCTTACATTTACAGTCATGATATGAAATTTTTAAATAAATATATTTTTTAGAAGAAGATTATTTCATATGTAATTAAAAATAGTGTAGGTGGTGCACAGATGTGGCAAAAATTGGTACAGTGGAGCTCAAATGACTGAAATTTGAGAAATGCTTCCAGAGGGCAAAGTGTGTTCCAGACCCCGGTTCCCAAATCACAGTAGTCAAGACTGATCTACCTTCCCGTCCTCTTTCCTCTTCTGCTCTCTGCGTTTAGTCTACACACCAGCATAACTGCAACTACCCCTTCTCCAAACCTCTTGTACTTTTATGCCTACATGCCTTGGCTTATGCTTTCCCCTCAACCATGGACTCTTGAACTTGCCCTTTGAGGCATAGTTTAAAAGCCAAGAGGCATCATATCTTCCTCACCTCTGCCTAACACAGTGATTCATCCAAAGCAGTGTAAATAGAAGTTGCTTCAACTTTCTTTGTTTTCCTTTCCTTATCTATAAAACAGAAAGAATGATAGCACCTACCTCAAACTGTGGCTATACGGATCAAATAAGCTTTAATTCATTTAAAATTCTTAGCACAGTATCTGACGTGTAGCAGGTGCTGTGCAAATATTCACTGTTCTTTACTTGAACATGTTTTTTTCTTCCAGTTTTATTGAGATATAATTGACAGCACTGTATGAGTTTAAGGTGATTTGACTTACATACATCATGAAATGATGACCACAATAAGTTTAGTGAACATCCATCGTCTGGTATAGATACAACATTAAAGAAATTTGAAAGTATCTTTCTGATAATGAGAACTCTTAGGATTGACTCTCTTAACAATTTTCATATATATCATATAGCAGTGTTAATTATATTTATCATGTTGTACATCACATCCCTAATAGTTATTTATCTTATACCTAGAAGTTTATACCTTTTGACCACTTTCATCCGATTCCACCTCCCCCCACCCCCTGCCTTTGGTAGCCAGAAATCTGATCTCTCTTTCTATGTTTGTTTGTTTGTTTTTGAAGTATAATTGGACATATTTTAAACTAATCTTAACTGAAATTGGGTGCTGGAAAACAAGAAAGTGAAGAAAAATGAACTGCATACACAAGTATACAACAAGGTTGGATTTTGGCCTTGGTCACTGAAAGGAAGGAACTAGGAAACAACACATAGAATCCTTGACGTGCCCGATGATACACTGGCAAAGAACACGCTTTCTTCCTTTATTCCTAAACAACTTTTTGCACAGGGATTTTTAAAAATTGAGTCTTATTAATAATAAAAGAATGGTAAAGTCCCCAACACAGCACAGCAGCCCATGCTGGGCTCATTGCCCCCAAATCAGGGAATTAAAAACATGTCCAGCTTAGATTTAGGACACTGTGGGTTCTCAGTAACCATTACATAACAACCAAACCACATTAGGTGATAGTGACTGTTCATGAAACCTCATGGTGTGCCCTTGTGCCATTTGATCTCCTTGGCTTTTGTTTCACTGTAACAAACCGCCGCCAGTCTCCCCTTTGTGGCTTCCTTATTGTGCAGCGGGTAGATTGGCCCACAAGCATTAAAGGAGTTCCTCCCACAAGGGAAGGTGGTTTATGTCAAAAGACACGTCCTAGTCAGGGTTGACTATAAAGGGGGGGATGATGGTGAAGTGGGGAGTGAAATAGAAAATGCAGTTGACACGTAGCATTTTATAGTTTACAGCAGTGGTTCTCAAAGTGTGGTCCCTGGACCAGCAACATAAAGTTCCCACCTGGGAACTTATTTGGAATGCAGATTCTCAGGTCCTCCTGCCAAAGCTCCAGGGACGAGGCCCAGAAATCTGAGTTTTGACCTATAAAACGCAGGGATAGTTGACCACAGACATTTCCCTTTCACAAGAAGAGACGTATCTGTTTAATGGATACTTAAGACTGCCACCTTGTCACCGTTTTCTGTTCTCATTTTATTTTCCAGCCTTTTACTTTGAAATAAATCTGAATCTTTATCCCTCCACAAAGTTGAGGATAGAGCCAGAAGCCCAGCAAGAAAGAGTTAAGGCCTGTATCACTCACTCCAGGAGATTGTGAATTATCTATGGTCTTCAGTCACTGCTACAGAAACTCCAGGATATTAGGCTGATTGTCTGGGGTTGTTCATTCAGGAAATATCTCCTGAGCCCCTACTAAGTACCAGACACTATTCTAGGTGTTGGGGAAACAGTATTGAATAAGACCAACCAATTCCCCACCCTCAAGGAATTTTTGTCTTCGTGAGGAGGTCAGACAACAAACACATCAACAAATAAGTAAATATCATCACTTCAAATGGCGTCTAGTGCCATTAAGGTGGTAAGATGGGGTATGGTGGCTCTCACCCACGTGATGCCAGCCCCCCAAGGGGCTTTGAGAAATACCAGCCCCCAGCGGGGCTTATTTACAATTTCTTATTTTAAATAAGATGACAGTTAAATTTCTAAGGAGTATGTCCAACAGCTGTTAGAAATTTAACTGGCAACTTAAAGTAAAAACCTTTCAAATGATGCCCATAGGTCCTCTGCTTAAACTTGGCATAGATACTGTGTTGAGACTACAGACCCACTTCCAAGCAGCAGGGCAAATATGGGTAGTATTTGATCTTCCATTTTTCCCATTACTACTGGGTTTTAGAGAATACGGACATGAATTTTTATAATTTGACACATTGGGCTGTGAACATTTCACTATTTATGCTTGATTTTTCCAAAGAACCGAAAAGCATTAACCCTCTTTGTTTAATTAGAACTGCATTTAGTAAGTCACGTACCCTCACTTACTGTTCCAAGTGAGCATGGCATTCTTTTGCAGCTGTTGTGGAAATTATTTCACTTCCTGAGTTGTCTCCATTTGACCCCGTGGTCACGATGTGACACTACACGAGGACCTGGTGAGAATGTTTAGGAAAGGTCATAAAACTCACAGGCAGCCTTTGGGTCATAGACATGTTCTAGGTGGCCCAAGAGTGGTGTATTTAAGATTAAATTGGCTTTAGCACTTACAAATTTAGAGATTACCTTAAAATTCCAGATTTGTGGATTCCTGAAAAAATCTGGAGAGTGGCCACACTGGGCTCACATTCTGCTGGGGCTGAGGGGTAGAGCCTCCTTTGGATGGAATACATGCTCTCAATTCAATACACACCCTCCAGGTGTCCCGTCCCTTTTATTAATGATCTACCTAGTTCTTACAGCCATTGGAGTTTGCAACTCCTAGAACAGGAATGAGTTCAGAAAAGATTCAGTCCCTGCTTAAAAACAATGTATACCTTGGAAATGGGTACATTCAGGATTAAGGAATCAGGTAAAAATGGAGCGGACACAGCCTTTTGATCGCTTGTTGCAGTTCACCTTATAGTCCCTAGGGGGCAGATGAGACTTTTGAGCGCTGTCTTAAAAACGCATCAGCACACAGGGCAACCACGGTTCTGTATTGTACTGAATCCCCAAATTCACCTTAGAATTGTAGAAGGCAAAAGACACTACCTGTCTAAAGGGCTTTCTATTTGTCAGACAGTGAAACACAGAAATATACACTTCTAATGTCTTTAAAGGTTTTAGGCATGTGTGAATTTGTCTTCTTTCTTGGCAAAGTAACAAATAATTCTACCTGGAGGAATATCTTGGAAAGGCTTCATAGACATGAGCTTTCAAGGGGAATTTGAGTGATCCAAGGGCATGTACCTGGCAAAGAAAGGAAGGCTTTTGCAGGGGAAAATCTCAGCCAGGAGACCAAGATAATGAAGGAAAGTGGTGGGCAAATGAAAGGAAAGAGACGTGTGGAATAGGAAGAACTGAAATCAGAAATGAAGGTGGGGGAAATGCCACGCCTTAAGAACAGAAAACTGATAGCTATTAGAGAGGGAGGGACAGAGTCTGAGTGTAGAGAGGAGCGAGATGACTCTAGTTACGCTAGTCTGGTTAAACTAATGCAGAGAGAAAGGGAAAAAGCAGAGACAAGAAACAAGGAGGTTGAAGTTGTCCGGGCAGGAGAGGAGCCACACTCAGATGAGATTCTGAGCATTCAGGATGTAAGGGAAGGCCAGTTCATCATGAAAGTAATGACAGGGGTATCTTGATCTTTGTGCAAGCGCTAACTAAGGAAGTAAGGGGAGTGCTTGGTCTCTTTCTGCCCTGGAGACGTGGAATTTTAGATTCCCCCCATCCCACCCCAGAAGTGAGAAGCACTCCACCTCCGAATGGAACTTCCTGTATCCAAAGAACGACAATGAGTACCGAGCATTTTCTTCTACTCTGCAAAGCTCAGATAAACCTTTCTTCTTGGGTCTCCATTGGCATTTCTTCTTTTCACGTGAAAGCAGAATCTCAAAGTCCACCAGAAGGCATTGCTTTTCCTTCCTGTATCCAGTTATCACTTCTTTTATCAGGCAGCTTCAGTTCAATTCAGCCAACATATTCTGCAGGGTTTCTCTATGAAGGACCCTGTGCTGGGCGCTAAGAGGAAATAGAGGTAAACAAGACACTCTGTTCTGAAAAAATGTATGCTGTTGAGAATATCACACAGGTATAATATCGGGAAGAACGTGATGGTGGTAGGCAACCACTAAGAAGACCCCCGAATCCCCACCTATGTTTTTATTTTCCAGATGACTTCTTGGCTACTTAAGACTATACTTAAGTAAAAGCCTTCCTTAAGGAGGAGGGACTGTGGTTTTAAATGTATTGCACGCAAAGTTGTGAGGATCTCTTTTTCAGAACCAGAGGAATCTAGTTTCATCTTGAGTAATAAACCTCTCTTTTATGTAATGATATTTGTTATTTATGTCTGATCCAAAAGTATAGTAGCTGTTCACTGAGAAAAAGTTAATAGAGCGTTAAGAAAAAAATAAAAAAATTCACCTCAAATTCTACCCCCCAGAGGTAATTTCTGTGTACATTTTGGTTTCTATCATTCCACTCTTTTTTCCTCTATGCTCTTCTAGATTATAAATGTGTTTTACAAATGTAAGTGCATATTTTTATAAAATCGGGATAGTAGCATACATTCCCATTTTTGTAACCTACACTTTCCTTTAACAACGTGTTGTGAATGGTATGCCATAAATACGTATCATTAAAATATTAAAAATATAAATATGATAGAAAATATATCGTTAAATATTTATCAAGCCAGTAATTGATCTATTATCTATTTGCATTCGTCTACTTATCACATAATTTTTAGTGCTATATATTATTTCATTATTTAGAAACTGTGTATGTAGACATATGTGTTACAAAATCCCTCCCCCACCAGGCGGTCCCCCCGACACACAAGGTGCAAGATCTTGGCCACGGCTCACTGATCTGAGCAAGCTGACAGTAAGGAGGCTGCCCTTGTTGGCGTTCGCCCCCTGCATCACTCACTTCCGGGCACCTGCTGGAGGGGGGACACCAACAGGTGTTCCCAAGGACGCCAGGACACCTGCCCATGGTGGCTCTTCCCGTATCGCTGAACGTGAACCCTGCTCCTTCTCTAAGCAAGCACAGCCCTCCTGGGACTGACGTTGTATTGCAAATCTGTCTCTTGGTGCTCTTTCCTAAATGCCTTTTTAAACATGCTCAATAATAGATGAGCATCTGGGCCGTTCTTCTCGGAGAGCTCAAGCGGCTTTTAGAACATGAAAAAGCTATTTGGGGGCTTCCCTGGTGGCGCAGTGGCTGAGAGTCTGCCTGCCAATGCAGGGGACACGGGTTCGAGCCCTGGTCTGGGAGGATCCCACGTGCCGCGGAGCAGCTGGGCCCGTGAGCCACAATTACTGAGCCTGCGCGTCTGGAGCCTGTGCTCCGCAACAAGAGAGGCCACGATAGTGAGAGGCCCGCGCACCGCAATGAAGAGTGGCCCCCGCTTGCCACAACTAGAGAAAGCCCTCGCACAGAAACGAAGACCCAACACAGCCATAAATAAATAAATAAAATTAAAAAAAAAAAAAAAAAAAAAAAAAGCTATTTGGCCCTTTAGAGCTGAGTCTTGGAACATCCCCAATTCCCCGGGACACTGTTTAATAACCATTCACTCCAGGACAGCAAATGCTTTGCCTGGTGGGTTTTGTCTCTCCATTTCCTTCCCGAGTTACTTCTTCAGTCCTGGCCTCAACTTTCACTGAATCTTTGAAGCCAGTCTGCTGGCGTGGAAGTTCCCGAGCTCTCTCCCTGTTTTCTTCCTCTGCTCTGGCTCCTCCCTGCTGCCTGCCTCAAGCAGGGTATCCAGACTCGGTTGGCATTAAATTCCCAGAAATAGGCAAGTCCATGCCCCTTGGCCTATCGAGTCTTGGCTCTGACATCAATCTGCTGGATGACCTTGGACAAGTCACTTAAGATCCCTGGGCTTCAAGTTTCCATATCTATAAAGCAAGAGGGTTGCATTAAATCCCCCAGATCTTCTAGTTCAGACAGTCTGTGGTTTCAAGTACACCTTTGGATTTTTCACAGTGTTCTGTCTGTGGCATATCTTTAGTGACATCTATTTATTCGTTAATTAGTTATAAGAACTGCTTATTTTTAGAACTTCATTTCCTAGGTGGGATGGCTCTGTCATTGGCTCCACGGGCTTTGTTAACAGCTAACTTCTGGGATGGGGGCTGGAAAGGGAGGTTGAATTTTCCCACTGCCCTTCTTCTCTGGCCTTTCTAGTAATTCACAAAATAACAGTGGAGGGCAGGCTTCCTCGGGGCCTGGCTCCTGAGCACTCAGGGAAAAGCCTTGACTGCCTTATGCAGTTTGACTCTTTGTGTCTCTTTCACGGAAGAGACACGGGTGGCTGGAGTCAAGCAGTGTCACCTACACATCAGTGTCACGGTTGCCCACACGCAGACCACCAGGGCTCCCCACCGCACTGGAAACCAGCCTCTTCTTATTTTTTATTCTGTGTTTCTGGATATTGTCTTGTAACTGATCACTTATCTCTTTCTCTGTGATCCCGTCCTTCAAAATTAGAAATAATTTATAGGGTTTTTTTTTTTTTCCTTTTTATATTTTGAAGTCACTATTGTATTCTGGGACTATATTGTATGTTCCTGCTCCGGTTTACCATTCATTGAGTGAATTTTTCATTAATGCCTGCAGCGTGCTGGATTCTGTTCTCCGAGAAAGGAGTGTGAGGGAAAATGGACGGACAGGTGGAGAAAGCAAGAGAGAACTGAGAAAAGGGTCGGCACTACAAGAGGAGCGAGAAAGGGCGAACATTTCTCAAAAGGGGTAAAGAATAGTGTAGACCCCACCCAGGGCAGAAAGCAGGGGAAGTGAAGGGAAGAAATCAGAAGATTTGGGGAGTCAAAACCCTAGTTTGTGCCAATTCTTCTAAAGAGACAGGCGCCCTGGCTGACAGGTAACAGTGTTAGTAATAGCTATCACTTCTGTAATAGGTCAGTATTGTAGGCCTGGCACTGTTCTAAGCAGATTACTTATCTTAACTCATGTTAACCCTCACAACATCCCTATGGAGCATTATTTAAGACAAAACCACAAGCCAAAAAATCGTGAGGCCCAGAGAGGTTTAGTGGCTTTCTGAAGGTCACACAGCTAGGAGGTGGAGGAGCCAGGATTTGGACCGTGCAGTGAGACTCCGGAGGCAGCACTGCCTACCACACACCACTGAATGCAGCACAGGAAAGATCTGATCCCACTCATGTTCCATGGGGGTGGGGGGCGGGGGGGGCAGTGTGCATTAATGCTCTAGCTTCTAAGTGTCCTGATGCCTGTTTCCTTCCCCATCAATCCTTGTAGCTCTGAAATTCAAGCCTTATGCTCCATGTTTGCCAAAGGCGCCCAGCACATTCGCTTTGGCCTCAGGCATTGAGTATAATCATCGCTGGTTGGGCTGTGCGGCTCTATTCTGGGCCGAGCCAGGTTCTGTTCTCAGGAGAACAAGCCTGAGAAAAGAGGAGACGTTTGGCCCACAGGTTTGCTGGTACAGAGAAGGAGAGATGCGAATTGGGTGGGTTTTGAATACCCTGGATATCTTGTGCCTGGTGGTTTCATGTAACTGACACCACACTCATTTCTAGCCTCTCCACGTTTCTCAAGAGTGTGCTCCAACTAAGCACATAAAACAACTGACCCAACTTAGGGGAGTTACTTGTTTATTTTTTTGACTCATAGGGAGAAGGCTGTGGGAGCCTGACATTCCTAATCCCATTTCCTCAGTCAAGATGTTGTTCCTCCCATCTCTGACAGTTAGAAGCCTCTGTTTCTCTTATTTGCACACCTTGAAGGAAGTAGCCAGAACCCGGGCCAGAATGTCACCCTCAACCTAAAAACTGTTCTTAAGCCTCGGACTGGGCTTTCCAGAACTGGATGCAAACGTAGCCTTACTTCATTGTAATTGCCATGGTAATGAGTGGACAGGGATGCCGGGACCTTATTTATGGGGACAGTTCCAGCCCAGAAAAGCAAAACACACCAGCAGGATGGGCAAAACTGGACTCCCGAGCCTTTAGCAGTCTCAGCTACAAAGGAGAACACAGTCAGCACTTGTTGTCTACAGGAACTCAGCGAAAATGAAAATTAACTCAGAAACAGAAACAGTCAGAAACAGAACCAGTTGACTCACTGGCAGCAAGTCGTTTAGGGGAGCCAGTGCTAAGCTGCCCCGTGCATCTTCTTGTGGGCGTCACCCTGCAAGGCTGTTATCTGCACGTTTAAGCAGAGACCCTCAGATGTAAAGTATTAGCAACAGATTTCTTAAAAGGTGTCCCTTATGTCAAGATTCTCTCTTTGGTCTTTCACATACAAACAAGCGAATGGGATTAGTTAACCAGCACTGAAGCCTTTCATTCTTCAGTTTCCTACTTATCTCTCAACATTCACACATTTTCAAATATTTTCCTACAGCTTCTTTGCAAAGAAACCAAGGAAGCCTTTCTTTCCCTTGCTGCCTCCTCCTCCTTCTTCTTTCTGTCTAGCCCAGCCGTGAGCTTCTCATTACACCTCTTATCATGATAATTCCAGAAATAACATCTCCCTTTTCTCTCACGCCTTTTATCTGCGGGTTCCCACGGAGCCGCTCAAGCAGTGAGGACTGTTCAGCAGCCTGGCCACCAGGGCAGCGTTCCTCTGCTTCCAGGTCACAGAGGGGAAGAGCTGGAAACGCAGGTGCAGCCCCTTTGTGTTTTGAGAGTCAGGGGGTGGGGAGTGCAGGAAGGAGGTCGCAGGGTTACGCAACTCTTTTCTTGGTGATTTTTGACAAAAGCAGATACCTAGTCCTGAGTCTGGCTCAACAAATAGAAATTCTAGGGTAAAGGAACCGGAGACCTACTGCATTAAGGGGAAAGATGGACAATGCATGTGACCAATTAATGATTCTAGACAAAACTCGCCTACTGGATGGAGACATACTTATTAGAAACAATGGAATATTGTTCAACCTTAAAAAAGAGAAGGAAATTCTGCAATATTCAACAATGTGAATATTTTGTCACAGAAGGACAGTCGTTGCATGATTCCACTTATGTGAGGTCTCTAGAACAGCCAAATTCATAGAATCAGAGAGGGGGATGGTGGGTGCCAGGGGCTGAGGGGGAGGGGCAAATGAAGAGTTGCTAACCAATGGGCATAAAGTTTCTGTTATGCTGGATGAGTAAGTTCCAGAGATCCTCTGTGCAACACTGTACCTATAGTAACACTACTGTATTATGCATTTAAAAATTTGTTAAGAGGGTAGATCTCATGTTGTATTCTTAACCCCATAGAATAATTTTTTTTAATTAAAAAAAATTCTAAGAGATAAACTTATTTCCAATGATAAAGTCACAGTGTTGGCACTGTATACACTTGATGAGCAGAATGGAAGTTGTCTCGAGTTAACACCACATAACGTGCTTCCGTTGTAATGGCCCTTCCTAGTGCCACTGTGGCTTCCTGGCTCTCAATCCAGTAAATTGACTTATTCCCTTTCTGACCTCTCTTTGAGAGCTGACACTGGTGACCCCTCTTTCCTCCTTGAGACTTCCTCTCTGTCTTGTCTCTCCTTCCTTTGCTGGCTTACCTTTCACCCTTGTTCTCACTTTGCCTCTCCTTATTCACTGGTGTACTTCCAGGGTTCTGGTCTCATCACAGACCCATCTACATAGACTTTATGGACAACCCATGCCTACGAGTGATGACTTAAAAACGTCTATACCCAGATTTTTATCCTGAGCCCTGGACTTAGGTGCTCAGCCTCCTTGACTCTTATATCCCATAGAGACCTCAAGTCTACCAAACTCAAAACTCTCATCTCCTCCTCTCTTCTTGTATTAACCTTAGCACCAGTGTCTACCCAATTATCAAGGTAGAAACCTGGGAATCATTCTAGGTGATTTCTCTTTCTCATCTATCCCTCTCTTATATCCACCTCATCTCTTTCTTTCCTCTCTTCTTGCCTTTGTTATTTGTCACATGAATCACTGCATCTGCCTCCTTTCCCTGACTCTGATCTAACCCTATTCTAATCTATCCTTCACACAGTGTCAGAGGGATCCTCCTAAAACATAAAAGTATTCATGTCTGTTGCCTGACTCAAACTCTGCAATAGCGCTCCAGTGACATCAGGATGAAAACTCAAAGCCATGCTGAGAAGCTTTGATTCTCATGTTCTGGCTCCAGATTCCTGCCATCCTCTTCCTTCTCATTTTCCATCATTCCTCAACTTAAACCCAACTTTCTATCCATAAGAAACTGATTGTGGATTTCTGAATCTGCTAGACACTCACCTCCGTGCTCTTAATGTGCTTTTCCCTTTGTCTAGAAGAGTCAACTGCCCCAGACCTTTCCCACTTGGCTAACTCTTAATGACCCTTCACGGCTCAGTTCAGCTCTTTGGTGAGCTTTTCCTGACCTCCCTGCAGGCTAGATTAGAAACTGAGTATGTGTGTTCCAGAACCAATGGACACATACCTTAATCCGTACGCTTATCCCACTATATTGTACTTGCTTGTGTTTGTGTCTCTTTCTCCTGACTGCAAGTTCCCGAAGAGCAGGAACTGAATCCTTAATCTCTGTATCCTTAGTGCATAATGCAGCCCAGAACATAGTAAAGGCTCAGTAAAGGTTAAATAAATGAAATCCTAAATTATCTCATTTAATCCACACAACTTCCCACTGGGTAAATATTATCCCAGTTAATAGATGAGGAAACTGAGATCTGAAGAGGTTAAATAACTGGCCCAGGATCATGCAAATATCAAGTCACAGAAGAGTGTGGGTCTGTCTGAACCTCGTGGAGAGTTTCCATGGGCCAGGGGACTAATGGCCATCTACTGGCACTCAAAGCAACTTCTGATGTAGAACAGCTTTGAGCATGGTTAGAAGATAGGTAGGGAAGAGTTCATATTAAGGAGTTAGGGTCATACTTAGGCTGAGTGAGGAAAATCAGCAATAGCTCCTGAAGCCCAGTGAAATGGATGGACTTTATGCTGGCCTTTATTTTAGTCCCAGAATTTCTCCTAATGCCTATAAAATCAACGCCAGCCATCCAATTCACTAGCGTTCACCGAACCACCATTATATGCTTGGCCTGTTGGAGAATGTAAAACTAGTATTGCCACTTCTTGTCGAAGTCTGCACTGAGATATCTTTCTTCCCCCTCTCCTCTCATTTCTGTCTCTCTCTCAAAAGAAATTAAACATCTTTTTAGGCTCTATTCCCCCACTAGGTTGGGGGAAAGATGTTGGAGGCCCACCTGTCTACACATGGTTGATGACTAATTTGATTGATCACACGCCCTTTTTTAATGGAGGACACAGTCCCTGTCAAAGACGTGTGTGTGCTTCTGCCTGAATGCTGTCTGGTTCCTTTTGCACGCATCTGGGTCCACATCGCCCTTTCTCTTTGCATGAGGAAATCAGTCTTGTCATCCTCTCTCTTTTCTTCCACATGCCAGCCTGGCCTGGGTCCTGTCCCTACCTTGAGTTAGGAGGTCTACAGCAGCTTAGCTCAAGGTTTTTGAGACAAGCAGTATGTTCCAACTATCTCTTTCATTCCCTTTCCTCTGGCACTGGTGAATGTGCTTCAAGCCAGACTTTCCTTACTGAGTGGAAAGATCCCATCTTCGTGGAAAGATTTGGTAGATAAAAGAGCAGAGTAAAAGGCCATATAAACCCTTTAGGTTAAACGGCATTCTCTGCATTAATTTACTCATGCAAAAAAAATTTATTGAGCACCTACTATGCACCAGGCACTTATGTAGTCCTCTAGCACTGAGATTCAGTCACAAACCCGAAAGACAAAATTCTCTGCTCTTATGGAGTATCCATTCTAGCTGGGGAGACAGAAAACATAGGAACTAAGTAAATTATACAGTATGTTAGATAGAGATAAACTCAAAAGAGATAAAATAAAGAAAGGAAGGATTAATGAAATGTAACAGGGAGGGTGTTGAAATTCTAGATGAGCAGCCAAAGAAGACCTCGTTGAGAAGGTGACTGAGGCACACCCAATGAATTAAGGGGGTTGGGGGAGTTGGGAGTTACTGAACTAAATGAAGTGGCACTTTTCCCCCATTTGCCAGTTGATGGTTATGAGAGGTACTTCCTTGTTCAGTACTCCAGAGAGAAAAATGGGTGGCTGGTAGACCCGAGTCTCTAATCCTTAAGATTTTGTTGGAAAGATAAATCGACATACATGCAAAGGGAATTTTTTCTCATCTTAGTGAGAGTACACACAGGAATAAGGTCTGTTAAATTTCAAGTGAGAGAGAAAAAAAGAGGGTCCCTCCTATGGGATCAGGGAAGACTTTTTGTGACCTGACTGGTGTCCTGAAGGAAGAACAGAGTTTATGTTGACAGAGGAGGAGGAAGGGGATGGCAGGCAAGATGATGCTGTGAAAGAAAGAGGAAAGCAAGTGGCTGGGGCCCAATGAGAAGATGAGTAGAATAATGGAATAGGAGGGGAGCTTCTACCTGGACCGTGGAACGTGGTGGGCACAGGATTACTGAGAGATGGAGAATACAAAATGGAGAGACCCTGAGGGCCTTGACTGCCAGGCCAAAGTGACTTCTTTCCATTTCTACTTTGTTCTTAAGGGGAGTTCTTGCATTAACAATCAGTTAGAAGAATCTGGAGTATAGAGCTTTTATCAGAGCTCACAGCTCATGGTGGGTGCTTGGTGAATACCATTGAAGGCCTCCTGGGAGGGAATTGCTGGTTATCTAAGAAGGGACGTAGTAACGTGTAGAATTTTTGAATCCTTAACCATATAGGTCACATCCCCATGGAAATGTTCAACTGTTAGAGCTAGAAGGGTACTTCGAATATGTGTCTCCAACCCCTTATTTTACAAATGAGAAAACAGAGGGCCAGAGGTTTGAGTGATTAGGGCAGCTTAGCTGATAAGAAAAGTGGGACTCTTCTTCCAGAATATTTTCCCAACAGCCTCTTCTGGGGACTTTTCCCCCCAGTTTGGTGCCCGCTACTGCCCACTGTCTTGATATAAATCAGAGTTCCTCAAATGGGTATTCCAGGGACCCCTAGCCTCATGTGATCCACAATGAAAAACTGGTCCCTGGCAAGTCCACTTGGGAGATGCTATCTACTATATCATCATCTTGAAGAGTTATAATGCACAGTAGAAAAATATAACCTCTAAGATTCTTTAGTGATAGTAAAGAAAATTGTTTAAATTTTCTGTAGCATGTCTCCATACATATCACACCATGTTGATTTTTTTTTTTTTTTTTTTCACTAAGCACTTACGATCCTATGGAACCGCTCCTGGGAACCATGAGCCATCTGTCCTCAGCAACAGTTGGCTCTTTCAGAGCCTCTATGGAGAAAGAGGAAGGTAGATAAATCAGAGAAGCTTCAGAGGAAAGCCTGAAAATAATCACGGAAAAACCAGTATTCCTTCTGTCTTCTCTCTTCTCACCTGCCTTCCTGCCTTCATTCCTTCCTTACAAAAATAACTTTTGAGTGTCCACTACATGTACAACCTCATGCTACAGGCTTTACGTACATTATCTTGCTTGTTCCTAGTAAGCCCCTGGCAAGGTCAGGAATGGCCCCTCCAAATGAGGAAACTGAGCTCAGAGACAGTAGGTCACTTGCCCAAGATCATACAATTAATTTAGTGGCAGAGCCCAGATTCAAACCAGTGTTTAATTAAAGCTAGCATTGTTGTCTGTTATGTTATTCTTCCCAGGTTATTTCTTCTTGTTCCTCTCTTTTTCTTCTCTCCCTTGTAATGTCAACCACACAAAGCATCCATGTTAAATGAGTTAAAGGAGAATATTGGACTCTCAAGGGTATTCAACCATAAGGCTCCCACATCTCCTGTGCCTCTTAGGTATTTAAAATTTAGCAGGTAATTTAGTCTTCCTTAGCTCGATCAACAAGATCCTCCAGGGCCAGGATTCGTTACCTACACCCTAAAGTTCTCATTGCACACTGCCTATGCATGCCTTTTTCTTGGAAGGTGAAGATGGTAAAGTCCAGAAGTGTTCATGGATCTCACACCCCTTTTCAACTAGACCCTGCCTACTATCATAGGAGGTACTTGCAATAAGATCTTTCAACAAAGAAGAAGCTGTTTACGGCAGTGGAAGGGAATTCGAAATTCTAGGAATTCTTACAGCAAATGACAGTCTGTCCCTTAGGCCTTTCACACCTGCTACCTGGTCTTCCAAGTGACTTAGTGTCATCTAATCAACTGCATTGAAGTAGGGGCTGGCTGTGCCCTTCACTGTTTCCTGCTCCAAAGATGGCAAATTCCAACTGTAAGGAGGGTTGCTTAGTTATTAATGTACACCCTTCTCTATCTTACTTGTTTCTAGACTCTGGAATGGGGGGCGTGGTGAGGGCTGTGTCTCACCCCTGTTCTCCTCACAGCACTCAGCCCTGGGTCTGGCATGGGATCGGTTCTCAACTCTTGAGCTCTTTCTGAAGCTGTGCTGTAGAAATTGAGGGTTATGATGGACTGGAGAGAGCTAAGATTTATACTAGTCCCTTTCTGCTCCCATGTAATTTGGCATGTCAAAATTTTGATACACCTAGTTTATTACTGTTCCAGTCTGTTTAACCGAGGTGCATATAAAGTGCAGTCCAACTCTGCCCAACGGCAGGCAGGTCCAGCCAAGCCTAACCAATGAAATTTCAGCCTTTATAATCCACATCAAACAAACAGCCCCTAAGATATCTGAACCAATGCTCCTTGACTTGTCAAGCTCAAAGTTAGCCTGCCGCCAGCGTTCTTTCATCCCACCCAAAGCAAATGTTATTGAAGTGAAGCTGCGGGATTCATTATTACCCAATATTGACCCAAAGTGTGGACCCTTATTCATCAGCCCTGAGCTTCTGCCTCTGGGGTATTCCTGGTGGGAGGCGCATTACTGTGACCCTCAGAGCTTCTTCCTAGGTGGAGCAATTCTTTTTTGGAGAACATTCATTTAGTTCCCCTTTTGAGTGGGTGAGAACCTCTGTCCAGTGCTAGTCAGGCAGCCCCCTCCATTCTACACTTCCCCATTTGGTCTCCTCCTCTCTTCTCTCTCTAAAGGGTGAGGAGTGGGCAGCGTCCTTCTACATGATGGCCAGGGAGGGGGGCATGGGGCGAGGAACTAACTGATTCAGTTCTTTCATTTTAACCTTCAAGACCATGTACGTTAGAGGTTCATAACTGCCAGAAGTGATATCATAGCCCATAGGTGGTGATAGCCCATGAACAGTGCCAGTTAATGAGAAGGGGTTTGTGGAAAGGCATCGTGCTATATTGGAGAGCATTTGACCTCTGAGCTTTAGGGAGACTTAAGTTTTCATATGAGTTCTACTGCTTACTGGCTGTGTGATCTTGAACAAAGTTATTTAAGTTCTCAAAAACTTGCACACTTAGGTTCTCCGAAGCTTGCTTTTCTCCTCCATGAAGCAGAGAGAGCAACTGTAGTAGTTTTCAATTGCTGTGTAACAAATTCCCACAAACCTGGTGACTTTAGCAGCACACACTTGTTCTCTCACAGTTTCTGGAGATCAGGAGTCCAGGCATGTCTTTAACTGGGTCTTGAACTCAGGATCTTACAAGGCTGCAGTCAAAGTGTCGGCCGTGCTGTGTTCTCAACTGGAGGCTTGAGTGAGGAAGAATCCACTTCAAGCTTACTCTGCTTTGTTGGCAGAATTCATTTGCTTGTGGCTACTTGCCTGAGGTTCTTGCTGGGTGTGGACTAGAGGCGATCCTCAGCTTTTAGAGGCCACACACAGGCCCCAGCCCTGTGGTCCTCTCCATAGGCAGTTGACAGCACGTTGTTTGCTTCTTCAAGGCCAGTGGGAGAGTCTCTCCCCCTAGTCTGTGAAGAAGAAATCTTACGTAACATAACATAGTCATGAAAGTGACAGTCACGTCACCTTTGCCATTAACATAACCTAACCAAGGGGGTAGCATCTTATCACCTCTGCCACATTCTGTTGGTTAGAAACAAGCTCCAGGGGAGGAGATTACACAAGGTAGTAACTCAGTAGGAGTCACCTTAGGGAGTATCTGCTGAAATAGTATCCCCCCACATTCAGTTACAATGAGGATTCAATGAGATAATCTGTGTAAAACATATGAAAAGAATATCAGCTCCTTTCTTCCTATCTGGGAAACACACTGAGGCAGATGTTCTGAGAATCTTAAAGAAGAAGAAACAAAGACAATGGATAGAGTTGGAGGAGGAAAAATGGGTAATAAAGGAAGGTCTCAGCAAGGAGAGGGCAGACGCTTCTGTTCACAAGCCTCTCATTAGAAACATTACGTGTATTTCTTTGGATTATTTTTTTGTGATTTCAGGGAGAGGAACTTAATCATTAACCTCTTATGATTTACTGCTGTTTCAGGTTCTTGTTTTTTGTTCTGTGGAGCAAGCATTGCAGACTGCTCCCTTGTTTATTAGTGAGAATTGTTTGAGGGATTAAAAAAAACAACTCCCAGTGTCTTAAGGTGACTGACTAGAAGAATACAAATTTCTGAGGTGAAATGATGCTTTCAAGTTTCTTCTAATCATTCCTTTCAAATATATGTCTTTCTTTTTACTCTTCCCCAGACTCCACAACTAGGTCTTTAGATGCCCCCCACCTTTTTCCCTGCTGTTTAAATATTTATTTGTGTGGCACTTGTCTTGCAGAAAAATTCAAGTGAATCAGAGAAATCAGTGAATCAGAGGGTAAAAGTGTTAAGGAAGGTCGGGAAAGGGGGCTGTTGACATCATTCCTCCTACCTGGAGGCCGAATCTAGTATCAAGTGGGGGAAAAAAAAGAAAAGAAAAGAAAAGAAAAAAGAAAACTTAAGCCCTGGGCTTAAAAGAAAGAGGAGGAGGAGGAGAAAGAGGAGGAAAAGGGAGTCGGGGAGAAGAAGGAGGAAATTGTTTATTTCTGTGAAGAAATTAGTACCAAGAATTTGACTTTTAAAAAATTGATTGTTTCCAGACTTAGAGCCAAGTATCTTAAAGAAAATAATTGACATATCCCTAGTGTAAGAAATTTAGAATTACTTTTGTCTCCACCAGCTGAGTTGATGATCATTCATCATTGAAAAAGAGACGGTCCTCCATAGCGTGGGGAGGCATTTTAGTTGATTGCTGAAATAATTGATGGTATTTTCTTTTAGAGCATATACTATACTGAGTTTGAACAATAATTTAAGTGGAAGGGGAGCATGCCATATGGAAAGAGTACAGAACTCTGTGCCCAGAAACCCAAGTTCAAGCCCGAACTTCACCACAAGCAAGCTCTGTTGCCCTACACAGTCACTAAACCAGTCTGGACCTCAGTTTCCTCATTTTTCAAGTGAGAATTCTGCAAGAGAATATTGGTTGTTAGTGATATCACAAGGAAATGACAAGCATCAGGGCACCTCACACATACCTAACATTCAAGTATTTGAGAATGCACGGAGAAGGCACACCTAAGCAGATAAACATGCATTTTTGGCAAATAAATTCTGGATGATGGGTAGAGCTAATCTAACTCTTACTTCTTAAATGTATTCAGAGTTGTAATATCATATATAAGCGTCATGGGAAAAGCTTATAATCAAAGAATGTGTGTAGCAGTTTGTCACTGAGAATAATTAGGCCCTTCATCACGAGAGAATCACAGTCTCTCGGACTGGAAGGCATTTACCGATGAGGATACGGTCCAGGCTGACAAAGGTCATGTGACTCACCCAAGGTCATACGCTGAGTGGCAAAGATAGAACTGAAAGCCAGGGCCTTGCCCTCCCCTCCCGGTGCCCCCTTATCAAGGCTGAGGGTGCATATGAGTGATTCCCAGGGAAGAATAGTGAAAATAGATACTGACTTTTATATTCAAAATACTAAGACTTTTTTAAAGAAAGAAAGTTATGTTTTGAGCAGTGACTTCGATTATTTAATTTGGCTTGTAAGGAACTACAGACTTGAAATGCCAAAAATGTCACAACTTCTACCCAAATAACCCTAGATTCTGAAGAGAAGAGAAGCTTATGTTCTCTAAATATCATTAAGGCGCCTGCACGTACATTTCTTCTGACAAGTAAACACGTAAAAAATGGTGTTGCACAGGGCCCAGTCCTGGATCCACTTCTAGTTAAGACTGTCATCAATGACTTGGATGCAGCAACAGCGTACTCATTAAGTTCACAGATGAGGCTGAATCTAAAGTGGAGACTAAAGCCTTGGGGGATGCGATTAGAATTGGAAATGACCTCAACAAATTGGACAAGTAATCAGAAACTAACAGGATGAAGTTCAGTTAAGACAAGGGCAAAGGGAAATCGAGGACTCAGAGAAAATAAAGACAAGAAAAGTCTGAGACATGGAAATGGCAGGTCAGGCTGAGGACTACCAAAAGATGCATGGGCTACAGAGGCCTGGAAATAAACACGATGCAATTACGTAGCAGAGGTCACCATATGCAACAGTGCACGTCAGTGTCTCTGTGTGGGGTCCTATGTTTTATGGAAAGGAGAACTATGAGTCTGAAGTTTCTATGGAAGGTTTACCTCCTAAATTGTTCTCCTTAGATTAGAGTTATGTCCACCAAAAAGTAATCTAAGAGCCAGGGGTTAATATTACTCACAAATTTTGAAAACTTTCAGTTTAAAAAATATCATCACCTTCGTTATCTGGGCAGGTAATGAGTGTGCAGTGAGGTAGGCTCCTTCTCAATCACACGTCTGGTTCCTGGAGGTGCAGGGCAACCTGGCCATTCTTTGGTCCTAAAGCTCCTCATTCTTCATAGATAATTCAGAATGGTCCAGAAATAATTTAATATCGTTGTTCTTACTGTTCTTTAAAATCAGCTTGTCGCTGAGGTGCCTGAATGTTTTGTCTACGTGCAATATTCTGTGATGTCTAATTATTTCCACACAAGGATGGACCCAGAATAGAGGAGTGTGGATCATGAGGAGAAGTCAGCCGAAGGGAAACCATATCACAGTGAGGGGGATGAGCTGAGCTGAATGCTGAGCCAGGACCAGAGACCTCTGACAGCTAGGAGAGGAACGGAGAGCAGGTAGGATTCACAACAGCAGGACAGGAGACAGGGCAGAAGTCCAGGGGATTGTCCCACTTCCATACAAAGCCTTGAACTGCATTTCCACAGATGATCTCATTTAATATTCAGATCTAGCCATGAATGCAGTTGATAACTATACTTTGCAGATGGGAAGACCGAAGGAAGGAGCAGGATGGTTGCTCGTCCAAGGGCACACTAAGTGTAAGCATCAGCTTTCGAACGAGGTTTGTGTGACATCAACACCTGTGTTTTTCAAACTGAACTAATTGGCCTCTAAAAATATAAAAGGAAGAGAAGGGTGAAGAAAAGAACGTGGGCAATTTAAGTGAAAGGGAGAACGATGGAAAAAGAAAATGAGGAGAGGAAAATGAAAAGGGAAAAATAGCAGGAGCAGTGGAAGGGAGAAATAGGTAAAAAATGAAGGGAAAGGAGGCCGCAGTGAAATGAGGCGGGGCGGGGGGGAAGTGTGAAACCCCAGCAGAGGACGCGGCGTGTGTCTGACAAGCGCGTTCTAAGTGTTGATCGAGACATCTTTCTTCCAAGATGTACTGTACTTTTCCAATCTTCCCGGAAGACTGGATCCTGTTGAAAACTGCAGACTCCACAGGAATTTAAGAGAACCTGGTGAGTGTCTATTGGAAAATAAGAGAATGATTTAAAAGGACAGTAAATGGAACACGTGTGGGAACTTGAAAGGAAATGGGACATTGAACATTGAGAAGTGACCTATTAGTGGTCATCAGGTATGCAAAAGCTATTAACGCCGTGACTGCCAAAAGCCACAGGATGTAGCTGGTATTAGGGCAACCTCCTCCTTGTCTGTGAGCACTGTGACAGCTTTTACTGCCTCTGCCACTACAAAACCTTTTTATTTTTATGACCTGAGCAAGGCGCTCTCTGGCACTAGGGTCTGTTGCTGACTGGTTGCCACAGTGTATGAATCAAAAAGCATTGTTCCTGAAGTGTTGCTGGGACCTTGAGTAGGATAGGCATGGTCAGAAGCAGACTGCCTCCCCTGGAAAGAACGTGGCTTTGGGAGAGACCACTGGGTTTGAATCTTGACACTGCAGCTTTTGGCTCGATGACCTTGGGCAAGTTACTCAGCGTTCCTGAGCATCAGTTCTCTCCTCAGTACAAAGGAGAAAATATAACCTCCCTAGCTGGGTATGTAGACCTTCCTCAGGGACTGGGAGATTGGAGGTATTCCATACATGTTATCTTTCATTTCCTGTTTCCTTCCCATGGGGTAAACAAAGGGGAAGCGAATGCCTCATCTTCACCGTAGGCTGTCATATGCAGGGGAGCCAAGAGTAGGGTAAGAAGAGGAGTCACATTCTATGCCCAGAAAATTCAGACCCATACCATTTCCATAGACAGGGGTAGGATGGGGCTCACCCCATCAGATGAGGTCACTGGGAGTGCACAGTTCTCTACGTGATGTGACTTACTAGAAACTCCCTCCACTCTCATTTGCCAAGTGCTTCCTCAGTGTTAAAGGCTGACATCTGTGCTCTGTTACTTGCATTATTAAGACAGACCATTTTGAAATGAGAGCTCAAGCACCCTTCCATAAACAGAGATGGACTCCTGCACTCTGGAGACGTGTTTAACTTGCAAATTAAGGAGACCCTTTCTTGTGCTGTTGACAGAGGGCTAGATTGAAAACTATGATCCCCAGCTCTGATTCTCTTTGGCAGGCATGGCTTTTCCCCCAAGATGTTACTTTCTCTGATCAGTGGCCCGTGCCCAGTGATTGCCTCTGCCGGTACCCGTCCGTCCACGTTCATTCAGCGTGTACTACGTGTGCATATGGACATATCTTGGCCTTGGTTTACTCCTTACCAAAAAAAAAAAAAATCACTGCGTTCAGAGTCCTTTAAATCTAGTGTTGTCATTTCCAGGTATTGTGGGATACCTTGAACTAGTCTCTTATGAGATTTTTTTTCAGTTGCCTTGTCAACCATAGTGTAGAAAACAGGGTCAGGCGAGGCATCCTTGTCTGGAAAGTTTGTCATGTACTTAAGCCATTGGAGATAGGCTTTTGCTCAGCTTCTTTGAGCAGATATTGTTTATCCCTTTGTTTTCTCTTACATCGTCTTTGGCTCAGGTCAAGGAGTATATAACTCTCACCATCTGGGACAGTGGAAAAATGACAGCAGGTCTCTCTGAAGAGTAGAAGCCTTCCTTTCCACTTCAGTGGGAAATCTAATCTTGTGTCTTTTAAATCCCCTTTGCCGGTCAGGCCTGCACACTTATTTACAGGTCAGTGACATTATTTTGGCCTAGACTCTTAACCAAGCTCTGTTTGAGTTAAACAGTTTACCGATGCAGCATGGACTTTAGTGATTTGGCACCCAGAGTAGAAGGGAAAGGGAAAAGAGTATTGAAATATTTGGTGGGCTGTGTGAACAGGCATCTTAATATATACGGCTTCTATGTGTATGTTAAGGGTCTAATGTCCTAAACAGGGAGGAAAACTAGTAAACCTTTTCATCAGGGTCCTGTTTATGCTTAGGTTATGAAGGATAATGGTTTGTTAGCTTAGGTAAGGCTGTGTGTCATGATTATCGTTATTGTTTTAAGAAAATGATGACTAAGCCGTGAGCGATTTCTTGCTGCAAATGCAAAATGTATGGAAATTCTGACATTTCCTTTCACTGGTAAATGCCAAAACTTTACTGAAGACAGAACATCTCCTTGAAGAAGACCAACTGATGTCTTTCCTAAGGAAATGTACATAGATGCACAATTAATTTTGTCATTGTCCTTTTCTCTACGTGTATCTTTCTTAATCTGCTCAATATGGGCCATGAGTGTTTTGACCAAAAATAGACAAAGAAGAGCAGGGAGCATAGTTATGAATGGAAGTTCTCCCTCCGGGTTTCAACTTAAACCTCAGTTGCTCAGAGAAACCGTCCCTGTCCCCCAAGTCTAAGTAAGCCCCTCTTCTTGTGCATTACTCTGCTGTCCTGCCTTTCCTTGTTAGCTTTCAGAACACATTAATTTCTTGGCCATGGTCTGTATTTTTTTTTTTATTGAAGTATAGTTAATTTACAATGTTGTGGTAGTTTCTGGGCTTCCCTGGTGGCGCAGTGGTTAAGAATCCACCTGCCAATGCAGGGCACACGGGTTCGAGCCCTGGTCCGGGAAGATCCTACATGCCACGGAGCAACTAAGTCTGTGCGCCACAACTACTGAGCCTGCACTCTAGAGCCAGCACTCCGCAACAAGGGAGGCCACCGCAATGAGAAGCCAGTGCACCGCAGCAAAGAGTAGCCCCCTCTCGCCTCAACTAGAGAAAAGCCGGGGTGCAGCAACAGAGACCCAGTGCAGCCAAAAATAAAAAATAAATAAAACAAAAAAACAAACAATGTTGTGTTAGTTTCAAGTGTACAGCAAAGTGATTCAGTTATACATACATATATGTATATATACACACATATGTATACCATATATATACACATATATATGTATGCATGTATATGAAAAGGAATCTGAAAAAGAATACATACATACGTATATATGTATATACGTGTGTGTATATGCATATGTATATATGTGTTCTTTTTCAGATTCGTTCTCATTATAGGTTATTACAAGATACTGAGTATGGTTCCCTGTGCTGTACAGGAGGTCCTTGTTGTTTACCTATTTTATATATAGTCGTGTGCATACGTTAACCCCAAACTCCTAACTTATCCCTCCCCACCCTCCGCTATCCCCTTTGGTAACCATTCGTTTGTTTTTCATGTCTGTGAGTATATTTCTCTTTTGTAAATAAGTTCATTTGTATGATGTTTTAGATTCCACATATAAGTGATATTGTATGATATTTGTCTTTGTCTGACTCACTTCACTTAATATGATAATCTCTGGGTCCATGCATGTTGCTGCAAATGGCATTATTTCATTCCTTTTTATGGCTGAGCAATATTCCAGTGTGTGTGTGTGTGTGTGTGTGTGTGTGTGTGTGTGTGTGTATACATACCACATCATCTTTATCCATTCATCTGTTGATGGACATTTAGGTTGCTTCCGTGTCTTGGCTATTGTAAGTAGTGCTGCTAGGAACATAAGGGTGCATGTATCTTTTCAAATTAAAGTTTTCTTCAGATATATGCCCAGGAGTGGGATTGCAGGATCATATGGTAACTCTGTTTTTAGTTTTTTAAGGAACCTCCATACTGTTCTCCCTGGTGGCTACAGTCCATGGTCTGTGTTTGCTTGGGAAGGGCAAGCTTATACTCTCCAACCCCTTGACCTGCAAAATCTTCTATGTGTGGATATCTCCCAAATGTATATCTCCAGTCTGGAACTCTCACCTGAACTCAAACTCTTATGCCTACTTGCTCACTGACATTTCTACTGGGATGTCTGAGAGGGCACTCAAACTTACCTGTCCCAAATCAAGCTCTTGATTTTTTTCTATGAGTCTGCTTCCCACTCTCCATGCTTCTCATCATAGCCAGTATTTATTGAGAGCTTCCTATACTCCAGACTCTGTTCTAGGTGCTTTACAGGTATTAACTTATTTCATCTGTATAACAACCCTATGTGGTCAGTATTTTTAGCATCCCCATTACACAGAGGAAAGACTGAGATACAGAGAGAGGTACAGAGAGAACTTCCTGAGGTCACATGGCTCATATATAGCAGAACTGGGTATTAATCTCAGTCCTCCTGGCGTCCACGTCTGCATTGGCTGCAGCCTAATCACGCTTCTGTACGGGGTCTCAGTAGATGGCATCACCGTTCACCCATGGCCCAGGCCCCAAACCTCAGAGTTATCTTTCTCTCCATCCAATATCAAATTTGTCAGCAACTCCTGTCATCTCTATCTTCCAAACATATCTATCTTCCTGAAACTAACCAATTCACACTCCCTCTATTACCACCACCATGGTCAAAGTCACTATCATCTCCTTACTTGACTTCTGTATCTTCTCTTGCTGTCCATAGTCAATTCTCTACGTAGCAGCCAAAGCAGTACTTTCAAAACATAACGGTTCGTGTCAGTGATTTGCTCACAAACCTGCAACAGCTTTTCATCAAACACAGATCATCCAAAGCCTCATTACCTGGTCTATCTGCCCCCGACCCCTCCAGACTCATTTCCTGCCACTCTTCCCTTGGATTCCCCAGCTCCTGCCATACTGGCCGACTTGCTGTCCCTTAAACACTCCAAGGAAGGTGCCATTGCAAGATCTTTGCCCTTGCACTCTTCTGCCTGAAACCCTCCTCCTTCAGATATTCCCAGGACCCTCACTTCATTCAGGTCTCTGCTCAAATGCCACCTCTTTGGAGAAGACCTCCCTGACCACCCTGTCTAAGCCCCATCGCATGCCATCCTCTTTCCCACATTTAATTTTCTTAATAGCAGTTCTCTCCAGCTGACATTTTATTTGCTAACTGTCTTTCTTCCTCACTGAAATGTAAACTTCTGGAGGCCAGGGACTGGATTGTTCACCTTTATCCCCAGCAGCTAGAAGAGCGCCTGTCTCCTGAGTGGTATATATTTGTTGAGTGAATGAATGAATGAATGAATGGGTTAAAGAACAAAAACCTGTATTCTAATTACAGCTATCAATATATGAAAGTTTTTCCTGAGCTTATGTTTCCACCATCAAATGCCAGAGGTGTAAAATACCTTTCCCAGCATAATGCACAGGACATCTAACACATACTCCTTTCCTCCCTGCCACTAGCTGTCTACGTGAAGCAGAATGTCTTACTTAAAGCAAGCAGACGGCTAGATTCAGGGCACCGAGTTAAAGAGGCCATGTTCACATATTTGCCAATCCTTCTGTGCTCACACTCAACCTTTTGATGACTACTTACGTCTGTTGTTTCCAACAGACGCTGAGTGTCTGTTAATTCCAATTAGATAATTATCTTTGCAGACAAGCAGCAGGGGGGCTGTAAGTCCAGATGTGTGCTGCTTTTCCATCTTCCTCTGTTTCTCCCAGTACCCTGAACTAATAAAATGGTGTCTGGGAAAGTGCTGGCAGGGTAGTGGGTTGGGGGGGGGAATGAGATAGGTATCTGTTCTTTGCCCAGAGGGAGCTCTTAAGGAGGGTCTATTGATTTCCCTTCTTTGCAGACAACAGGAAAAAATGCAAATGGCCCTCTCTCCTTTTCCAATCCCTCTTTAGTACTGCAGACTGTTTCACCATCCTGCTTTTCTCCATGTGAAGAGATTTTTTTTTCTCATATTCCTCTATACTCTGTATTTTTAAATCTCCTTTCAGCATTCATATCCCATCAGACCCCAGAACAAACATTCATTCGGTGTCCTGCCTTACTGGACCTCTGTTGGCCCAGGCATCTGAATGAAATCCATCACTTCCTCGTCAGTGCCAACACTAAAGTGGTTTTCATGCATTGGCATTAGGCAGTGAATTACTGGCTAAAAGGCAGGACAGAAAGACGTCAAAGTAGCATCATTTGAATGTTGCTACCCCTCTCTTGCTCAGTTTCTCCTCCCAATAACACTCATCCCTGGAGTGGACCGTACTGTCTAGTATTCCCTAGCGCTCTAGGAAGATCAAGGAAGTAGCCGTAAGTACAGATAATGGGATCTTCAAAAATTACAAAAGTAGAACTCGATAATGGGAAACAACCAAACAAGACCAACATATATAGAGAAAGCGATTACCAATCTCCCTCCCCACCGAGCCTCACACACCCTCCAACCATGCTTGGTATGGCAGAAGCTGTAGCTTTTTACCAAAATGTGTTTGTGCTTCACCTTGGGGTTTACAGCTGGACTCTGTTTTCCAGCTTCTCTTACAATTAGGCGTGGCCATATGACTGACGGCTAGGCAATGCAACGTGAGCAGGAGTGATGGGTGCCGTAAAATCCTCCCACACAAGCTCAACTATGCTCCTCCTGTCTCTGTCCAGCTGGAATGGAAACACCTCCATGGGGGCCTTGAACGCCTCGTGTTCAAGGTGGAAGTCTCCGCTGGCCTGGGTCCCCACATAACTACATGGAGGAGGCTGCCCTGGCCACCTCAGTGCAGTTACATGAACTTGAAATAAAATTCTATTGTGTTGGACTTATAACACATTTCACAGGCTATTTGTTACAGCAGTTAGCCCACCATAGCCAATCCACCAGATGTTGTAAGACGGTTTTCAGTATGTGTATTTCTTTCCTCTCCATTTTATTATACAGTCAGCCCTCTGTGTCTACAGGTTCTGCATCCTCAGATTCAACCAGGATTGAATCCAACCAACTGGGGTTGGTTGAATCCGTGGATGTGGAACCCACAGATACAGAGGACCAACTCTGGGACTTGAGCATTCATAGATATGGTATCCTTGGCTGGTCCTGGAACCAATTCCCAGTGGATACCGAGGCACGACTATACGCTTCTGGAAAGCAGAGTCTGTGTCGGTGCCTTCTGTGTCCCCGGCAGGGAGTCTCACACAGAGCCTAGCCCGGCCCACGTGATCAATAAAGAGTTGTTGGTCAGAGAGCTTCTCTCTACCTTTTATTCTAGGACGAGTTAAAACATGAGTAGGAACATGGCCAAATCATACGGGTTTTTCATTTTGCTTTGAAATCCATCTTGGGAATGAAGGATCTCTCCTGTATGTACAGCAGCTCAGAACTGACATGGTCAGCGAAGTGTGACACACATTTTTTGTTATCCATAAATGGATTATCTGCTGTGGCCCGGCTCTTCCATCATCTCAGCATATTCCTCTTGTCAACAGCTGTGTGGTAGGTGATGAGAAGGGCCCAGAGCCAAGGGAGAATGAGAAACAAGTGGGGGAGGGTTTGGGGGAGGGTGCTTGTGTCGCTGGGTGTGAGTCGTGAATACGTTCTGCAAGCAAAGAAAATGTTGATTATTTTTTTTACTATTATGTGAATTTTCTTATCTATTATGAGACATAATCAAGAGTTGAAATAGAACTATTAAAGTTAAGACCAGGTAGGGTTCTGAAATAACCCCTATCGTAGGCAAAGATGGAACTTTATCAAAGCAGGAATGTATCAGTTTGGCCTCACATCTCTTCGAGGGAAGAAAAGGCACTTTTATTTCCACCAGTTGGCTGTAGCCAGGCAGGTGACACATGGTAAATATTAAAATCCTCATTGTGGACGGGCATGAGTTTTACCCTGTGGTCCTTGATTCCTTAGAAGAAAACCCCATCCTTCATCCTCAGTTGCAGCGGCCAGTGTCCTCATGAACCTCTTAGTACCATCCCCATCCACTCTACTTCCTGCCTCTAAAGACCCAAGTTTGAAAAACGATGGTCTAAACCAGTGGTTCTCAAACTTCAGTGTGCCTCAGGTCTGTTAAAACTCAGATTTCTGGGTCCTACTCCCGCAGTTGCCGATTCACAGGGTCTGGAGTGAAGCCTGGGAACATGCATTTCTAACAAGCTCCCAAGTGATGCTGATGGGACTGGTGTGGGGACCACACTTTGAGCACCACTGGTCTAAATCCCCGCAGCCTCACTTCATGTTAACAAAGGAATCTGCGAATGGGCCCAAGTGCGACAGCCTGACAAGGCGAAGGATGCCGGGCCGTGAGAAATTCCTTCCGCATAAAGCCAGAGCAAAGCTGCTCAGGGCAACTCGGTGAAATGTCACCTACCACCATCGGCCCCCAGTGGCTCTCTCTTTTGCTTCCCCATATTTTTTTCCTCGTTTCCCCTTTAGTAAAATGAAGAGGTCACCATAGATGAGTGGTCCTCTGTACTGCTGCCCAGGAGAATCACCTGGGGAGATTTTTTTTATAATACTGTTGTTTAGACTACATCCTGCAATTCCAAGACTGGGGGTGGGGACAGGGCCCAGGAATCAGCATTTTGATAGCTTTACAGGTGATTCTAATGTACAACGTGGTTGAAAAATGACTGAATCTGTCTAGACCACTTCCAGATCTAGGAGTCTTTGTTTAGCTCCCCCCACCCCCCCGCCACAAATGTGGAGTCTCACCTGGCCTCTCTGTCCCTCCAGCCTCTGCGCAGACCTAACCCTCAAGCCTCCCTTGACTCTTTGCCCTGACCCTTCACTGACTTCTCCCTGTGCACTTTGTATTCTATTTGCTGGGTGGCACGAAGTCACTGCATACCTCATTAACTTCCTCTGCTTAATTGGGCAGAGGACAAGTCCCAAACAACTGCAGAATACATGGAAATTCACTGACAAAAACATAAACAACGAATTAGGAGCGCTTTTAGAACCCCTAGGAAATGTTAACTGTGGAAGCAGAGAAGGACCCATTCCTGGAAAGTGACTTTGACTCGTAAAGTCACACTAGAGCTGGAACAGTACACATTTCATTTAATATTGACTCCATATTATTTATTCCCTTAGGCTGGTCCAACCCCATTTTGTCGTGATCCTGAAAGATTTCACACATACAGTTGGCCTTCCATATCCGAGGATATCAGTGCTGACTGTACTATGTTATTTTATATAAGGGACTTGAGCATCTGAACATTCCTGGATTTTGGTACCTTGGGGGCGGGGGCACAGTCCTGGAACCAATACCCCGTGGAGATAAAGGGTTGTACTTTATATTTACCATAACTCAGGTGAGTACAGTAAATCTCTCTTTCCTAAATAATCCTTTATCCTTTAAATAAGCAAAATGAATTAGAAAATGGAAGCAGTGGTCTGCGTGCTTTGGCTTTTCCCAAACACACTTCCACTGCAACCATGAAGACAGCGGCAGTGAAGCTGGTGGCTTTGCCTGCTAGGAATTAGAGGGTTTCCATTTTATTTACCTGAGTAGGTACAGATTTGGAATTTCCACGTGCTAGTGGGGTACAACCTAACATCACTTTAATTTTATTCTGACCCTTTGTAACTTGAATTAGAAACACTGGAAACTACTTTTTTTTCTGGACTGCACTTGAAGCTTTAGTTGGTGGAGCCTTTTCAATTCGGTTGTCATTCTCAATGAGGTGGCTTTTTTTTTTTTCCCAGTCAAGTGGCTTTAGTTGAGTTAGGTGAGGGGCACTGAGGCAATTTAGTCGTTTAATCCCACCATGTGCTTTGGACAGAAATCAAGGGCCAGGGACTGGTGCCTGTCTGCTAACTGATCCTCCGTGTCAGGCATCTGGAAACCCGCCTCCTCTGCCTTGTCTGAGTTGACTAATTAATTAAGCTGTGTTTGTAAACAGGCCTTTTCTCCCCCAGCACTTTTTTCATCATCTGTTTCTTTAGCCGCAAGCTGGTGACCCCATTTAATGGTAAACAACGTGGCCAATGGTTTTGCTTTCCTAGGGGCTGAGGAGTTTTCATTTGGAGGCTGCCCAGAACTATACAAGAGGCCCAAGCTTTAGAGGGAGGCAGACAAGGATTTGAATCCAGTTCAGCCATTTATTAATTATTATGTGACCACAGGCAAATGACCTCGCATCTCAAAAGGTCAGTTTCCCCATTTTTCCCCTGCAAGACCTACCACTTAGGCCAGTGTCTGGCATATCCTCCATTTAAATACCTCTAAATAAATTAATACCTTTAAACATCAAGGGTATTTTCTGCTTGATACCACCTTGACTTTGTGCAGGGAATAGTCAGTTTCAAGACATTTCCACACACATTATCACATTTGTCGCTCTTGATCCCCTTTGGGGGGGTTTTGGTAAATGTTGTCACCCTTATATTTTACAGATAGAGATTCAGGCTCAGGAAAGTAAGGGCAAAGGTCCCACAGCTGCTTAGAGCCAGAGGCCGAGCAAGTGTCCACACTTCTGGCCCAGTGCTCTTGCTTTGAGATCAGGTATCTCCCTGGCCTTCAGTGGATGACATAAAACTAGATTATAAACATGGGGGAGAAAAGGAAAAGAGTTATATGAGATATCCCAAGAACACCTTCTACAAGAAAACGGTAAGATACCACTGATATGAAAGGTGTTGAAATACCTATTAGAGAAGTATTATTTGATACATGGAAACATGAGGACTGTTTAACTTCTGAATTTCCCTTACTGTCCCACCGGCTTTTGTTGGTTCGTGGGTAAATTGCTAGTCATAGTTATTAACTAATTCAACAACATTAATACTTACATTTGGACAATTTGTTATATACATTGGATTCTTCTACCAGCCCTGTGAGATTAGCAGAATTAGAATATACCTGTAAACATATATACGTAACTTCCCATATTGCTGATAAAGAAACAGAGTCCAAGAGGTTAAGCGATTTGTCACATTCCCAGGACTTGTCAGGAGTAGGGCTGGGCCGGAAATCCAGGATTTCCATCTCTAGGTTTAGCACTATTTCAACAGTACTACAATTAAGAAGGACTTACGTCAGCACTGTACTTATTTATATTAAAGCGCTCTAAAGGACTTTGTGCTATTTTGTCTTTTAATTCCATCTATCTCCATGTGTCTTTCTTCTTGCTTCTATCTTCTTCATTGGTTTTGCTAGCTACACAGAGCCTTTTCCCGAGGTGGACATACTTCAGTTAATCTCTGCTATGTAACGACAACCCCAAAACCTAGTGACCTGAAACAACTACCATTTTATTACTCATTATTCTTTGGGACAGTTTGAGTTGGGATAAGCTGGATGGTCCTTGGGTTGGTTTCACATGGGAACACTCACCTGATGTAGTCATCCGGTGGCCCAACCAAGGGTGGGTAATCCATAATGGCCTCACTCGTGTGTCTAGCTGTTGCTACTGGCTATCAGCTGGACCTTATCCTGCAGGTTTGCTCATCCTCAGGGAGGCTGGCCCAAGTTTTTTCAGAGTTGTCAGCAACATGCCAAGAAGGCAAGGCCCTTTGCACTGTCAATCATCAAGTCTCTACATGTGTCACATTTTTTGCTGTCCTTTTGGTCAAAGCGAGTCACAAGGGCATGGCTACTGAGACATGTGATTCATTGGGTACCACTAATATAATAAACTACCGTAAATGGGTGTAAAAAATAATATACACCTTATAAGACTACAGTGAGAATTAAATTTGATAATCCACGTTCATTGCTTAGCACAGTTCCTAACACATAGTAAAATGCTCAATAAATATTAGTCAGTATTAGCAGTAGAATCACCATTAGCCGTTATTAGCTGCCAAGAGCAGATTCTCCTTTTGAAATCCCGTTCATTCATTTATTCAACTAACCTAGTAATACTGAGTGTCCATTGTGGTACTATTCTCTATGCTGAGCATTTGGGAAAAAAGAAATAATATTTAGTCTCTGCCACTGAGGAACTCATAGTCTACTGGAGCAGACCAGACACACAAGCAATTAAATATAGTGTCGTATGGCAAGTTCAGTGACGGAGATTTGCACAGGGTATTTGGGGAGTACCAAAGAGGGATACCTAACCCCTTAACCCAGCCTGGGGGTGTGGTGAGAAAAGGCTTCTTGATACCATATGAGCTGAATCCTGAGGGGCGAGTGGGTTTCATCCAGAAGAGCAGGCGTTTAAAATAGAGAATTACAGCATGAGTGAAGGCATTGGGTAAGAAAGAGAGTAGTGTGCTATTATCAGAGTGAAAGGCTAGGAAATCTGAAGAGATAACCCAAAAAGAAAGCGGGAAGGCGAGAGAGACAGAGAGAGAGAGAGGGAGAGGGAGGGAGGGTGGGTAGGAGCGGGAAAGATAAAGGGAAAGTATGGGGAACAAATGTGTCCTCTCCCAAGGAGGTTGGGTACTTTTCTGTAGGTGAATGGGGAGACACTGACAGGCTTTGAGAAGAGTCGGGATGGGGTCAGATCTGTATTTTAAGAAACCTGGGGCCAAAAAGAGGATGAACTGGAGGAAGATAAGACTGGAGGGGGCCAGGGACCAGCTAGGAGTAATCCAGAAATCCAGGCAAGCGATAGAATATCTGAGAATGGAGGCCAGACTGAGATCCTTTCCTGCCATTTCCACCCTGCAAGGCTGGGGGAAGGCACTTCAGTGAGAAAAGGAATGACTTTAGATATCCTAGTTTGGGATAGCGTAGTCCAGAATATTCTGGAAAAAAACTATTTTCTTCATACTTCATAAGTGTATGCCTGTCCACAAAATGGACCTGTTCTGGCTAAGGAGGGGTGGTAGACCCTGGACGGTCTTAAGAGTGTTCTTATTAGGAATTTATTCCTCTTTTGCACGTGGCCTTAGTGACGTGTGGGCCCTCTGTTCTATGAATGCTACAAGGGACCTTCTTGGACAGACATCTTCACGATTTTTTCTTTTATCTGTGGTCTAGTCTTTTTAAACTTTAATGCGTTTTCAATGACTTTGATCTCTTCTATTTGTGTTCCCTTATTGCCTCAGTTATTTTTATGTGCCTTATCAATGTTTGTGCCTTGTTTCTTTTCATATATATTCACAACCTTATGCCTTGGATTTCCTGGGTGATCACGCTCTCAACTATGCTGCTTCACTGTCCCTGAAAACACATTCATAATCATCAGAGTTTACATTCAGATTTGTGGTCTGGAAAACATTGTCGTTACACTTATGCAATGTGTTCCTTTTCCAGAATCCCTCCCATTACTTTCCTTTTGGCTCTCATGTACGAGCATCCCGCAGTGCTGAAAGCAGCTCTCCGCAACCTCACCTGATAAGGTCCTGCTTCAGTCCTGGGCATTTTTTCTAGCTCCTGAAGATTTGCACAAGAACCCGATTTTGCTTGTTTGGTGGGTTCACTCAGTGTGCAACATTTGCTTCATTTTTCTTAGTGTCCTGAGATGTACTTGTTACAGGTGCTAGCCTTATGTATCTAAGATTTATGGGTAGATTCTTGCATATTTTCAAATAACCTTGTCTTTAAATATTAAATACATTTAAAATTCAGAGAGAGGACTTCCCTGGTGGCGCAGTGGTTAAGAATCCACCTGCCAATGCAGGGGACACGGGTTCGAGCCCTGGTCCGGGAAGATCCCCCATGCTGCGGAGCAACTAAGCCCGTGCGCCACAACTACTGAGCCTACGCTCTAGAGCCCGCGAGCCACAACTACTGAAGCCCGCGCGCCTCGAGCCCGTGCTCCGCAACAAGAGAAGCCACCGCAGTGAGAAGCCCGCGCACCGCAACGAAGAGTAGCCCCCGCTCTCTGCAACGAGAGAAAGCCCGTGCACAGCAACGAAGACCCAACGCAGCCAAAAATAAATAAATAAAAAATAAATTTTAAAAAATTAAGTGAAAGATCATGATGGACGATGTAATGAAACTCATCAGGAGGCCAAGGGCAGAGCAAGCAGGGAGCGGTTCAGTAAAGCATTATTTGAAGAGCAGTATAATCACCTCTGGCTTCCAGAGGTCTCGCACAATGAGCTGGTGCTTTCGGGGTGGTGGCACTGCTTCCACTTAGTGTCTTTTGTCCTGCTGCTGCTCTGGGCCTCTAGGACATCTGATACTATGGCGGGCCCGAGGCACATGGGCTGCCTAAGGAGAACAGGGCGGGTGGGCTATTCTGGATCAGTACCATTTACTGAGCATCATTACTACATGCCTGATACGATTCTTATGTGTCTTTTATCCAATATTTGAGGCAACATAGAGGAGTGGCAAAAAGCAAAGACTCTGGTATTAGAATGTCTGGATTCAGATGTTGTTCCTACCACTTGCTTGGCTTTTGAAACCTCTATATAAGGATCTTATAAGAGCCTTCTTGTTATAAGCTCTTAATCCTAGAAAAGGATTTGTGGAAGGGGGCCATGGAGAGTAGAAAAGGAGATGGAGGGAATGGAAATAACGGGACCTGGCAGCAGAGTTTAGCATGTGGGCCAGTGGGTAAAAGGTACTTTGGTATACTTTGGACCTGCCAAGTGAGACTGGCTACAAGTGGAGACCCTGTGATTGTCCAAGTAACCCCTCCCCACCTCCCCAAGGCCTGGGGGCCAGAAGGGGATGCAGCCACAAGTCACTGTGGGACTTGACAACAGGAACTCTGCTGATTGGCCCTGCCTACACCCCAGAACCTGAGAACTTGAGGGGAAGCCTCCTGCTTCTCCTTGATCCCATGCAGGGGGTGCTTATTTAGGAATGGCGGTGGGATCTGCCTGTCACTGGTGACGCAACCTACTTCCTGGCCCCTGAGATGTTCACAGAAAGTTGGTGATAAACACCAACCACCGGCAGCATCATTTACTCAGTGCTCACCAAGTTCCGGGCATCTTGCAAAAGCATCTTAGATACATTATTTCATTTAATTTTCATCAAAACCTCGTGAGGATAGTTGTAGTTATTATCTATTGCCTTTTATAGATGAGATAAACAGTGCATTATGAGGACCGTTTTGATGATAAAGAATAAATATCCAACTTGAATGAACTTAAGCAAAAGGCAAATTTATTATAAGGATACTGGATTGTCTCTCCAGAACCCACGATGGGAACGTGGCTGAGCCTCCAGAACACTGATCCTCTCAGGCACCTTGCTCACTCTCTCACTGGGATGTGCTTTCCTCTGGCCACTGGCTTCATTCTTCTCTCTCCATTGGCCAGTTTTCTCCTAGGGTGTGAAACATGGTGGCCCACAGCTTCTGGGATTTTTTTTTTTTCCCCTCTGAGGCATTTTATTTGCATGTATGTATTACATACATGCTAGAAAAAGAATCCAAGGATTTTCCTTCCTGTGTGTTTTCATCTTGCTTCTTCATGGTCCATGATGCCAGATGAGGTTATCAGTACAATGAAACCAGACTGATGGGATGGGATCAGTTTATTCTGCCATTTTTCTAGATCTTTGAGTGGCATATCAAATCTAGAGTTGAACACTCCACACTTACTTAGCCTGCCTGTGAGGTTCACAACAATTTTCCCCACCCTGTGATCATCGATGATTTCAAATTCGCCAATGTAACCATGCTTCATCGTCACAGTTAGAAACTTGACAGTGACTTTGGAGCACGGCCTAATAAGAAGAACCTGTCATTTGCCTCTCTTTTCGGCATTGTTGATACTCGTGAGAGCATCAGCCGGGACATTCATGGGCACCACTATGGCGGCACGGAAAGATGGCGGAAAGAGCTTCTGATTTTTACAGATGATAGCTTGTGCTACTGGGGAAAGACTGACTTAACACTCTTTGTTCCTAAGGCCAAAAATCCCAAGGATTTGACCCAACCGGTCAGGTGCCCTCCCCTCAGCTGTAGCTGGGTCAGAGGATGGACTGGGAGATTTAATAACATGGTCATTCTCAGAGGACCATGTGGTTGGAATCGAGGAAGGGGCAGTTCACAAAAGGAGAGACCGAGCTAAGCAAGAGGGGTGGGGGAGAGAGTGAGTTAGGGGGTCAGGCAGAGGATGGCTGGTTGGTAGACAGAATAGCAGTCATCCACAACCCAGAACTTAAAAGGTTAGGTAGCCCCTGCCGAGTCACACGCAACCAAAGCCAGGACTCAGTTTAGGCCTTTCTGACTCAAAGCCCTGCATTTAACTAAGATGACAAATCAGAATGAAGTAGTGGAGTGAGTGAATGTTTGAATGCACACGTCCATACGTGCATGCGTGCATACAGTCACGCACACATATGTAAATACCAGTGAAGACCTTGCCAAGCCAGGGCTCAAATCCAGGAAGTCACATTCAGAACCTTCAGGCACTGTGCACTTGTGCTCTGTCCTTCCAGTTTGCAATCAGAGGATAAAGGTAGCAATGAGAAGGGAACTTGATGAGGAGCGATGTCCATGACTAAAGCCTGTAGCCCGGTGCCCCAAAGCAGGTTGTAACACCACCCGCATCCATCAGTCAAGTCAGGCAGTCAGTCAGCATCCCAGCCCTGCTGAGCTGGGTTCTGGAGCAACCTAAGCCTTGGGCGTGTTGCACACATGTCTAGAGCCCCATGATACAGGAGGAAGTTGACTCAGAGGAGGTGGGACCTGACTTGGTGCTGTTTAGTTCCAGAGGTCTCTGCCTGGTCCCACATGTCCCAGAGGAGATGGTTCAGGACTCAGTCTTGATGTTCAAGAAGAGGGCCTTTTTTGGAAAAACTTGGATCAGAGGACAAGGTAGATGGGGCTCCGCTCTCAGTAACTGAGCCCCTCTGAGTCCCAGAATGGACTCCGAGGGTTGCTGTCCAAGGATGGGGAGATGGCTTGGGAGGTTTCAAACCCTCGGGCCAGGAAGGCATCAGATACTCCAGGAAAACATGTTGAATCTTTCAGCTTAGTTGAGCCTGTTGAGCAAACTATTTACAATATGCTCTGACCTAAAAGAATTACTACGCTTTCTAAACTAGCCATCTTGCCCCAGGGAGGGGTTTATGGGAGAGGAACACCTGGCTCAGTGGCATTCGTTGGGTTCAAGGCCTTTGGTAAATCTTGAAGGGTCGTAGCAATTTTACTCTCGTGATCTCTGTTTTTATTTGCGCCTGAATGAAAATATTGCGTGTAACCGGAAGAATGGCATGGAGTTTAGTCTGACATTTTGAAACAGATCGCGTTAAGAGTTTGAGAAGTTGGAGTTGGTTCTGGGAGGAAAGTAGGCACACTGAGAGTTGCTGTTGTTGGTAGTAGGAGTAACAGTAACAGCAAGGAGGGGAAGGAGGAGGAGAAAAAATAGCAAATACTGCTTGCATAAAACTACTGCGTGCCAGGCCCGGAGATGAAATAACTCACCAAAGGTCACACAGCTTGTCTGTGCCCTGCCTCCTACTGCTACCATCCTGCCTGTGCCCCCCACCCTCCATGGACTCCAGGTGACACTTGCTGTAAAGTCTTTAGACACAGCCGTCAGTCCCAGCTTCTGGGAGGCTTAGGTGACTGCAGGGAGGCCGTGGAGCTGCAGCAGACCCTCTTCTCTCGGATCACGGCAGGGGAGGAGTAAAGAGGTCAGAAATATTCTCTTGGCAACATGGCACAGTGTAAGAAACACGGGCTTCCAGAGTCAAACAGATCAGGGATGACATCCTGGACCCTCAACGAGCCTCAGTTTCTGTGCCTCTACTGTGGGCATCACAGTACCCGCCTATTTGGGAGCTCATGACAACGGAATGCCATCACTCTGTGTGAAGTGCCTGGCACAGGGCCTGACCCAGAATACACACGGTTACTCTAATATTATCGCATCTCTGCTCGTGGTGTTATCTGCGATGACCACAGCTGTTCTCTGGTGCCGAGGGAATCAGCACCTTCCATTCCCGGCCCCAGATTCTACCCCAGCTCGCCACTTCTCCATTCCTTCACTCTCCAGAGCAGGAGAGATGGAGGGAGGAACCGTGGAGAACAGGGACCACACAGGGGGCGATGGGCAGTGGCAGCAGTGGGTCTGCACAACCCCCAGGGAGCCCCGGGCTCTCTCAGAGGGGCAGGGGTCAGCCAGGGATAGCAGATGAGGCCTGAGATGACAACTGACATCTCAGTGCCGCTGGGAGACCCACACAGGTGCCAGGCAAGAGTGGCTGGATGGGTCTCCCTTCGGCATGTGTGCCCAGAGCCACCGGCCCCCGGCTTAGTACGTGTCAAGGCGGTAAAGGGTCAAGGCAGCACGGATCAAATTTGAATATGGAAATTATTTTCTAACACATTTTTCAAAACACTAGCTTTCCAAATCTAGACATCACCGAGTGTGCACGTGATTAGGGCAAGGAGCGCAGCAGATGTGCCGTTGTACGTACAGCCATCCACGTGGAACTGAGTCCGCCCAGGGCACTCTATAATCTAGAGGCGGAATTGAGAGAGGCAGTGTGTGACACAGCCCTTACCTACTACAGCCTTTCCGTGGACGAGCACTGGACTGATATCTAGCACTGGAGGCTTTCTGAGGGTATATGGAGTATCTGTCCCCCAGTGACACATCAGTCAATAATTTACCAAGAACACACTTGTTTCAAGCCCGTACAGGGACAGAAAGAGGTAAATAATATAGTCTCTGCCCTCGAGTGCTTAAAGTCACATTCAGAGACAGAGATTTTAATGTAATAGCGCAAGGGAGCAGTTGACCCACAAAATGATTACGGAAGATCAAACAGAGCTTCTTCTCTGGCTGGGGATGGACAAGCACGGCATCGTGGTGGCGCTGAGGCCTGAGGAGGGTTGCGAAGGGCGCAGAGCACTTGAGAAACGTGGGAGGGGCTGGTGGAGAGACGACCGTGCAGCCCAGAAAACGAAGCTGCACGTCGACCGCACGTAGCGTAGACAAAGCTCCGTGCAAAGAGTAAGAACAAAGAACTCTGTGGGAAGACATAGAAAACAAACTTATGGTTACCAAAGGGGAGAGGGAGGGAAGAAGGGACAAATAAGGGGTATGGGATGAACAGATACAGACTAGTCTACATAAAATAGATAAGCAACAAGGATTCACTGTATAGCACAGGGAGTTATATTCAACATCTTGTAATAACCTGTAATGGAATATAATCTAAGAAAAACCAACTGAGTTAACTTAGCTGTACACTTGAAAATGGACACAATATTGTAAATCAACTATCCTTAAAAATAAATAAATAAGTAATAGTAAAGACCAAAATATGACAGAGACAAAGCCAAATACATCACATCAATTAATATAAATGAGCAAAATTTAGGTATTAAGGCAAAAAGACTTTCAGGTTGGTTTACAGAGCAAAAGCCAACCGCATGCTATACTCTAGAGACACATCTAAAACAAATTTAGTACTTTTATACTTCTTCCCATTCCCTGACTCTTAGTACATGCTATTTTATTTTCCATTGTCAAGGTTTATAACACACACATTTCATTGTATAACCTTAGCTTTTCTAGTGTTTATTCCTAGCTCTACATTTAAATTAGTATTGTAAATAACACTGCCAAACATTAAAATAAGGAATGCTATGAGAGTGGGATAGATCTTTTTTTTCAAGTCAGGGTGGGAAATCAAGCGTTCTGTATAAAAAGAGACATATTTTACTTTGACAGAAAGAAGTAAAAGTAAAATCTTGTGCATAAAAAAATACCAAAAACAGTCAGAAGACAAATCTTAGAGTAGAAAAATATTTCAAGCACATCTGACAGATAAAGGGTTACTATCATACTATACCAGGAACTTCCTACAAGTAGATAGGAAAGACCGACAACGCAACAGAAAATGGGTGAAGGGTGTGACTAGAGGGTAAAAGAAAGAAATCAAAATGGCTAACAGACGTGCAAGGGTGCTCTGGTTTACCGTGAGTCAAGGAGATGAAAATTAGAGCAATTAGATACCATTTTTTATTCTTCAGATTGGCGAACTTTTAATAGGGGTAACAACCTAGTGCTGGTGAGAATGTGAGTAAGGCGCGTTCTTGTGCTTTGCTGATGGGAATTTCAGTTACTCTAAACCTTTGGTAAAGTAGTCTGGCAGCATCAAACGCATTTGAAAACACAAATATCCTTTCATTCTACTTTTGTATTATTGGTAATTGATGCTTTGGAAATACCAAGTTATGTATTCAATAGTATGCGTTTTTGTTAAATTTGGGGGGGAACATCCTAAATGTTTATCAATAGGGATATGACTGAATAAATTAGGATGAATTCATTATTAGGAAGTACTATGCAGCTATTAAAAGGACTCAAGTCTGCCATCTATTGAGTTGGAAGGAAGCCCATGATGTATAATTAAGTGGGAAAAGCACGTTTGCAGAGACACGCATACTATGTGACCTGGTGTCATACATACATACATACATACGTACTCACAGATGTATTTTGTATGAATAGAGAATGGATGGTCATACACCAGAATATTTACTTGCTTATGAGGAATGGAGGGGAGGGATGGATGCAGAAAAATAAAGGTTGAACAAAATGAAGTGTTATCAGACACTTAACCTTTGAAAATCCTCAGAGCTGAGATGTGTAGCTTTGGGGGAGGAGAAATAGGAGTGCCCTGCTCTCCTCAGATTTCTGTTCTATTAGGAGTCTCAGGCCTGCCCCAGGGCATGCCCCACACATGACAGCTGCCTGCTTGACGCCACTTTGGGACGGGATGGGGTGCCGATCGGGGCTGCCTGGCAGAGACTGCTGGTCCCTTTGGCTTGCTCAGGGAAATTACATGTAGTTTTCAATTTTGCATTCTAACAGTCAGACGAAGGCGTCAAATAAGCAGCAAGCGTTTAGTGTTAGATCCAGATGTCATCTCCAGCAAGAAACAACAATGCTTTGACTTGGGGAAAATAACCTTTGATGCCTAAAGAGGCTCTACTAAGGGCTTTCATTCCAGCATCTTGAGAGATGACTTTGCCTGCAGATGAGAGAGGCTGCCCGGGGAGAGCAATGCCCTCTGCTCTCTGGGCAAGGACTACAGTGGCCTTCACAGAAGCCATGCCCTGCCTGGGCTCCTCTCTTTCTCCCCGAGGACACGCTCACCAAGGGGACAGATTCGGGGGCTTCCAGAAGGAGTGCCGCCCCTGTGTGTCCCAGCGTGCCGTTGGGTGCCAACTTCACTGCCGGCGGTGGAGGAAATCTGTTAGCAGAAGGAAGACTTTGACGTCTCCCATCACCACAGATTGCTTCTAGAATTTTCCTAAGGGAAAGCTTATGGAGTAACACGCTGTAGGTTTGTGAGGTAGACTTCCTTCTGAGGAGAAATCCCCAGCTGAACAGGTGTTTAGCTTGTACTGAGAGAAGCAACCAGAAACCCTCAAAATGACTCCATGTTTTCCTGAGAAAACTAATCAGAGATTTTTTTTTTTTCTTGAGAAAGATGATTTCAGGTCTCAAGAGATCTTCTGAAATCTTAGTGTGGCAGGGAACTGCATTTTTTACAGACAGATGTTGTTGTTAAATGTGCTTCTGGAGATGTTTGTTTAGCGCTTTCCTCTGAGGAATTCAGAGTGCTTTACAGACATTTTCTTCATTATTTCTTAAGGTTTTTTTCTTCCTCCTGAACATATTTTACTCTCGACTATAAATTTTTCATTCAGTTTTTCTCACTGGATTTTTCCTGAAATATTTCCTGTTAACCTCATTTCCTCCTACTCTGCATATCCAATATGATATACTAATGCCAGTTCAGACACCTTAGAAAAGAATTCAAGATTTTTCCTTTCAGAATCTCAGGCTTCTCTTTCTCTATTTACTTTTACAAACTTTCCCATTTTTAATACTTTCACCATACTTTTTCCCCCTTAAAAGAAGAATTGCTTGAAACATACCTTGTTCTTCCACATAAATAGCCCCTATTTTATTTAATTTTAGTTGTTTACTTATTTCTAACTGTCTTGCTTCACAAGAAGCTGAAGTAGTTAATTTGTGGTAACTAAACACATTCTTTAACATAAGCACTGTGTAGTGGCATTGCAAATCTGATATTCATAGCAGAGTTGTGTTGGGTTTTTTTCAAACCTGTTTCTCCTTTCATTCCTGAAGGAATTTGTTAACTTTCTTTCTCACTGTAATCATCCTTGAAGATGGATGATTTGACTTGGGGAAAATAACCTTTGACGCCCAAAGAGGCTCTACTAGGGGCTTTCCTCAAAAAAATTCCTCAAAAAAAAAAGAATCAAGACTTTACGACAAGCTAATCTTTTGTAGAATCAGATCAGATACTTCCCTCCCTTTAGGAAATAACCACTAAGAACACCTTTTTACTGGGCTCTCATCAGATGGAAATGTAGTAGGGAGCCTGTGTCCTAATGATCATGAAATTATTTAGAAGACACCTTGGCAATCACTCCCTATTTTACAGATGTGGAAACTGAGGCTCAGAGAATTATAGATATTTGTCTGCAGTCACAGAAATACTTAGAGACACATTCAGAATTTAGTTTAGGAAGGACTTCCCTGGCGGTCCAGGGGTTAAGACTCTGTGCTCCCAATGCAGGGGGCATGGGTTCGATCCCTGGTCGGGGAACTAAGATCCCACATGCCTTCACCCCAAGGTGAGGCAAAAAAAAAAAAAAACAACTTACTATCCCACATATATTAAAAGGATAAAAAATGAATCAAAACAAAGAATTTCGTTTAGGAGACAAGACATCTAAAAAGTCACGAAATAAGGGAGTAAAGAGCATGAAATAATGAATGATTTGGTTATTCTGGGCAGTGGTGATCTGGTAAATGTTTAACTGCTGGGGGCAGGGCTGGGCAGAGGCAGCCCTGATTTCATGGTGCCCACGACCAGTTTCAAACTACCAACCTGAAGCCATCGAACAAGCAGTTGGGAACAGATTTATACAATCTAGCTGGCTGTCAAGAGTAACAGACATCTTCTGGCTGGAGGGGGCAGGTCTCTAAGGAAGAGAACTAAGCTAGACCGGTTCTCCCCACACGTGAAGGACCATCCTTGGTCTTTCCATGCAGCAGCTGCAGGACTCTGCAACTTTGCTCTTGCCTCAGCAGATAAACCACTCTTCACCTCCTGAGCTATCACTTCCATTTCAAGGCCCAGCTTAAAAAAGGGTCCCAGTCAAGCTTTTCCCCGACCCTTTCAGAAATAGTCACTTCTACTCTGAATCCGAGTAATTCTTTAGACCTTTTTTTTTTTTAATCTCTTTATTTATTTATTTATTTATTTATTTTTTATTTTTAGCTGTGTTGGGTCTTTTTTGCTGCGCACAGGCTTTCTCTAGTTGCGGCGAGCAGGGGCTTCTCATTGTGGTGGCTTCTCTTGTTGCGGAGCACAGGCTCTAGGCGCGGGACTTCAGTAGTTGCGGCACGTGGGCTCAGTAGTTGTGGCTCACGGGCTTAGTTGCTCCGTGGCATGTGGGATCTTCCCGGACCAGGGATCGAACCTGTGTCCCCTGCATTGGCAGGCGGATTCTTAACCACTGCACCACCAGGGAAGCCCTCTTTAGACCTTTTATTAGGGTAATGACCAAAGCCTGACTTGATATTGCTGTCAATAGACAGTGTCTTTCCCCAGGGGACTGTCCTTGGAGGACAGGGACCGTGTCTTACTCCTTCATTATTATCCGAGAATCAGTGCAGGATGGTGGGTGGGAGCCCAAGCTCTGGAGCCAGACTGGTCAGCTTCAGATCCAGACCCTGTGCTCACTTACCTTGAGACCACGAGCAAGTCATCAGACCCCTCTGTTCACACCTGCAAAATGAGACATTAAATAACAGCCTCACTCTGACGATGCGTGAGATTCCTGGATGTGTTTGGTGCTTAGCACATACTAAGCCCTTAGTAAATGTTGCCTGGTATTGTTTTCTCTAGCACACAGCCCAGCGCCTGGCACAGAACTGATGTGCAGTTGATGTTGGTTGCATTTCGTCGAAGTGAAGCAAGAATGTGATCCAGCTATCTTGACAGGAAGTTCATAAAGAGTGCTGGAGGAGACCTCATGAACAGATTATTGCTGGGGAAATGAGGATGAGATAGTAAATAAAAATCAGTTGATCATAGGATTATAGGATCAGAACCAAGCTTTCCAGCTGTGGTATGATGAACACAGAGCAGGGTGGGATCATCCATACCCTCCCCTCCCTCAGTGAGCTAGACGCCGGAAGTTTGTAAATATACCATTTGTCATTGCAATAGCTTGTGTAGACTGCTGTTCCTTGAAATATCTCCTTTTCAGTATTGTGCAGTTGCTTTTAAAAAATCTAAATGCTAGACATTAAGTATAAATACTGTTGAATTTTATTCCATTTCGTTCAGTCCATTATTCCAGTGAACTCATATGGCTTCCAACCTTGATTCTGCATTGCAGTATGTCGTCTATCCTTTCTAGTTTGTGTTATCTGCAGTTTGGTGAGCATGACTTCTGTTTTGTTTTCTGAAACACTACACAGGCCACTTCTAAAAACAGAGTCCCCGACATGTCACTAGAGACCTTTTTCTGTGTTGGCATTAATTCGTTAAACAATCTTTTTATTTTTTCTTTGGATATGGATTTTAGACTCCTTTCAAATCTATCAAGTATACAAGGATCTATATTATATTCCCTCTTGTTCACAAGTTTCATGAAAAAACTTTGCCAACATGCTATGTCTGCAGCATTTTTGTTTCACAGATATAGTGAGACTATCAGAGAAGAAAATACAGCCAGCTTGTTGAAACCTGTTCCTGATTAACCTATGTTGACTTCCAAAACTGACAGCTTCCTTTTCCAACTTTAATAAAGGATGCGTGTTTCAAAATAGTGAAGTTAACTGTATCAAGGTAGATTAGGCTCAATGCACAAATCTTGACCATCTAGGTGAGAAGTTTGGACACAATCCTGAGGGTGGTAGGAAGTTGTTGAAATATTTGAATAGAAATTATATGATGAAATGATGTTTTGAGAAGAGCCATCTGGCAGCAGTGTCCACAGTGGACTCTAGGGGAAACCTTATGTGAAGTTTGAAGTTGCCTGCAGTAATCCCAAGATGGGCTGCTGGACCACTGGGCTAAGCTAGTAGCAGTAAAGATGGAAGAGCATACATTTGGATTAAAGAAAAAAACTCAGAGAGACCACTGGGGGAACATGATAGCAGTGAAAAAAATAAAAATAGGTACCTTAGGGCTTCCCAGTCCTTTTCACATAATGGAACGTGCAGAAAATATCAGTTTGGCCACTGGGGTAACTAGGGCCGCTTGGAGATGGACATGACCCAATGTCATGGGCTCCCACGGCTGGGTCTTCCCTTCCCCAAGCCCCACCTCCCCCAAATCACAGGCAGAAGACATTAAGATCTCCACATGGCTGGGGAGCTATTTGGACATTTTTGTTTTAGAAATGAGTAGTCTTAGTAATGTGAAGAAAAATAGACTTGTACCGAAATCAGGACCAACAGTACGGAAGAGACTGACTATACATGTAAAGGGAAGCAAATGTCTGCTTCAGTGCATAATTCCGAACACAGAAGTGACATATGGCTACACACTTGGAAGAAAACTAGCATCAGGGTTAATGCCAAACGAAAGAGCCCGGGCCACCGAGCCCCTGCCCGTGTTACAGTGATGCACGGGAACAAAGGCAGTGGCTGTACAGGCCTAATTTGGGCATGGAAGTAGGCAACACCTACCAAACAGGTTGGGGGGAGGTATAAACCACACCAAGGGAGGCACTAGGTAGAAACTTAGGAGTAGACAAAAGCAGTAGCAAAGGAGTGAATTTTGGTTTTGTATTAGTATGGAAATCTAAGCCATTTGCTTGAAAATTTATGACATACTGCCCATTTGTTGCTCCTTGTTGGTTTTCGTAGTTCATAAATTAAGTCATTTCGTAGTCCTGGTGCCTCACCTGTGCTACTAATTTGTTTCGCTGCATAGAGGAAAGAAAATGCAGGAACTTGCCATCGCTAATTCCTGGTGATAACTGAAGATGTTTGGTTATAGAAAGTTAAAAGGCGTTCCCTCTTTCTTCAGTAAACTCAATGACAGGGTGAGAGCAAGAACCTACCAACAAGGCGTGCAGATTCTATTATAAAAACAGGAACGAATGGCTCTTTTAAAAAAGAATGGAACCCACACATTTCTCGCGATGATTGGCAGCAGGGCCACCACGTGCGTGATGCCAGGGGCACCCGCCTTTCACACTGGAGTACGTGAAGTGGAGGCACACAGCCCATGTGGCCACGTGTGGCAGCTCACAGAGAGACCACTCTGATCCCCCCCCCGGGGCGCCCACCCAGCCCAGCAGGTGCGTATCCGCGCTGACCTGTGACGTTCATCACCCCCTCGACCACACTCCCTTCCCCAGCCCAGCTGTGCTCTGTTCTTTCATCCTGACTCACCATTTTATTCCAATTCACATGCACCCAGTTCTCCACGTGGCTTCCCACTAGACCTCTGGCAGAAGCCAAAGCACATCCTCTGGCTCATTTGCTCCAGTCGCTCTGTTGACCTTTCCAAAGCTATTTGCTGCTCTCACCGTCCTGCTCCTTGTTACGGTTAAGGAGAAAACACCAATAGGCACTCAAGGCAGGAAGCTCTGGCCTCCTCCCAGCACTGGGACAGGCTTCAGTTTTAGCACTTACCACACGGTGCTGTAAACATTTGCTTACATTTCTGACTCCTTCACTCAGTGTGAACTTGACAAAAGGGCAGAAAGATGCTTCTTTAAGCCACGAGGTTTAGCAGAGTGCCGGGCACATGTTTGGTAAGTGGGTGAGTAGATGAAGAGCCTACCTTTCTTAGATTTGGACACAGTAGTCTCATCCTGAGCATGTGGTCTAAGGAGGATTCGTCTCTATTGTGGACAGTGCCTGCATCTTTGGACTTCGTTTAACAGCTTCCCAGGGGATGCCAGCAGAAGCGGCTCTGTCTCCGCCAGTGGTTTCTGAGTGCTTGTTTATCCCTGTGCAGGTGGGGAAGTGGAAAGACAAGTCCCTGCAGATGAAGTACTACGTGTGGCCCCGAATGTGTCCTGAGACGGAAGAGCAGGAGGACGACCATCTGAGCATCGTAACGCTGGAGGAGGCCCCGTTCGTCATTGTGGAAAGCGTGGACCCTCTGAGTGGAACTTGCATGAGGAACACGGTGCCCTGCCAAAAGCGCATCATCTCTGAGTACGTGGCCTGGGAAAGTCAGATTTGCCCCAGCTGTCAGCACGTGGCTGGGATCCGAGGCACAGAATGCATTGGGCACCATGTCTGAATTTCGTTACTGTTGAGCAGTGGAGTTTCTGGCAGCCCTGTGGTCTGGCATCTGGTTCTGTCCGGATCATGACCCGGGAGAATTGCTGCTAACTATGTTATCGTTTCTGGGGCCTCGCGTGGTCTCAGTGACCAGGACCTCAAGTTCGTGGAGATTTAAGTTTACATTGGTGTTGAAAGATGTTATCTGAGGCCAGCATGTCTTTAGAAACATTTTTGGAAATAGATAAAATTAATCTATGCTGATAGAAGTCAGGATAATGGTTCTTTTTGGTGAGGGTGGGAAGGGCCTGGAAGGGAGAACAAGAGGCCTCTAAGGTGCTGGTAACTCTTCTGTATCTGAATTTGGGTTTTCTGGCTAAATGGGTGGGTTCAGTGTATGAAAATTCATGCAGCTGAACCCTTAGGATATGTGCACTTTCCTGATATATATTATACCTCAAAGGAGCATTTAAAATTATGAGAAAACATGGTCCAATATGATGAGGTAATGAGATTATTGCAGTTCTGTGGTCTGATTTATGTCCTCACCCGGGCCTGACATAAATTATGCTGAGCTGTGCAGGAGGGCCTGCTTTGTGGTTGGCAAGGGTAGTATTTTGCCTCTTGTATAAAAGCCTTGTTTTTGTTTTTTGTTTCTTTACCTGGTTAGAAATAAAACAGATGAGGAGCCAGGTTACATCAAAAAATGCTGCAAGGGGTTCTGTATTGACATCCTTAAGAAAATTTCTAAATCTGTGAAGTTCACCTATGATCTTTATCTGGTTACCAATGGCAAGCATGGGAAGAAAATTAATGGAACCTGGAATGGTATGATTGGAGAGGTAAGTGTCAAGAATTAAGGGCCATTTTTGTCTTTCATTTATTTTGTTTCATTTAAATATTTTTAAAATGCTCATTTTATAAATTTTAGAAAATATAAAATAGTACAGCTGACTCTTGAACAACATGGGTTTGAACTATGTGGTCCATTTATGAGCAGATTTTTCTCAATAAATATATGGTCGGCCCTCCTTACCTGTGGGTTTTGCATCTGTGGATTCAGCCAACCGCGGATCCTGTACTGTGTCTACAATCTTCAGTTGGTGGAATCCGCGGATAAGAAGGGCTGACTTTGGGACTTAAGCGTCCTCAGGTGTTGGTATCCACGGCGGGTCCAGGAACCAATCCCCCGTGGATACCGAGGGAAGGCTATAAATGAAATGTACTGTTCCCACTATACAAAGGAAAGCACTTTAGGGCCCCAAATATTTTCTGCCTGGTGGCCCCTTGCCTTCCTGGATGCCCTAACTGGAGCCTTGCGTCTTTCTCCCCAGGTGGTCATGAAGAGGGCCTACATGGCAGTGGGGTCGCTGACCATCAACGAGGAGCGGTCGGAGGTGGTTGACTTCTCCGTGCCCTTCATAGAGACTGGCATCAGTGTCATGGTGTCACGCAGCAATGGGACCGTCTCACCTTCTGCCTTCTTAGGTGAGTGATGGGCTTGCAGGCATGAAGGATATAGACACAGGGACAGATAGAGGGAATGAGGAACAGGTGCAGGAGCTCGTGGCCAGGCTCTCTCAGCCAGGAGCTGATTTTTCAGGAGCTTCCCTCAGCCAGGGATTTCATTTTGGGGACCTCAGAATTGATCATTCTCCAACATGAAAACTGCAGAATACCCTCAAAAATAGGAAGGCATGGTACCCGGTAAGAAAACAGTACAGGACCGGTAACCAGGGGTCCTACTTGAGTCTCACTCCTGCATTTGACCTTGAACAAACTTGCTCCATCCTGGGACCCAGTCTCCTCAGCCATAGAATAAGGCATTTCGACTAGCTGATCTCTGAAGCTGCTTCCTGCCTTAATAATGTCTAATTCTGGATATCATTCAAATACCTGTTTGTTTCAAATTAGCTTCAAGAGTGGAGCTCAGTGCTACCAAAAAAAAAAAGGTTTTCTGTTTTCACATGAATTTTTGGAGGCTTTGCCAGATAAAGCTGCTCTGATTCTCCCACCCACCGACCCCATCCTTCCCCATAGAACCTGTACCTCACTCTCCAGCATTACTTATGTGTCAAAGCCTTCCATGTGATGTAAGACTGGGTGAGATGAGGCCAAGATTTCAATTAGATGAGGTCTTTTGTGAGCTCATACCCCATATTTTTGGCAGGGGCTGTGAGAGCAAGGGATTGGAAAAGAAAATGTCACCTTGAAAACCAGACCACTGGGCTAGGAGATAGGAAGCTGGTTTGGTCATAAACAAGCTGAAAGCCCTTGGACCGGTCACAGTCTCTCTAAAGGATACCAGCACTTTTTTTTATTGAACACTTGCTATGTGAAGGCCCAGGCATCGTTGTACAAACTTTGATTATATTACTTAATTGACACTACTATAATACCCAGTTTATGGCTTAGGAAACTGAATCCTAGGTTATGCAATTTTCCAGCCATCTCTCAGCTAGTAAGGAGCAGATCCAGGATTAAAGCCCAGATGTGGCAGCCCTTGCAGCCTGTGTTTTAGTACACATGGGGGCATTTCAGAGCTCGACTCCTAAAATCAGGAAACAGTGCAGTGGGCCGAGACTAAGATGTGATATAAAATGGAAAAGCACAGACTTTTGCCTTCAGAGGCCCTCTGTTCATAACCTGGCTCTGCCACCTTCTGAGTATGAACTTACAAAGGACTGGGACCTCTTAAGTCTTAGTTTACTGCTCTGTAAAATAGATATAATAATCCATAATGAAAGGGCCATTAAAGGATAGTAGAAACTATGTGGTGAAAGTACTTTCTAAATTACATAGACCAACACAAACATTTTTTTGTATTTTGTGTACCGAAAGTTGCTCTGGGCTTAATGGGGGGAAAGAAAGCATAGAGACAGTGCTTTTACTCAGTTATTTCCTAATCTTGGACAAACTGGGATCAGAGTAGGATTTCAATCAATCAGACCCAAGGAGGAGAGGGTCTCTATTCCACCGTACAGAGGCTTTGAGTTGTACCTTCCACCCTCGCATCTCTGGGTGCCACCGAAAGGTTTTGCATTTTACAGTCGGTGTGTGCCTTATCAAGGTCCCTTTTAAAGTAATTAAGTGGCCAGGCTTTTATAATTCCCTTGGGAGTTCAAAAGTAAAGTAGGTTTCAAAATAAGGAAATATTTTCGAATTTTCAGCCCATTTCCCTCCCTTTTCAATTTCATCTTTATAAATGATTTGGAAGATGGAGGAAGCAGCATGTTAATTCACTGAGTTCTGAATTTACAGTGTGATGTGACAGCTAAAAAGGCCAGAACTATTTTGAGGCACAATTGAGGTAGCATTGTATTATGGGACCAAAGAGTGATTGTCCCTTTTCACAGGCCTCCAGAGAGAGGGCTCCTGGAATTCAGTATTCAATTTCTGGACACCTCTGAGCCAGAGAGATTTAGATCAACTGGAATAGAGTCAGCAAAAATGATTTTTAAAAGTTAAATAAAGCATATGTAGAACATTCTTACTCTCTAGCCTGTTCTTGTCCCATCAACCTTGTCACCTGGAAATAGGGACTAGATTGAGGTTGTTTTGTTCATTATCATGTCCCCTTGTCATTTGCTAAATTCCCAGTGTTGTAGACACTGATATTTAATGTGGATGGATTTTTTTTTTTAACATTGACGTATTCTCCTACACTCATGATGTCTAATAAAATGTACCACGTCAAACCAGGTTGAAAAAGCAAATCTAGGCTGGAAAGTTTAAGAGAAGTGAAGCAAGGGGGCAAGGGAGTTATTCATTGTGCCTAATTATTACTGAACCAATTCAAGCCACAAAGAGTAACCAAGTTTGTTGAGAATGAACTTGGCCTCAAGGCTCGGAAGCATTGGTGAAAACTTTTCCAGGTCCAGCTGTGGGGTGTGGCATGTAGATGGGAGCGTAAACCAAGAGCCAGTCCAACACGACTCACTTATCCATGTCTAGTGCTTATTCTAGTTCCACTGTTTTCCAAAAGACCCAGATATCGGTCCAGTCATGGCAGAAACTATCTGTACAGTCTCAAAAAGGACGGGCAAGAGGCCGCCCTTCTCATATGTTTGAAAGAAAACAAGCTTCGACACGCCCATCAGGGGGATGGAGACGCTCAGACACAGCCTCTTACTCCTTCCTCCCTAAGCCAGGCACCGGCTTTCTGAAGGGACGCACACACCTGTGGCTTGTTTCCCCAAAGATAGGAGTCGCGCGAGTGAATGAACGTGCGAATTAATCTGGTTTGTTCTCTGCGTTAACCCTGAGCGCTGATGTTTTGCTTCCCCAGAGCCATTCAGCGCCGACGTGTGGGTTATGATGTTCGTGATGCTACTCATCGTCTCGGCCGTGGCCGTCTTTGTCTTCGAGTACTTTAGCCCTGTGGGTTACAACAGGTGCCTCGCCGATGGCAGGGGTAAGGCCAGCCGTAACCGCTGCATTTCTGCCTTTCTCTCGTTCTCAGCTCAGAATCTCTGTGCCCCCCGCCTGCTGCCTGCCTCCGCCCTAACCCTCAGTCTTCAAGGTCACCACCTTGGTGACTCGTTAGAAAGACCCCAATTAAGGGGTTCTAATCAGTGCTGTGGTTTTTCATTTCACCTTGGTGTTCAGAAAATATTAATTTCTAAATGTACAGTGACAATTGGGATTACCATTGTTCTTTAACTTGAGAAGTAAGTAGAAGACTAATTCATATGAAAGTAATATACCTTAAAAATAGTGACTGACACCCTCGTAACATTCTACTCATCTGTTCATTTGGAAAGAGTGGAGCTTTATCCTGACTTTTAAAGTTTATTGTGGAATTTATGAAAGATCTGCAAACGCATTAGATAAAACTAAAAATAATCACCCATAAGTTTATCAGCAAGAAATAATATCTGTTAATATATTGGTATATATACTTCTAGTCTTTTAAGTTTTATGCACATGTAGCCATTCTATTAAGTAGCCCAAACTTAGTAGAGCATGAATGTGAAAACTTTTATCTTTCTTCTGTTATTACCTATCTTCTAGACTGTGTGACTGAACCCCTTAACAAAAACTTGTGTAGATTCCAAAACTTTCTGATCATTTCCCATTATTAAAGCAAATAAACAACAAGAAGCAAACACACACACACACACACACACACACACAAAGACCCCAATTTAGATGTTAGTTTGAATCTGTATGTCCCCTCCCTGCCTCAAGCCTGACCCCAAGCCCAGTTCCACCCCTAAGCAAGTGAGATCAAAGCTGGCAGCAGAAACGTGTAACATAAACATGTCAGAGGAAACTCTTTTGATAACCTTAGGCTATGAGCCGTCTGTCTGATCAGATGCGCTAACAAGGCAGATTAGACACATGTATCAAGAGTAAGAAAAAACAGGTTACCCCAGGGTACATGCAGGGTAGTTGTGGCTGAAACAGCTCTCCACAGCCAAAGGATAACCTCTGAGGTACAAGATCCCCAAAGCATGTGTCCCCAGCTCACATCTCTCTGCCAGGAGGTAGAGGAGTTGGGTATTTGAAATAAAATGGCTGGGAGATAACAATTCTCACCCACAGCTACTCTTGGGGGTGGTCCATCTTCCTGGCTAGGAAGGTCCAGAGATGTGAGGGCTACCCATGTGTTTGAGGCATTTGTGAGACTTCACAAAAAGTTTACTAGATTTCTGAAGGGGGCCAAGGGGTCCTTATAGATATCTCTTCTAAAACTTCCTGAGAACGCCAGGATTAGGAAATATTATGCCTTCTCTGAGTCTTCTCCCATCCACCATGTGAGCTTTACCCTGGAATTACGCCTCAAAGAGGAAAGATTCTTAACCCTTGCTACACATAAGAATTACCTATGGGGCACTTAAAAAACAAAGATGCATAGACCTCATATTCTAATATTCTGATTCACTAAGTCCAGAGCGGGACTTGAACCATTGTATGTTTCAAACTAGTGGTTCTCTACCTTGGTTGCATGTTAGAATAACCACCCCACCCCATCCCAATTTAATAAGAATATCTGGGGATGGTGTGTCAGTATTTTGTCAAAGCTCCCCTTGTGCTTCTGTTGAATTCACAGTCCAAGCTATGAACCACCCCTGCACTGAAGTATTTCCAGGTGCAGACCTACCTTCTCATTTGGGGTGTGCCTTCTGGGGTGGACACTTGGATGTCTCCACAATACGGAATAGTTAGGGGCTTCCTGCCTGTGCCAAGGGGTCATCCAAAAGCCATGACTACTCCACATCCCAATGAGCATTAGTAACAAGTGGAACATCCGAGAAGCACAAGAGTACACACATATGTTGACAATGTCAAGAACCAAAGCTAGTGTTCACCCTCCCCGACCCCGCAAAGAAAATCAAAGAGGCAAAAATTCAGACACAAAAATCAGAGCAAGGGCTTACGATTACTCACTTTACCAAAGGATGCTTGACTTTGCCAAAGAATTCAACATGGGGCCGCTTTAACTATCAAGTCTCCTTGGGGCATTTTACAACGCACAAAACTTTGATTTATAAACAATTTTTTAGCTATGCATCTGTTCCATGAAATAAGGTCCACTCGCGCGGATGTGCGTGCACAGTTAGATCTTAGGCTCGACACGTGTAGTCACTGATGATTTGGGTGACTGAGCAGATGCTCTCAGGATCACAGATAGCATCGAAACACCTGTGCTAATGTGCTGTAAAACTGTGCAGGCAGATGTTCGTTTCTGCAGCGGAGGGGCTGCGTGCAGACCCAGACAGCAGGCAAGATTTCCCCATCGCCAAGCAGAGACAGCAGAGAGGTCACCATAAATATGTGGGCAGAAGCCCTGCGTGATCTGTGTGAAGGTTGGGTGGAGGACAAAGACAGCCTACCTTTCTGCCCTCAGACACATGTGGCCAAGCCAGGGATCTCTGGCAGACTCTCTGGGCCGCCTGGTATTCTTTTACACGGAAGGCAGGCACTCCTGGAGGGGACCAGGTGGGAGGTGTTGACCCTGGAGTGAGGTCAAGGCTGCCTTCCAACCATTGAGTGCTAAGAGCTGGAAGCCACAGAAGAATCAGGATCAAGTGCATTCAAAGCGGCATCCGTGACTAAAGTTGGAGGAGATCTACGACTAGTGGGAGAAAAAGACCCCACAAGGTTCTCGCTGACCTTTGAAATTGAAATGCTTTCTCGGGAGATACAAATATAAATTTGGGGAACATGGTAATGAGGATGCAAGTGTGACCACAGTGGGATGGTTGCCTTCGTTACTCAGTCTTGATGGGCCCTTAAGGGTCTTACATCCATCAGGGCAGGAAGCTGGCTCCTGTGGTGCCCTGGCGAGTCATGATCGTTGGTTGGAGTAAGAGCCCGCACACACCCCAGGCCTCTGGTTTTTCTCTTCCACCTTCCTGTGGGCCCCAGGAGAAGAGAGACACAAGCTCTCAACTGAAAAAGCCACCTAAGGGTAGCTTAGGGCTGGGGCGTCGCTGGCGGGTTTCCTGCTCTGAGCAGGAACTTACCGGCTCTATGTACTTGTAGGTTTAAATAGAACCAGTGACTCTGTCTTAACCTTCTGTCCTTGTCTTTTTGTCCTGCCAGAGCCGGGTGGCCCATCTTTCACCATCGGCAAAGCTATTTGGTTACTGTGGGGTCTGGTGTTTAACAACTCCGTCCCCGTGCAGAACCCAAAGGGGACCACCTCCAAGATCATGGTGTCGGTGTGGGCCTTCTTTGCTGTCATCTTCCTGGCCAGCTACACTGCCAACTTAGCTGCCTTCATGATCCAAGAGGAGTATGTGGACCAGGTTTCCGGCCTGAGTGACAAAAAGGTAGGAGCACCATTTGAAACCTCCCGTCTTTCCCCCGGTTCCATTCTGAGCCATACTCAGAGCTCTCACGGACCGGTTAATTTCCTAACTCTTTAGAATCGACCGTTCTTCCTTATGGCTCCTGAAATTGGGACACGGGAGCAGAATTCAGTTTCCCCACCGAAATAATATTACTTCACGTTCGCCTTCTCGTTTGTGAAAGGTTGTCACCAGCACGCCCTGGGCTGCAAATGAGGGGCTTGGTGTGTTAGCGGTTCTCTGAGTACAGGGTTCCTCTTGTCTGGGACGCTCAGGTGGCCTGTCAGTAGCACAGGGCTGTGCGTTTGGGCTGTTATTAGAGGACCGCCCCGCGCACCCACGCTGAGGGTGCCGGCCCGTCACGGCCTTCATTTCCCTCCCAGGGCTGTTCGCCTGCGCGCTCCCCCTTTGTTCCTCTGCACACTCGTGGGTTCCCAGGGTTGAGAAGAAGGATTGTTCTCATTGTGTCCTGAAGAAAAGTAGCTGCTATTTAATTGGATCGGGGGGTGCCGATGAATGGGTTGTCCCCGTACCAACCGCAGGCCTCCCTGCTGGCCAGTGCCGTGAGGAGAGGAAGGGAAGTAAATGTCTGCTGGTTGCCATGTTTTCTGGGTGAGGATGTGTAAAACCCAGGCTCAGTACGTGTGACTCTCTAGGTCTGCTGGAAGCAACACAGGTTCCGCGGGAGCTCTGGTCCAACCCCAGTACTAGCGGCTACCTTCCTGGAGTGCCCAGGAGAGCCCCTGGATACCCCAGATCACTCCGGAGACTTTCACTTACAATGTCTCCTCTTCTCCGTTTCCTTAAGATTTAGAAAATGTGATTTCCCACCCCTTCCCCCAGGACGAAACTATGTGATATAGACAGATGTGTGTTTAGACCACACAGGTCATATGTAGTTAATGCTCTATCACATGGGTCAGCTTTTCCCAAGGCAAAACCTGAAACACTTAGCAAATGGTTTGAGAAGAACAAAAAGGAGGAGATATTCTCTTTGGGGACTCAAGTTATGATTTCTCCATCTACTCATCATTACTCACCAAGGACATTCAAAAGCATAAGGAAGATAAACAGCTTCTTAAGGGAATGAAAAAAAAAATATATATATATACACACACACACGCATACGTGGATCACTCACGATGTTTACCTCTTTAGGTTGGCTCTTTCTCTGGTTTGTCTTCCTTTTCACTTTATTTTTCTTCCTTACTTTTAAAAACATTCCCTCTCTTCTATTTCCTTCTCCCTTATTTTTAAGCTTTTTTTTTTTTTTACTTCTTTTCTTCTAACTCATGATTTATTATGTATTTCTTCAGATATTCATCCGTCTATTACTTAATTCACTTTAAACCTTTCTCTCCTTGTTCCTTTGTCAGCATCCTTCCTTTACCATTTTGATCCTCTCAGAAACTTTGAGCTAGACCTCTCCCTTCATCCCTTTCTACAACTACTTTTTGTGCCTATTTCTGTGACCTGGGCAGTCGTGGTGCTGAGAACAGCTGATTCCTCAGGGCTCCGTACTTGGATGTGGCGGAGCTGACGTGGGCCACGGCCACCCTGAGACATGAATGTGGCAGAAACGTGACAGACCATGTCCCCACGTGTGGATCTGTCAGGGGTACGGAGGACCGTATCCTCACATCAGGGAACGGCAGGGGTGTGGCGTATTATGTCCCCGTGCAGAGTGTGGTGGGGCCGTGTCACCATGCAGTAAATAACATGGTCGAAGGGTGGTGGGCCACAGCCCTTCCGGGGACTCTGGGCTGTTAAGTGAGGGATCCACCACAATTATCATGGTGTTTTCTTCCGTTTCCTCTGAGAATTGGTTAGGACACTGTATTTATGTTTCTGATCCTCTCTAGGGCCATCCGGCAACAGCTGGATGATTTTCTACTTGAACTAAGCATAATTGAGATGGAGGGAGACTGTTTTCCCTTCTGTGGTTTTGAAAGAACATATTGTTCTGGGCTGCTTGAACAGAGAGGCTCTGCCCCTGTCTGTCCTCCACACCACGTTGGTTATGTTCTGAAAAGTTGGATCCCATCTTTGCTTAAAGAACTTGAGTGGCTCCATTGCCTACAGAATAAAGATGACTTTTTTCAGACGTGGCGCTCAGAGCTTTTACAAATGATTCCCAGTGTGCACCAGCAATTCCGTCTCATCAGCCAGTGCGTAGACTCTTGCATCCTATGTTCTAGGCATCCTTGCCTCCTTATCCTTCCCAGCGACGCCTCTCTGCATCTGCCTGGGGTGTTCTTCTCCTTACTTCTTCACTCACCAAACTCCTACTGAAATTGCAAGACACAGATCAGAGATCCCTTTATTTGCAAAGCCTTCCCATCTGGGCTCATCTGGGAAGTTAGCCATTGTCTCCTCTGTCATGGCAATCATTCATACCTTTATTATAGTACTTGTCTCCCACATTGTAATCTACAGACATGTACCTGTCCATATCTCCCCTTATTTGACCATGAGCTTCACAAGGTCAGTGACCATAACTTGGTTATCATTTTTACAAAAAGCCTATAGGGAGAGAGGGAGAGATGGTATACTAATTTCAGAGTCTCTTGCACAGAGCAATGGACTAAGCATTACAGGCAAAGAAAGCAGCAAGAGAGCAAGAACCCTTTAACAGCTGTTCAGTTTGAAAATGATTATCTGACCCATTTCAGAACTCTGCAAATGACAAAATAGTGAATTGTAAGCATCTGACCAGAAAGTGTCAACATAATTCACAGAAGTATAGAAAACATTTAAGTAACCAATGACATACAACTGCAGGTCAGTGTCTGGAACAGTATTGTAAGTCAGAGAGTTTTCTGAAAGTGCACTTAAAATGTCAAAATTCTTATTAGTTTTACTTCAAAACACCTAAAGAAAACTAAGTCTTGAGAATGACTTTACATGAGAGGAAGTATATTCTGTGAATTTAGCAAAAGGAAATAGTAAAGTCTTCAAAACGATAACATTGAGAACAGAAATGAGGTGATTTTGAAGACTCTCTTTTCAGTGTAATTAAATTTTCATCAAGGAAGGTAACATTTAAAGTGGAGAAGGGTTTCTAAAGTTGTTTTGACGATCACGGATGACATATCTTCTATGTAACTCAGACCAAATGATACATATTTTGGAGTGATGATGGGGAGATATTTGTAGTCATTAGATTTAGATATTTTAAGAAATTATCTTCAATTTTATGGCAGGAAAATGTTCCCAGATCTCATTTATGTTAAGGTACAAAGTCAGAATGTTCAGAGTTAAATTTCCATGAAATCCTATTTGGGGGCTCCTTTTTTATTGGATGGCTTCCATCTTGCAATAGCACATTACATCATTGAATTCAGAATTATTCCACTACCTGCTATAACTAAGAATGGGTGAAAGTTCTAACATTTAGCAGCTCTACTGTACATTCCATCAGCTCTCCCAGTGGGAGGAGGGTATAAGGAAGCTGGTGACATCTTCTTCTCTTAACAAAGAACCCACAATGCTCATTCTCATATTCTCAGCTATCCAGATGGATTTCTCATTTCGCAGTCGGCCAACCACAGTATGGAGGGGAGAGAGTTTGGCCAGGCGAACAGGAGACATATTTTCCGGGCACTGGATACATTAAGTATTTACATATATGTTATATGAATAATCTTCATCAGGTATGATTATTCCCATTTTACAAATAAGGACACTGAGACTCTGGGAAGTTTCGTGATTCCCTAAAGTCACACATTATCAAGTGACAGAGCCAGGGTTTGAGTTCCTGTGTGTCTGGCTTTAAAAATCACTTTGCCAGGATGTCTCCCTTGTAGTGAATCCCAGACAAAGTTATGACAGAGCTAAGGATTGGTATTGACACCCCTGCACCCCACCCACTTCCTCATTGAATCTCCTACCCTCTCATTCAGTGACCTTCGGTTTTGGTTCCACTTAACCTAACCCTTCTCAGGTCACCGTACACTACCACTGCCAAGACTGCTATTACTACCTCTACTACTAGTACTGACAATAATAATAGCAATTATCCTTATTATTAATGTGACTTCAACACTGATATCTCTGCAAACATTTTTTTCAGCTCTCGGGAGCCAGGCGTAACGCCAAATACATTACACAGATTATCTTATGTAACGGCGCTTCTATAATAATACCTTCATTTGTGGATGAGGAAATTGAAGCTTGGAGAGGTTAAGTCATTTGCCCTTCTGCTGTTCCTGGCTGGCTAGCAGCCCCGCAACAGTGTGCCACCGTGTTCAGATGCCAGCGCTCTTTCCAGTTCATCCCCTTTCTTCCTAACCTTCCCATCTACCTTCCCGAAGCTTAACGAGTGAGATCCTTTTCCTCTACTAACGAGGAGCTATCTGATTAACTGATCCAAAATAAGTAGATAGTATTTTAACACTTGCCCTTTATTTAATAAGTCTTTATCAGAGGCATTCCTTTGAACAGAGAATGGTGGTGCTTTCCTGGACCTGGGCAGGCTAATGGCCCACAAATGGACTTTAGCCTGGGCCTATTGTGACCGTGAGCTTTAAGCCACTGTTGGAGGGTGGCAGAGGGGTGGCAGCAGGACAGAGAAGCGTCAGTGACAGATTCAGGGGGTGAAGGAAGCCTGCAGGCTGCCAAGGTCACTAGGGGCTGCCGTCAGGCCAGGGGGCTCCCGAGGCTGCGTCCCACCTTACACATTCCTGCCACCAGTGTGACATACGCCCGCGTTGTATTTTGCTGTTCTTTTCCTCAAGGAACTACAGGAACTTTATGAACTTTAAATGTCAAAAGGTGTTTATCTGGTTAATGAGGGCAGACCTCTTCGCCTGCAACATTGAAGGTGCAATCAGGATAACCTTCTAAAAACTAAGAACCCCATGGCTTTTCTAGATAATGATTACTCTGAGTTTCTGAGAAGTTCCATAGAGTCTGGAAGCTGTCTCATGTCCTTTTGGCAGATAGGCAGCGTATGACTTTTTAAATCAGCACGCAAACAAATGTGTCAGTGTGCATCCTGGAAGAAAACCAGCCTGGGGATAAGCGTATTTACACCACAACTACACTGATGTGTGATGCGTAGATGGCATTTGAGCATGCGTGAGGAAATGGGCCTTGCTTGCCACTGTACAAATGGTACTTCCTTGCCCTATTAACTTTAGGCCAGAAGCCAGTGGGAGACAGCTGACCTCAAGCCTCATCTGTCACACCCTGGTCCTGGCCCAGACCATCTTGGTCAGGTCATGGAATAGTGACCTAAAAGTAGCTCACCAGGGAAAGCAGCAGGAATGACCAACTAGCCGGGGACCTAGAAATGAGGGCCTGGGCTGGGCCTCCAGGTAGCTGAGCAAAAAAAGGGTGTGATTTATTACATGGAGTCCCTTGGAGCTGTCGGGAGCCTGGTCCTTTTGTTACAGCTGGTCAGGAGCAGTTCTGGAGGAAGTGACAAGAGAAGAAAACTCCCCAAACCCTGGGACTGTACGGGGTACAGGACACACATGGGTGGGAGAAGGGACACGTGCCCCTTTGTCTCCTAATTAGCTGAACCAATCTGACACCATGCATGGACCACCACCCCAGGTACTGAACCCACTCATTCCTGCCAGGGCGGCCTCCATCCAGATGCATCCAGAACAAAGCCCTGGGGCTTAAGCAGCCCAGCTCTGTCGCTCAGGGTCAGCTCTCACCACTTCTCTAGGTTTATCTGAGAACGGGACTACTTATGGCCCCCAGCTGGCCCCCTTGAACTCTAATTCCCGAGTCCATTCTTGACTGGCTGCCTTGACTGAGGCATCCAGTAGGGCTTAGCAGTGGTCACCCTCCCGGTCCAGGGATACAGGTGTCCCCGTGTTGATTGCTGAGCTCCTGAGGGAGCCCCAGGGTCCCCTTTCTCTCCTTCTTGTGTCCCCTTTATAGCATCAGGCCTCACTCTGCCCTTCTCTCCTGGAATGACCACCTGCTTCCTGACCTTCTGTGACTTCCCACACAGGATACCTCACCTCCCACCTCTGCTATACTGCTGGGGCTTCTAGGGGTTGAATGGTGGTCCCCCAAAAGATAACGTCCACATCCTAATCCCTGGAACCTGTGAGTGGTGACCTTATTTGGAAAAAAAAGATCTTTGCAGATGTAGTTAAGTTGAGCATCTCAGGTTATGACCGTCCTGGATTGCTGCTAAATCCGATGACAAGTGTCCTTACGAGAGAAAGGCAGAGAGAGAGCTGACTCAGAAGAGCAGACCAGGAGAAGTGGGGCAGAGACAGGAGTGTGGCAGTCGCAGAAACACCTGGAGCCACCGGAGGTTAGGAGAGGCAAGGAGTGGATTCTCCCCTAGAGCTTCTGGAGGGAGCGCAGCCCCACTGACACCTTGATTTTGGACTCCTGGCCTCCAGAACGTGTGAGAATAAATTTGTACTGTTCTAAGCCACCAGTGGTTTGCTACGGCAGCCACCGGAAACGAACACGGGGCCTCAGTGCCCCTCCGGTAACCTGCGCTCTCAGGGGCTTGGCCCCCCCCAAACCCTGGTGCTCCTCCCACTCACCTGCTCTTGTCAACCACCCCGCCCCGTCCTTCCAACGCGGGTACTTCCTACAGCAGAATCCAGTTCAGTTCCTCTTCCCACTAATCTCCTCTGCTTGGAAGAACAGATCTACGTCGCCCTGAAGATTTGCAGAGACATGGTTTACACCCAGAGGGAGTCTTCTCCCTGCTGGTTAATTTTAAGGAGACAATGAAAATCCCGCGTGTCACTGTGTGCTCCCTTTTGCTCTGTCCTTGAGCCTGATTACTGTTAGTTTCTCCCAGGATGTAGCGTGTTATCTGCATGTACACTCCCCGCCGAGCCTTTTACTAGACCTCTGAGCAGGGAGGTCACTGTCAAAGGGGACTGAGGACATGTTTTTGTAAGATGTATCATTTTCACAACTCTTCTGGGGAAAATATTATTAATGCAGCCCTCTTATATTCTGGATTTCACTGTGCTGTTCATATCACGGGACTGCAAGGGACGTTATTTGATCATCAGGCACAGGTGATGTTTTGCTCATCAAAGGCAAAACAGGTGTCCTCTCTCTTCATGTAGATGAATGTATCTTCCCTGTTACATAGGAGTGCACACTCACATATGCATGTATGTGTGTGCATATGTGTGTATAGATATGTATATTTCCATCCTCCAAAACTACATAAACATAACAGGATAACTGGGTAATTAGGAACTTGACACTTAACAAAGCTGCATAAGGAATGTAAGTTTCCCATGTCCATAGGAACTTCTGTTTTACAGAGTTGATCTGAGAAAGGATGTCTTTACCTGGATAAAAAAGTAAGTTTTGTCTCATTCTGCTGATATTAGTGGAACCATCATTTTGTGAAATGAAACAAAAATGAAATGAAGGAAGGAAGAAGAAAAGAAAGAAAAGGAAGGAAAGAGAAAGAAGGAAAGAAAAAAAGAAAAAAAACCCATCAGAACCCAATCGTAAGCTAGATCTGCTCTGTATATCTCTTCTTAGAAAGTTGGTCCTGTGCAAGGTATTGGAGAGATAGATGCCTTCCTGAAGCCATGACATTTTTTAAAATTGCTACTACACAAATTAGCATGAGGATGAATTCACAATTTCCCCACCTGAATTGACCCCAAGTGAAAGCCAGCAATAGACAGCAAACAATTTTATTAACAAAAATCAAAGCATGTACCACCAAGTGCAGTACTCAAGCTTTGGGTGCGCTGAGAGTGGGAGAAAATAGTGAGCGCGTCTCTGAACTGGTCAGGTCCTTGAATTTATCTGTGTGGCTTCCATATGGGACCTCTCTGGTCAGGCCATCTCTTCCAGGTTGGGAAGAGCAAGCGGCCCTGGGGAATCCCATAGAAGTTCGAATCTACTTACAGTCAAGTCTCTGGTTCTGAGAGAAGGGAGCCGTTGCATTTAGCTAACTGTTGAAAGCAGTTTTTTTATTCCGAAGTTTATAGATGTCCAAGAAAAATAAGAGGGTTCCTCAACATCCTTTTCTCTCTGGTTAAAAACAAAAATTAGAAATAAATGTTTCCGTAAAGGGGGCTTTTACAGGCTGATGAAATCTTGGCTTGTGTTTTGAGGATTTATTAAGAATTAGTGTTTCACTTCTGGGCAACTAAGTTCAAGTCCTTTGAGACAAATTAATGCAGCCATGAAAATTTATATGTGGCCAAAGGCATCAGACCTAAAATGAATCAAGTTTTATGGATGTCAGAATTGTATTCACAGTGCAAACTGTGGCCCGTGCTGGCTCTGGGCCTTTGTTTTGGTCTTTTGGCGCCTCCAGTACACCTCCACCCCATAATGGTGGCAAGAGAAGTGGGCAAGGGCCTCAGTGGGCCGTGTGCAGTCTGTTGTATTTTGGGAAGCCTTCCACATAGCCGGGCTAGCTGGGCACGTGCTAGGGCCAGGAAGGTAGGGAAGGGGAGGTTCGGAGTGGGGGGTGGGTGGTGGCTGAGAGAGCCTGAGGCTGGGGAAGCCCAACCATTTCTTCTACAATTCATGTCAAGGTTTCCTTGCCAGCGAGGGTCACAGAGAGCCAAGGAGAGACAGCTCATGCTCTACAGGCACCATAGCCTCAGACATTTCTTCTGCCCTATTTGGGCAGATCAGATTCAGAGCGTCAAGGGCAGTGGCTCCAGACCAATGTGGTCCTGAGAGTTGCCCGCATGGAGGGTCCCCGAGGTGCAGGCAGCTTAGACTTTCAGGAGGCAGAGTCGGGAGGAGGAAGATCGGGGTTCTGGGTCCTCTCTGTAATCGTTATAGGATTAGTCTGTCCACGTAGACCTGTCTGTGTTGGGGACACCCAGGAAGGGGTGGGTTAGGGCCGAGTCTTGATACCAAAGTCACTCGGCGAACCCTTTCAAACGAAACAGGACTCTGTCCATCCAGCTGGAAATAAAAGTCCAGGTGGCAGAAGCTGCCGCCTGAGCAGGACCTGCCAGGACGCAGCCAGGAAACCAGACATCTGAAAAGGGCTGAGAGACGAAACTACTCTGGGGGGAAGTTACTGGAGGCCTGTGCCCCCCTCCACTTTTCTCCCACCCCTCAGACCTACTGAAGGGGCTTTGAGGGGGTCACTGGGAGAGCTTGGGATTCACCCCCTGTGGTTAGAATGGGGGAGGGGCTGGCATTTGCCCCAAACCTGAGAAGACCCAGGTGACAGGTCTTGGCCAGTGGCCCGGTGGGTGGGCCAGGCTCCCACCCACGGCAGGTCAGGTCTGCATCCCCCGAGTCCACATCCGGCCACTCGGGCAGGAGGGGGCCAGTCTGGGCCGGGAGTGGAGGGAGGTGGTTTTAAAGGTCCCTGCCCACTGGGCTTCCTGCTCAGGATGAGGCAGCTGCCCATCCACAGACACATGGGAGGGGCGGCAGCCAATGGGGGAGCCGGAGGGACTGATGTAGACGGGCAGCTGCCTTCAGGGAGCGAGACCGAGGTGCTCACCGAGACGCTCTCGGGGAACCCGTGGACTTGCCTGACCAGGAGAAGAGTCTGCCTTGCACAGCGGCCTTGTCAAGAGGGCATCCGTGCCGGCTCACTACGGCACCACGAGGTGGGCGCTGTCCGCCTCTGGCCCCTCCGACTCTCTGCCTTCCACCCCAGGCCCCCCAGGGAACGGGGGAGAACAGCTCAGGGGCAGGTCCCGTAAGAGCTGGCTTCACTTGGCCCGGTGGTAGCACCTGGGGTTCCTGCGGACACTCGGCCGCCTCGGCCCTTATTAATGAACAATGATTGAACTATTTAGTGAACACACACTGTGTGCCTGTTGTCAGACTCTTCACACCTGTGACTCCTTTAATCCTCCTGCCCACTCTTTGCGGTAGAGATTATCGACATCTTTCTATAGATGAGGAGAGTCATTTAAGGGATAAGCAGATTCGCTGAAGTCACACAACTAGCAAGTGAGGGCATCGGATTTGATCCAGGGAGAGCTGACTCCAGAGCCTGCAGCCGTCCTGCCTTACTGCACTGCCATAGCCCCATGTCCTCTCTGTGTGGACACGGGGAGGAGGGACACGCTTCTAGAGACACGGGCCTGGGGCAGCAGAATCCAGTCAAGCCCCTGTCATGGGACCCTGTCTGACCTGGCTTCTTGGATTCTCAAGGAGGTGATGATGGAACCCCACCAACCCACTGAGAGTGGGTAGACCCTCTATCCAGCTATGGATGCACAGGAACCTGGAAGAGACTTCTGTTCACTCCAATCTAGGAATAGCCCAGGGCTCTATTGTCTTTGTTTCTGAACTCATAGCCCCTCGCACCTTTAAGAGCCACTTACTTAATGAGTGTTGACTGGATGAATGAATCAAAGAGACACGGAATGTTGTCGGGCACCATGTTTTCTCCCTTCCAGGAAGTAACCAGTATACATACTTACTTAATCTGGCCAGAAAAGAAAAGATCTTACTCTCAAGAAAGAGGAAAGAGTTGGAGAGGAGGGAAATGTGTCCTTCTCCCCACCTCCATCCTCCTCTTAGGAGGGAACTAAAGCAAGAACAGTGTTCACTCACTGCTTCTGAAGTGCCTGTGGCTAGGAGACCATCAATGGCTTAAGTCTAGAAACCACCTCGATAGTAAATGTGCTAAATGCTTAATTCCTTCAAACTTCCTCACCCATCTCCCAGCTCATCACTTGCACGGCAGCGGGTTCTGAGTTAAGCATAAGGCAGTTCCGTTTCCTGCAAGAACTGATTGCCAGCAGACCGTGAGACAGCTGGGACTTGGCCTTTTTTGGACCAAGTACAAAAGAGCCGTTGAGCTGGGTGTCATCCTGGTACTGAAGAGAGCACACTGTGACGTCAGTGACGTCTCCTGTTGGCCTCAAGTACAAACTAGACAAGATGGCAAACAGCATCGCGTTAGGAAGCACGCTGCGGCTGCACACCTCCTGGGCAGAGGTGCCACTGGGGAGTGATGCTCCCAGGGGAAAAAATGCACTTGAACCACAAGGTCATCCACTTACGTGTCTTTACGGGACACACCCACCCATCACTGCAAATGCGCGCACACACCAGAGGGTGCAAATACGGCTTTGACTGGACGTGCTGAGCAATTTCTGCTTTTTTCCTTTTCTCCTTATAAAAGCACGTCAGATTAATTCCAGCCAGTTGCGGCCAAATCCCTTTCTCTCTGCCAGTCAGGGCTGCCTGAACAGGCAAGAAGCTCTCTCACCTGCTTCATTATGCAAACTGATATTCCAGCACTGAAGAGCCAAGCAGCCTTCAGCACAGCAGTGATTGCAGGTTGCGATGAGAAGAGGTGGCGGCCAGTGTGGTCGTTTTAATCCTGTGATGCCGACGAAGGGGGTCGAGGAGTTTCAAGTGGGAACGGAGGCAGAGTCAAGTCGACGCCAGCTCCCCGAGCATCCACTGCCCTGGCGAGAATCGGGCCCTGGCGTGGGAAGTCACCACTAGGTCTGACAAGATTTGGGCCGACTTGGGGTCCAAACGGTGTAAACGGAATAGCTTGATTCTTTAAATTCCCCGGTGGTCTGACCACATGTCACGGGACATGTGGACATCTGTAAGCTGGGGGTCAGGTGTAACCATAAATGTATCCATACTCAGAATACCTGCAGTCAAGGGCAAGCATGAGCCACCATGGAAAGGGCACAAAACGATCAACACACACACGCACACGCACGCACGCACACACACACGCACACACACACGCACGCACGCGCGCACGCACGCACGAAGAAATCAATGAACACGACGATCTCACATCGTGAGATTCATTTCCTTGGAAGAGGCCTGCAGGGTTCATCCAGGAGCTGCTGTACACAGAGCAGGAGTCTTCCCGGTAATCACAGCTGGGAGGACTGACTGCTCTCTTGACCGCCTCACCCTTTCCCCTCACCGCAGCACTTCAGAGCCTCTTCCTGAGTTAGAATTACAGTCTCTCCTCTCAGTCCCGAGTCATCAAAAAGAGGCTTTTAACGGAATCACGTAATTGTCGCCCTGGTCGTCTCTGCTGGGGGTGGCACGGGCCAGACACAGCTCACAGCAGTGCGTGCCCCTCTGCTTGGCGGCGTGGTCTCGGTGACAAGAGCGGGGCTGGGGGTTGCAGGGAGGGCTTGTTGGGAAGCTGGGCAGTTCTCCAGCCCCTCCTGAAGAGTCTTCACGATGTGCCCTCAGTTTGCGGTTTGAAGGGTCGTGAAATCACACATCATCCACTACACCCAGGACGCGTCCCTCCGGGTTACAGATGACCCAGCCAAGCGGCCAGCCTACCTCCACCCCCCCTCCCTCGCTGGAACCAGCACCCCGTGCGGGCTACTGCGCGCACATAAAAAGAACAGCGCGGCATCCTCGACGTCCTTGCAGGATCTGAAGGACGCGTGGCTCAGCGAGGAAGGAAGAATCCCTGCAAGAAAATGGTGCCCAGGGCAGTCCGCAAGTGGGGCTTATTGGTCTGCGTGACCGCTGCTGTTTTGGAACATTTTCACGTGCTTTCTAGTTGAAACGTTTATATAAAGAACTAAAAAATTTTAAACTATCTGCTACTTAAAATGAAGAGATCTTGGGGACATTCAGTAATAGTTTAATCACAAGTTAGTGAGACTTTTTTTTTTAACATCTTTATTGGAGTATAATTGCTTTACAATGTTGTGTTAGTTGCTGCTGTATAACAAAGTGAATCAGCTATACATATACATATATCGCCATATCCCCTCCCTCTTGCGTCTCCCTCCCTCCCACCCTCCCTATCCCACCCCTCTAGGTGGTCACAAAGCACCGAGCTGATCTCCCTGTGCTATGCGGCTGCTTCCCACTAGCTATCTGTTTTACATTTGGTAGTATATGTAAGTCCATGCCACTCTTTCACTTTGTCCCAGCTTACCCTTCCCCCTCCCCATGTCCTCAGAGACTTTTTTTTTTAAGATTGTCTCCCTTTTGACACCTAGATGTGATTCCTTTGGACTGAAAAAATGGGGCTTTTGATTTTGTGGACATGGATCATGTAGGAAAATAGGGACTTTTTGGATGCCCTGGAGGGGAGCTTAGAAAAGCAGCAGGGCCCAGGAAGTGGGGTATGAGTACAGAAAGAGAAGTGTGAGGGCCAGCCCTGACCCCAAGCAAAGGCAAGCCCTTCCCCTTCCTCCAGCGCTTCATCACCGTCTCCTGCCTCTCCCCCAGCCCAGCTACCCCGCCCCCGTCCTCCTAGCACCACCAGACCCCACCTCTGTCACCCTCCACTAGAATCACTGATCGATACCCATTTCCTTCACTGCACTGTGCGCTCCTTGAGGCAACAGACATGCTTTCAATAACTCTGTCTGTTCAGCTCCTGGGATAGTGCCTGGTACATTATAGAAGGGTGTTAAGTGAATGAATGTTCCCAGAACAGAAACTAATAATATTAACACTGAAGTTCTGCTTTCTTATGGATTAAATTGCCTTTAATGAGCTAAGCATTTACAGTCTTCTTTCTCTGGGGAAATGTATTTCTGTTTCTGAACAGCTGACTTATAAATGAACTATTGAGGACAGCGTGTTCATAGGTTGGAGCCTGCCTATTAAAAATTGCATTTCCAAAGCCAAAAATAAATCAGTCTTTGTATTGTGCGTTCCTCTGCAGTGTGAGCAACCATGACCATCATCCATGGTAGTCACTATGGAAACCACATCCGTAGTTACGGTCTCAGAGTGGACCAGTCATCCCTGACCAGGGGTTGCCTTCCTGGGCTAGATGCTCTACATTCTTGGTCTTCTTTACTTCTCCTCCCAGACCTTTTAGGCAGATGCTACCTCTGCTTTCCAGAAGGGAAAACTAAGACTCAGCTACTGGAAAGTATGTGATATGGCTGGGTTCCTAAGCCCCTCTGGTGCCTCAGTTTCCTAATTATAGAATGGGGATAAAAATGTCACCTACATTATAGCTGTTGTGCTGATTAAAGATGTATAATACTGTATCTACTTATAATACTGTGAAATGCTTAGAATAGTGTTGCATGCCTACTAAGCCCTCAGTAAATGTTAGGGTTCAGATCCTATGGCAGACCCAGGGTTTGTGTCGGAATCCATCTCACAAAGCTCGTGCTGTTTCCAGTAGATGATTAACATGTGCTTGGAAAGCCATAGACAAACTGCTCCTAATCCACTCTAGGACCCACCCTCCCTCTACCCTCCTGGATCCCTGCACTTGTCTATTTCAGTGAGATTCAGAGATGGGGTGGGGAGGACCAGGGCTGGAAAGGTGTGCAGGGGAGGATGGGGGTGGCACTCTGAAGTGCTTAGACTCCCTGAAAATAGCTCTGGATCCAGGGGTGCCTGGAAAGAGGGTATCTGCCACGGGCAGCAGGCGCCCGGGACCTCTTTGCAGCCATCCTTTGGGGCTTTTGAGAGAAAACACGGAGCATCCTCCTAGGTGGAGAGTAAGAGCTCAGTGGTCGTTTCTAAATCTATGTCAGTCACCCATCGCTGTGATAGAAAACAACTACTTCAAATATTATTTCCTTGGGCAAGTGGGCCCTACCCCAAACAGTTTCTCACAGGAGTGGACAGACTATAAACCTGGGTTCCCCTTAAAGCCTTCCCTAACTGTATTGCCCAAGAGTTGTCTGTCCTTTCAGACTTCCAGAAAAAGTAAACCTAACTGCTTCTACCTCAAGGTCTCTTTAAGACGTAGAAAAGAGCTTTAGCTACACTGCGAATTATTGATGAAACCAGAGAATTTATAACATCCCTACGTTTATTATTAATATCCATTTCGACTAGTTTATTTAGCAATATAAATCATGTTCTTATTGTCGTAAAGAGTTGCTACTCTATCGTAATTTGTCCACGAATGAAGGAAAGATTGATGCTCCCCAATGACCCTTCGCCATTTGGAAAATTCCCAGAAAGTCAAGTTAGATGTGGGTTTGGGAGAAGAGCCTGAGACACAATGGTTTCAGTGTCTGAAGCTCCTCTTCTCAGTTCCTAAGCCAGGGAGCTCTCTTCCCATGTTCTATACCATTGAGGTGTCTCCACTGGCCAGTTCACACTTTGGACATGCTGTGTTAGTGCCCCTTATCTTGCGTATCTCTGTGATGCAAACCTAGTGTAATGGTGTTCTCTAGACAATCAGTTGCGTTGTTTTTCAGTCTCACTATCTACTCTTCATTGATTCATTCAGCAGATAGACTCTAAATATCTACATAAACCACTGCCCGGAATACGGTGTGGGAAGATCAGAAGAGCTCTGTGCAAGCACGCTCTCTCTCTCTCACCTTCCTGTCACCACTGACCACACATCTGTCCCTGTCTATCCCAGCGGCTGCCACGCTGTCCATGGTTAAGGCCTAGAGGCCTGAGGATAAGAAAGACCAATAGCTGTGCTCTTTCTCTCAAAAAATCTCTCCTGAAACCCCTCCCACCTTCCGTAAGCCCCCGATTCAACCTGGATTCTACCTCCTAGCAGAATCCTGCCACTTTCCACAGTTCCTTGGATTAACTAAGGCCTCTGTTGTATCATCTGCCTAGCTTTTTGTTTTAAGTTTTTCTGTTCTCTGCACTTAGCATAACACCTAGTACATAATAGCAATGAATTCAACAGGTTATTTATTGGATGGTTACCACAGTTACACTGTGAGTAGGGTTGCCAGACTTAGCAAATAGAAATACAGGGCACCTACTTAAATTTGAATTTCTGATAAACAGCAAATATGATTTTAGTATAAATGTGTCCCCAGATTTCATGGAACCCTACCTGTGAGGTGCTGGAGATGGGCTTAAACAGTCCTGGTCTCATAGTCCGGTGAGGGGGGCAGACACTCAAAACATTAGATCAAGTACCATGATAGAGGAATGTCCTTGGGTGTTCCTTTCAAGGTTAAATAAACCCAGTCTTTTAACCTTTCAGCAGGAGACTTGCTCCCCTTACCTTTAATGGTTTTCTGAACCTTCTCAAATTTCACTTGTGAGTTATAGGAGAGAGCAGTGACCATAAAGCCCTCCCACTGGTGCATCGCAGGGCCTGACCATGTCCTTCCCACCTGCCACATTTCTCTTTAGCTTCCCATTATAGGCTCCCTATTTAAATAGCAGCACTGCGTTATCAGCTCTTGTAGCTTGTGGTCCTCTAGGGCTCCATGATCCTTTTTGACCATGCTTTGACAAAGCCAGTTCCTGCCCCTTCTTACTCTAGGACCGTGTGGTTTTACATCCTGTGAGAGTTACTTTGTATGATCCCTAATTGAACTTCATCCTTTTAATATCCTCTTTCCTCATGCCAGACTTATTACTTTGATGTTTACTTCTATTTCCAAATGGCCAGCCATCCAATCCAATTTAATGTCATAGCAGATTCAAGGAGCAAGTTTTCCATCCTACCATCTAAGTGATGACAGAAAATGGCGCCTTTCCCTGTGTATTTAATGTTACCCTCACCCTCCCAACTCAAGCAATCACATCTACCCTTTCACCAAGGGTCTCATCTACCTTTTGATACAGAGAAACTTTTTTCTTTACGGTTTACTCTGGCATTGGGTAGAGACTTTTTCCCATTCTGTTAATTGGCTCCTGATTTGAAATTTATAGAATAGTTTTAAGTAGACTAGGTTCTCTGTAAACCACTGACAAAGGGAACATGACACATGCACCTGGAACCATTAAAAGGACCCAGTGGGCTCGTATCTTAAAAGAATCATCATGGAGCTTGATAAGGAAGCTTGAATAACTTCCTGCTAAGGAGCTGAGACAATAACCCAATTAGTGCACACATTTACCTCTAATTACCAGATAAGGTAAATCCACCCAGATAAGGATTTAATAAAATATAAGTGTGAAATGGACTCATCTAGATTATTCTCCCAAATATATATTGCAATTCATAAGCAAGCTACCCTGCCAGTAATTCTCTCTCTTCATTTGCTTATTCTAGAAAAATCTCTCTCCAAGCCTGAGACGAAACACGCCTTGGGTTTTAAGTGGAAAAATTAATCTTAATATGTTTATCTGATGTGAACTTGAAGTTGTTCTTCTGAGAATTCACATCAGACCAAGCTAGCGGGGCTAGACTCAAGGAGAAAGGCACTGACAGGAGGTATGTTATTAGAGACAAGAGTTTCCAGGGAGCAGTGACCCTAAAAGGCAGTCTAAGCTCAGGACATCCTGTAGGGCAGGCCCCCAGTTAAGCAACTGATCTAAAATCTCAAAGAGGTTCTAAAATAGGTTTATCCCTCCCTATCTGTGTTTCTCTTTTTTCCCCACTAATGGAAATTATATTATATGGTGTGACATATTCATATTTAACATATTTACAACGTTTGTCTCTCCCTGCTAGACGTAACCTCCATGAGGGCAAGACTTTTTGTCCTTACTACTGATGTATCCACAGTAACTATAATAGAGTCTGGCAAATATAGGTGCTCAAATATTTGTTGAAGAATGAGTTAATGAACTATTTAGTCGAATGAATGAATGAATAAGACAGTTATATAATTCATATAGCGTTCATAGCATAAGCCAATACTTCCTTTCCTTTATTAGCCATTTGAATATGCGGAACAGGAGGAGATAGTTTCATCAATAATGGTGGGGAAGAGAGGGTAATGTAGAGAAATATTGGACATTTATAGTCTCAGAATTTGCTCGTCTTGTGATTTCTACTGTCAAATCATCTAAATCAAGCATGTGTATAAGAAGAATACCGAATAATACTACTATTGTGGCTAGTCATATCTTAAATTATAAAGTGATTTCAGGATTTATTTGGCAAGATATTTGATTTCTCCAAGCCCCTGATGTCTCCTCATCTCATGTGTGAGCAGGGTATGGTGGGCCCTCTGTGTACGCATGTGCTCACGAAGTCCGGATTGTTCTCTGAGTGTGAGACCTCAGCTTCTCAATCAGCCAGGTGTCCAGCAAGTGCTTTCTGCTCTCCCATCACTCGTTTAACAAGAGGTAGACAGCCCTGAAATAACTGTAACAGTGCCACTTTCCACTTTGAGAGGGAAAAGAGATAAATGATGATAAAACCAGCTTTATATAAAGGAATTATTAAAAGTAAAAACAGTTTCTAAGATTTTCCTGGAATAAACACATGTTAAACACAATCTCTTAAACCATCTTTGATCTTTTGGGTCTAAATTCCTACACAGCGTTCACACCCCAGTATCATGATGCATAGCGGAGCTCATTGAGTACATCTGATGAAGGGTAACCCTAAAGAAGAGCGTGAATTACCGTAGTTTAGGATGATTTACGACAAAAGGATTGAAAGTGAAAGGGCTTTTGACTTAACCCTCAGTCAACTGGAGAAGTTAAATCCATTCCTCTCCTGATGTGGTTATTGGTCTTTTACTTTTGTAGCAGTCGCCTTATAATAATGACACTCGCATTGTAATTGGAGGCCCATTAAGGACAAGGGAAGCACAACTGGACTCTCATTATCCCTAAAGGCCCCGGGGAGTGGAAGCCTCTGCCTTCCCTTGATGTTGACGCTCGAGCAGCCCCTGGTGCTGAGTAGATGCTCAGTACGCGCGTGGTGTCTGGATGATGGAGGGGATGGAGGGGACAGGGGCCGGGGATGGCCCTTTGGCCCTGGATAGGTCATGAACTGCCCAGGCCTCTGCTTCCTGCTCTCCACGATGAGGACGTCGCTCAATCGGTATTTCTCAAACTTTGTTTCACAGCCCACGAGTGTCCTGGGACACATAATGGGTATTCTTTTAAAAGATCCACAGCAGAACGTGTTCGGGAAAATGCTGTAACAAGGTTAAATAAGTTCCTTTACCAAAGGACTTGTTGGAGCCCTCTGCTGTGTGGGTCCCCTGTGAACCCAGAAGGGGATGCAGTGTGTACAGCGGGATCACTGACCCCCTCCCTGGGCCGACACTCTGCAGGCTGCAATGTCCCCTGCTTGGGGGCTGACGTTATTGGCCAAGGCAAGGAGTTCTGGTCTGCGTAAATGTGGCACAATGCGAGCGTGTGCGCTCATGCTGGAGTTTCCATCTCTTGGTTTGGAAGTGACTGATCTGATTGGTGGCCAGGAAAGCAGAGGTGTGCCCGTCCCCCTGCCACGCCTCTCCCTGGATCCTCAGCCCTGCCTGGCACAGACCTTTGGCTGCCCTCCCCTCACCCCAACTTCACAACCCTTGAGCTGTTTCCACTGTGATAAGAACCTCAGGTCATCATGCTAACAACTGGAGCGCCCCTAAATTCCTGGGGCATCCTGCGTATGGAAATCCTGGTAGTAACCCTCAGCAGTGTCCCCCAAACTGTAGATGAGCTGCCGGGGCTTCTAGTGAAGCTCTAGAGTCCCAGTTTCCACGGTGAATCCATCTGTACCATTTACTTAAAATCTTCTTTAAAGGCCATGTCTCTTTGCCAGCGCCCACAACTTTCATAAAATACCTACACGGTCCCTGCGCTCTCACAGGTCTGTCCGCGCCGTGGTGTGAGCGGACAGAAGGCAGTAACGGCTTTTTGTAACAGTCTCGCCTAAGGGGAGGTGGAGGAGGCACGATCAAGGCCACCCGTCAGGCACAGGATGACGTAAGGATAAAATTCAAATGCCTCAGTCCTTTACGCCTGTTTCCTTCATCCCCATGTTACCATAATCATCTCCAGCTCTGTCACATTTCTGGTGCCAAAGAAATATCCATACGCATTGTCAAGTCCTAAATTTGACAAGCTCTTGTGGGATCTCAGCTCGGATATATTTTTTGAAGGCAAAAATGGAGACGGGGCCAGGAAAGGTGTCCCCAGCCAGACTGAGGCCGTATTAACTCCTTATTCACCAGGGATGCCAGAAGAGCGCAAGCTCTGAACAAGTCATTCTCAACTGTGTTGCCTGATGATGCATTCACCAGCAAGGAGGGCACTTTGACTGATTTTTTAAAATATAATAAATAGATCTACATTTGTGCTATTCAGTTCATTCACTCATTTAGTCATTCATTCATACTGAGAGCCTACAAAGTGCCACTTACTATTCTAGGTACCCGAGAGACAGCAGTGATCAAAACAGACAAAAATCTTGTCCTTCATGTCACTTGTATTCTAAAGGCGGGGTTGGCAGAGGGGAGAAAAGTAAAAGGCAATTATATGCAATCTAAGAAGGTGTTTACTGCACAGAGAAACATAAAGCAGAGAAGGGAGATAGTGTTGGCAGAGAAGTTGCATCTTTAAATCTGGCGGTCAGGGAAGGTCTCAGTGAGACTATCAGGTCTGACCTGAAGTTCGTGAGGGAGCGATGGGTATCTGGGGATTTCGGTGTTCTTAGGATCTTCCAGGAGGCCAGGGTGGCTATGAGGGGCGGGCGAGGAGAGCAGTGGGAGAGGAGGTGGTGTGGATGAGGCCCCCCTGCCGCGTCCTCTCCTTCCTTCTTCTGAACGTATGAGCAGACTTGGATTCTGTCAAGGCTTACGCTTTGGTGTCTTTTCCATATATTCCTCCCGTTATTTTCTCCTGGGAATAGGCCAGACCCCCGGTGAGCATCCCCGCCCCAGCCTCTCTGTTCTTCATTCGGTTGCTTTAGCTGTGTAATGATAACTAAATGCTGCGTCCTTCCCCTGCCCGACCACGACACGTGCTCGGCCGCTCGGCTCCTGCCTGGACACCAACTCGGTGGTCCATATTCACACATACAAACATTCTTCCCAACTTCTGTTGACACACTGTGCCCAGGTCCCTCTGCATCTTTGCTGGTGCCCTTCCTCTTGTCCTGAGTGCCCTCCCCACACATCTTCCTGTATAAATCCTGGCCCATCTGTAGAAGTCAGCTCCAGCTCTGCTTCCTCCCTGTACCCTTCTCATCCCCATTCTCTTATGATGATCTCGACTCCCTGTAAACCTCCATTGCCTTTACTTTCCTTACGTCCCTTTTGGAACTTGGCCTATTCATTTAGTCATCGGATTATTCTACGCTACATGTTTGCTGAACATCTACTCTGTGTATCTAGAGCTCTGTGATGTGTTTTACAGATAAGTGTGAGAACCCTGGATTGGAAGCCTAGGTGTGTGGCTTTCTTCAAGTTACTTATCTCTCTGGGCAACAGTTACCATGTCGGTCACATGGGGATAATAATACCTCCCTCATAGGGTGGATGGGAAGATTAGTGAGTTACTATATGTAAATTGTGTGGTACGTTAACATAGACGTGTTAGCTGTGTCTGTATTATACTATCACTATTATTTCCAACTGAACTGCAATGTAAGAATTGTATCTGTCGCCCCATTTCATTTCAGATACTCATTTCAGAGCTCAGTGACTTATGCATGGATTATCCACGTTAAATGTGTGCTGATGTTGATACTTTAGGGTTACCCACCTAAGACTTCAGGGTACAAGTACGACATGGTGAAGTGTCATAATGCAGGAGTAAGCCCATCTGCTCTGCTCTACTAGCTCAGGGACCAAACCTCAACGAGCTGACATGAACTATGATGCCACTATCTAATCTTATGAAATATTTCAGGAAATATTTATTAAGGCTTATATATGCAAATTTAGGAAAATACAAAAGAAGTGACGCTTTACAGTGAGGAATACTGATCATTGACTATAAATTCCAGGAATCCAAAGAACTTGTATTTTCTTTTCTACAAGCTCTCATTTGGGCCACAGCAGGAGGGAAGTGACAGGAGGAGAGCGAGTTCCGTTCCCTCCATCACTCCCTCCCCTCTACAGCCTGTCACCCACCGGAGCCCCAGCTCAGAGAGGCAAGGGGCTCCTTCCACAGAAGCACAGCACCCAGAGTTGTGAAGAGATACTTACCAGGCTTCTTGCATCCAAGTAGAGGTTTCTTCACATGCAAACTTAGATGTGTTTGCCACTGTAGACAACCACAGTACTAATATTAATAACAAGAGAAAAAAAAGCAGAAACAACTAAGGTGTCAAGTGCTTCCTAAATGCTGACTCACTTCCTGGTAGCAAAATGGGGTCAGTTTCTCCTGGTGCCCAGGAAGAGAACTGAGTTAATTTGGGCACATTCATTATATACCTGTATCTTCTAACTACATTCTGTGTTATTGTTATCCAAATGAATTTGAACAATATTATCTCCGACGAATAATGTATAATGAAATGTAAAAACAATTATTTTTTCCCCCCACTTCCATCCCAGATTATAACTCTCATGAAGGTGAAGAGTCTGACTTTCTAACCCATCACTATATCCACAGCCAGCTCGTTCCATGGTGGAGTCCTAGGTGGCTACCCTGGGCCCCATGTTTGAAATGGAAGATTTGTAATGAGATGCTATTCCTTATTTCTCCTCCTGAACATTGTTGAAATTCAGTTTCAAAACTAAATGTTTTGTTTATTAGTTGCTCAGTTAATAAACGGTGGAGCTCGGTTTTGAATTTAGATCTTCTGAGCCCATAACCCGTGTCCTTACGTAACTGTTCTGTCATTACATGGCCCTTTCAGTGTAAGCGCATTCTGCCTGCTTTCCCCATCCGTCCCAAGTACTTACGGGCCATGGAACAGTGAAGATCATACCTTCAGAGAGTCTGGTCTGTGTTGTCATCTGACCTTCTCTCCTCTTTGGGCGAACAAGGTGTCACCGTGGGAGAGGATGGGGACCACTTTCCCCAGCCACCCCGTCCCGCCTTCAGGTGTTGTTCAGAGTCTGAAGCCACACACACATGCACACATCATCCTACTTTGGCTGTAGGATAATGTTATGGGAAGAATGAGTATCAGGCAGAATAATAAGATAATAACAGTTGATGTACTTACTTTATAGTTCATGGGAAAATTGGGAGGATCAAAAGAGAGAAGAGATGCAAAAAGAGATGCACTTGGGGGGACGGGGTCCCAGGCAGTGTGGTAGCTCTCATGGCCCATTTACCTTAAAGAAATGAGAATTTATGCTCGCACAGAAATTTGTATGTCAGTGTTATAGCTGCTCTATTCATAGTTATCCCAAGCTGAAAGTAACCAAAATGTCCTTCCATGGGTGAATGGATAAACAAACCAATACAGCCATACAGTGGAATCCTACCCGGCAATAAAAAGGAATGACCTACGGATACACAGCAGCAGCATGGATGAATCTCAGAGGCATTATGAGAAGTGAAAAGCCCGTCTCAAAAGGCTACATGCTGTGTGATTCCATTTGTAGGACATTCTGGAAAAGACAAAACTATGGGAACAGAGGACAGATATCAGTGGTCGCCAGAGGTTAAAGGTGGAGGGAGGACTGTAGACAAGGAACATAAGGGAATTCTTGGGGTGATGGAATTGTTTTGTGCCCTGATCGTGCTGCTGGTTACAAGATTCTCTATGTGGTTAAAATTAATTGAATGAATGGGGAGTTACTGTTTAACAGGTATGGCATCGCAGTTGGGGAAGATGAAAAAGTTCTGGAGGTGGATGATGGTGCTGGTCGCACAGCAATGTGAATGCACTTAAGGTCACAGAACTGTACACTTAGAAATATGTTAAATGGTAAATTTTATTGCTAAAACAGAAGGACATTTTTAGAAGATAAAATGAGTACCAAACATACCTTTCCTATGAATAAATAAAAATAGCACAAATTCCTGTGTTAAAGGCAAAGGGTTCTCAGATTGGATCACAAAGCAAAACCAAACTATAAACAATGGATTAAAAGATATATCAATAACAAAAAATGGTCAATTTTATGTCTGTTTTACCCCAATTTAAATGAATGAATGAATCAATAGAATAACAAAATGCTTAGAACTGTACATAAAAAATAATGAAAGTCAATGATAAAACAGCCCTGTGAAAACAGAAGGTGCAGATGCTAATAGCAGTGAAAACAGGAGAGAGCTGCATAGGTAAAGTGGTCCCCGAAGAATTCTGCTGTTCTGCCACCTCCTCATTATTAGTAGCCCGGGCAAAAGCTGCCCTTGTCACCTAAGCACTCCCACCTTTTCTCTTGGGTGCCTCAGAGGGCTGAGTGGCATTTGGGCATTGACTTTCTGTGTGTGATTCAAATGTAAAAGCCAGAGTGATGGAATGAATATTGATGTGTGGGATTGTCAAGCTTTGAAGACAAAAGCCCCCAGATTCCGTGTCTCACGCGGGTGGACCCTGCAAACAGGACATTACAATATCCATCTCTGCAAGGTCACAGAACTGGTTTGTCCTAATTTGCATATACTAATCGGACTCCCGACTGAAGGAGGAGAGCCATTTTTCAGGGTCGCCAGCCACCCCAGAAGGGGTGCTCCCCCTTGCCTCCCTCGTCTTTTGAGTAGAGACCCTTTCCTTTGCCTGCTGTCATTCCCAAGATCTAACACTAAGGAACCTTGTTGGGCTGTGTCTGGTCGTCAGCGCAGAAGCCTGGGCGCCATCAACACGGAGGAGGGTTCTGGTTTTCTTTTCTTCTGCCATCATGGCCTCAAAAACTCCGCGAGGATCTGTTTCCTTCCTCACTGTGGGAACTGAACAGAGTTGGACGAGGAGTGTCTTACAGCAGAGGGTTCTTCTAATGTGAAGGGATATTCCCGCCCCACCCCCACCCTTCCAAGCCCAACCCATCCCCCTACCAAGTTAAATGCAGCCTCCTCCAAGAAGCCATCCAGGAAACCAGGCTGCTTGCAGCCTCTCTCCTGTGGAATTTTGGTGGCACTGGCACGCAGCCCGCGGTCGTGATTTCATCTAGCTGTGCGTACGGCCTCTTTCCCATTCTTGGACGGTCAGGAAGCGTCTGACCGTCCTTGTGCTCCCTGGGGCCCAGACCCTCATCCGCGCGCACGTCCTCCTCAGCTCCTGTCTCTCTGCTTTGTTCCTTCCAACCTGCTCTTCATGCTGACCCTCCGGGCTCTTTCTAACACAAAAACCCAGTCTTGACCCTCGGCCAGAATTCTTCAGTTGCTTCTGATAATGATGACGATGACAGTAATAATAGCTAATATAGTGTATTTAACACGTGCCAGGCACTGTGCTCACATGTTGCCCAGATTAACCTGTTGAGCACTAAGAAGCCTCATGAGGTAGGTAGCATTATTAGCCCCATTGTACAGATGGGGAAACTGGGGCACAGAGAAGTTAAGTGAGTTGCTCCAGGTCACACAGCTATTAAGCGGCAGAGCTGGGATTTGAACTCAAGCAGTCTGGCTCCAGAGGCTCTGCTGTTTCTTTTCCCTTAGGGCATGGACTCTGAACTCCTTTGTGCAGAATTCAGCTCCCCTTGTGAGCCAGGCCCTGCCTCTTCAGCCCTGTTGCCCTCCAGTTACCAGGGCCGTATCTGTTAGGCTCCGGCAATGACAAACCGCTCATGATCTCCAGTCATGCCCGGTCTCTCCCAGGGCCCTGCGTCTGCACAGACTGCTGTGTCTATCTAAAAACCCCTTCTCTCCTCTTGTCCTGCTAGATAACTCTCCCTTCAGCTCTTTGCCCCGGCTCTGTGGCCTCCTTAAGCCTGTTCAGGACAGCGCCGTTTGCTCTGGCCTCCACTGGCACGGGCACGCTGCTCCGTGGCGCCCAGCGTGTCACTCCCAGTCCCCCAGCCACACCCGCTGCACTTCCCCCGATCCCCACGTGCCTGGATCCTCCTCGTCATCCAGCGCTTTGTTCAGAAGCCCCTTCCCAGAGGGGGCTTCTTAGGACAGCCAGCCTAAACTTGGTCTCTGCCAGTCGCTCTTTATCCTGTATCATAGCTGTGTCCATTTCTTCCCAGCACTTGGTTCTCGCTATTGGAGGTCACCTGTGTGCCCGTTGTCTGTGGCTGCACGGCGACCTACCCCAGCACCTGGTGGCTTAAAGCAAGGGCCGTTTCATTGTATTTCCCCAGTTTGTGGGTCAGATGTGTGGGCGGGGTTGCCTGTGCCCTCGCTGGAGTGGTTGGAAGGCTGGGCTCAGCCGGGCCTGCAGATAGAGGCGCCTAGATACGACAGCTCCAGTGTGGGGCCCGCAGGGTCATAGGACTTCTTACAGAGGTGACCGCTCCCCTCGGAGCCAGGTTCCAAGAGGCCCAGGAGGAAACTGCAAGGCTCTTATGACCTAGCCTCAGAAGTCCCAGAATGTTACTTCTACACATTCTATTGGTCAAGCAAGTTACAAGGCCAGGCCAGAATCAAGGACAGGGGACATACTTCACTCTTATACAAGGACTAGCAAAGAATCTGTGGCTCTATATTAGTCCATTACATTAGAAAACAAACGACTTATTATCTGCCCTACTTCTTTACAATATGAACTCCTTGAAGGCAGGTTCTTACTCTCCTGTCATACTGTATCCCCAGCACCCAGAAGATCGTGACAGATGCTATAACTATGTGCTGAATGTCTGTATGAATGAACAAATGAATGAATGAAAAAGTAAAGGAATGAAAAACTGAATGAATGTTTACACCTCTGACTCTCTGGTATGTAAACTTCTTGCTTCCTCATAAATACAGTCCTCTGCACTATTAGATGCTCAGGATATATTTGTCAAATGAATGGACGCATTTTAATGATCATTAAAGGAGATAACGTGAGTTGTTCCCAGTACATATATAGGTGTTGAATATGAGTAGCTGCTATTAACAAACTAGTAATGCCTTATAAGTAGTAAAATCGGTTTATATATGTATTTAATAAATAAACAAAATGGACCAGATCTCCACTTCCTTGACTTCCCCTTTCCCTTTCCCTCTCCCTCTGCAGCAGGCTGCGGGAGAGCCTCTCTGTTGGGAAGGGGCAGCCCCAGGGCCCCCTAATCCCACCATCTCTGGGTGGGGAAAGGGCCTTTGCTCCTGGCCTCCGCACCTCTCTCCTTGCCTGACTGCCAAGACTAACTCACTCTGAGGTCATTAAGATGGGGGCTGAGATGATGGTCTGAGGAGCTCAGAGGGCTGAATTCTGATTGCCGGCAGCTCTCCAGGAGGATCAAGTGAGATTACAGGTCTCTTAACATTCTGGCACTGTTTTGCCCTTGTGCGAGAGCGTGCTTGCAGTGATGGCTGGGCACCCTGTGTTGAATCCCAAGGAGGTGTTGGCATCTGATGTGACAGGAAGGGAAGGACGCCCTCACCGGGCGGCTCCACAGTGCGTGGCCTCACCCCCCAGTGAGCAGTAGAGCCAGGCGGCTGCTGGTTGAGCCGCAGCGGGACGGCTCAGCTCGGGGGTCAAACCCTATCAGCTGGTCCTCCTGTTTCACCACGTGGCCTGGGACAACTTCCTTGGTCTCTTCAGAGCTTCAGTTTCCTCATCTGTGAAATGGGATCCATCCCCCAGGTTCCTTCCTTTCTGCGTTGTTATTTTCCTCTCTATGTTTTTAGAATCCCGACCTGGGTAGCTCTGGGAAAAGATTCCAAGTTCAAGAAAGCTCTATAATGGCCCAAGGTGACTAATAAGGAATACTATATAAAATTCCCTATTTGAAAATCAGACTGAGCTTTTTAATTCAATGCTGGTCTCCTTGGTGTATTGGGTTTTTTAATATTTTAAAAATGTGTTTCTTAGAGTCCTTCTTGTTCTATGGATTTTTAAGACTTCCGGTTCTGGACGGTACTAAATTTTACTCCTTCCCCAAACCCCAGAGAGCACAGATTGCCATTCAGGTTAAATAAGTGCCATATAATGCCTCACAGCTTGGGGTAAGTTTTATTACAGGGCATTTATTGGAAGCATCAAGGTGGTATTTGGAGGATTCTTTTTTTCCTTCTTCCTCACTAAAAATACAGTTCTCCATGGCCATGAATTTTAGTAAAATTCAAGTTCCAATGACAGTTTTTTTAAAAATCTAGGTTTTTATTTAAATTTCACCAAGCTGGGACAAGAATCTTCAAAGGAAGAGGCAGGCTCACTTCTGCTTCTGCTTCGGCTAATTGTGGGGTGATACACTCACCCTTTTGGTCCCCAGACTGGCTGAGTTTAAGGAACAAATTAGGGAACAAGAGTTTTCCATCTTAGGGAACATTATCTAACATAAGACAATTTTAGATATTAGAACTTCATCCTCATGGAAGCAGTTAATAGTTTTGAGAATCCACCATGTGCCAGATATTGTGTTAAGTAATCCCAGATATTATCTCAATATTAATTAAAAATAATACTTCCAGAAAAATGGAGCTCCAGGAATTTAAATAACTTGCCCATGTTCATGCAGTCGGTCAGAGAAAGATCTGGAATTCAAATCCAAATTGTCTGCCTCCAAGACCAATGCTTTCCACAGGACCACACCTTCCATTCTTCTAGTGTTGGCTGATTTCTCTGATTGTTTTCTGATGGAAGATGCTTTAACTATTCAAGAGTCTTGCTATCTTCTTATTTAATTCCTTTAGCTCTTTAATAGCTTTAAATTGTTTTCAAATATTTTTATCTTGCCAGTGGCTTGTCTTTCCATGATTTTAGCGTGTCTTTCAAAGAGTTCTTAATTTTAACAAAGTCCAATTTATCTTTTTTTTTTGTGGTGGATTGTACTTTGGTGTCATATCTAAGAAACCTTTGTCTAACTCAAGGTGACAAAACCTTTCTCCTATATTTTCTCCTGGAAATGTTATAATTTTAGGATTTGTATTTAGATATATGATCTACTTTGTGTTAATTTCTATATATCTTGAGAGGTATGGAATGAAGGTTTTTTGCATATGAATAGCTAGCTGTTCTGACACCACTGGTTGAAGACTGTCCTATCTGTCCTGAATCACCTTTGCACCATACATGTGTTGGTCTATTGGGGGCACTCCATTCTGTTCCTATGATGTCTTTACTCTCTCTATGCTAATATCCCACTGTCATGATTACTACAGCTTTATAAGTCTTGAAGTCAGGTAGTATAAGTCTTTCAACTTTGTTCTTCTTCTTCAAGGTCATCTTGGCTATTCTAGGTCCTTTATTATTTCTTTAGTTTTTATGTATTCAAAGATATAGTTATAAAACAGCATCTAGAAATCTAAAGATAACTTAGAAATTAAAGTTAATTAAGAGTATTATGGAAACTTCCCATAATCTAGCTTCATCAGGACGTGAGGCACTCTGGGTATCACATTCCATTTGGTTAATCAAAAATTGTTGTATCTATAGAGAACAGATTTGTGGTTGCCAAGGGGAAGGCGGAGGCGGTGGTGGGGGGGAAGGATTGGGAGTTTGGGATTAGCAGATGAAAACTATTATATATATAGAATGGATAAACAACAAGGTCCTACTATATGGCGCAGGGAACTATATTCAATGGCCTGTTATAAACCATAATGGAAAAGAATATGAAAAATAATATATTTGTATAACTGAATCACTTTGCTGTACAGCAGAAATTAACACACTATAAATCAATTATACTTCAATAAAAAATTTTTAATTTAAAAAAAATTATTGTATCTACCTTACATGGATTGCCGATTTTCAAAAAAACTAGAACATAAAAATTTATACCAGAATTGTACTGGACATGATTTCAACATTCATTGATGTTTCAGAAAATACTTTGGACCCTAGTATTTGGACACTGTGAACATCAGTTGTCATTGTCCTAGCAAAGTGGGGAATTACTGATTAAAGGGAACTTATTTGGTTATACTGCTGCCTGCCATGGTATCTACTCTACTTTTGATTGGGGGATACCTTTTTTCAAACATCTAAAGTGTTGTAATTGACAGTTCTATGCACAGCATTCTGTCTCTTCCAACAAAAGATATCCCTGTTTACTTTAAACTTGTTATCTGCTGGGGACCATGAGGAATACTATTAATTAAGCCAACATGATTCCTGATAATGTTAGCCATCACTGCTACTGTGGGACATTGAGCAAATTACTTGTCCTCTGTGGGCCTCTGTCTTCATCTGTAAAATGAAAGGTTTGGACTAGTTAACCTTGAGTGGCTCATCCAACTCTAAAATTCTTTGACTCTTTTATAGTGTCTTTATTCACTTAAAAATCATAACCTGTTTAAAAATAATTAAACAGAAACTCTTAATGGCAAAAAGCACCGTGGTAAGTCAGAGAGTAGTGGTCTTTTGATGCATTTCAGATTACCTAACAAACACCACTGCATGACCTTACTTTTAACTATGGCCAACTTTAAGCAATGAAGATGGCATTTACGGTTCCTGGTGCTGTGACATTTTGTGGTCCATGAAATCCCCATATTCTGAGAAGCTCTTGAGTGTCTCAGGTCAAGGGAAGGAGAAAGGAGGATGGCTTGAAGCCCAGACAGCTCCAAAGCTTCAGAGTACTCCTGAGTTAGATTTTCAAATGTATCTCCACAGTAAATGGTATAGTATTGAAACCAAGTGGACTTCAGATATCTAGATTGTCTTTCCTATACCAAGGCACAGCACATATGACCACACACTCTGGTCACATTCTATCTGATCATTGCTGTTCTAATAGAGTGAGAAACTTAGAAAGTATGAAGTTTGCTAGGGAATGCAGAATATAGACATGAATTTAAAATAATATAAGGAGTCTTCCTTGAGCACTTACTGTGTGCAAGATGCTGTGCCATGCACTTCTTGTACATTGTATCATTTAATACACACAACAATCTTGAAAAGTAGACATTATTGTCTCCTTATTACATATGAGGAAATTATGCACAGAGAGCTCCTATTACTTGCCCCACGTCACACAGTAATAAGTGGCAGAGCTCCTCTTCAGTCCATATCTGTCTCAATCTAGAGCTTCATGACTACGTCACAGACTAGCTCTCAGAACTTAGCCAGCTCATTTAGAAAGTAAATGAATTTGTAGTATTAATTATGATCTAAACCAAGAACACAAAGTACTGATAGGTCACTGTTGGGTAGACTTGATGGAAGGAAGAACTCATAGAAAGTGTCCTGAAGAAATTGCTTTGAGTTACATGTTGAGGTGAAGGACATGAATTGGCCCGGGGAGAAAGGTGAGTTCAGGCTGAGGGAACAGACTCTGTGAGGCCGTGAAGATACAAGTGAATGAATTGTGTGTTCAGGAAGCAACACAAAGACTTGCTCATTGCAGGGCAATAGCCAGACATAAAATTGATGTCATAGGGGTGAAAATCCAAGAGATTTCACTTTGTGATGCTAAGCCCTGGTAATACACACTCAGTTCTTAAACACGAGAGGGAACATAATTAAAATTGCATTTGCTTTTACAATTTATCCTACAACTCATGTAGGATAAACATGGGCTTTTAAAGCATCAAGCAAGGTCAAGAGAAAACTTCTTAGCAAAACATATTTGCTATCCAACAAGTGATTTTCAGGAGTATGATGTAGCTTACCTCACTAAGGTCCTGTAGCCTTGATAGTGCAATGAAGGGGCCTGGAAGCAGATTTCACACAATTTTCAGAAATAAAGGTAACCAGCCCACTGCAGTTAAGCTAATAGCACATTTCCATCATCCCTGGTTTTGTGCAGTGTGCATAAATGAGGCACACAAGTGTTACAGATTCAAGTCAAGGGTGGGCAGATAGAAAGCTCTCAACAATGTGGAATAAATTGAGTTGAATTGAAGTTCACTTTCAGATAGCAATTGCTGCTCCTGAGTGAGGGCTAATGTATTTGGTGAACTCTTGTTTGTCCCTTCCATGATAAATCAACTAATGCTAACGTAGTATCTCTTCACATTTTCTGAAGCACTCATATTCTCTCTCTCTCTCTCTCTCTCTCTCTGTCTCTGTCTCCAGTTCCAGAGACCTAATGACTTCTCACCCCCTTTCCGCTTCGGTACTGTACCCAACGGCAGCACGGAGAGGAATATTCGCAATAACTATGCGGAAATGCACGCCTACATGGGGAAGTTCAACCAGAGGGGTGTGGATGATGCATTGCTCTCCCTGAAAACAGGGTAAGAACTGCTTCCAAGCTCAGAATCTTTGATATGTTGCTCACGTTTATTAAACATACGTGGAATCAGATGTGCCATGCTTGGTGCCACACCATGTTAAAGCAAAGAAGGCAGCATTTGCTCCTTATGGATCTCCAAGTTAAAGTGTCAGTGTAATTCAGGCCAGTGCACAGAGATTCCTATGCTATTATTCACTTCTATGTATTTTTAATAAACTGTATTCTACTTGCATTAATGTAAACATGAAACAAGAATGTAATCGATGGTAAAAGTCGAAGGGGAGAGTCAAGGCTAAAGTTCACGCCTTACACACGAAATAAAGACCTGTTGACCAAAAGGTGAAAATGATGATTTTGGTGTCTTATGGACAGGGAGAAATAAACAATGAAAGGGTAAACGTTTTTAGATAACACACAGTAAGAATGTGTTAACCAATCTCCAATTCCAACAAAATTGGCATTCTTTGCTCCAGCTCTATAATCTCAGTTCGTTCACTAAAAGGAGCTCATGAACTGCAGATATGTTTGCTTGCATAATCTCAGCCACATGGGTTCCTTCATTCATTTGGCTTTCAGAAGCCACAGCTGCAGAATAAGACAGACAGTTGACCATGAGCGTTGTTGGAATTTGAGGGTCCTGGGTCCTCATAGCTGATTTCCTGTGTTGTAGGTTAACTAGCAACACTTAGACCTCCTGGTGGCTCTGGTTCTGGAAGAACCACCCAGATGCATGTTTACTTAAATACCGTTAGACTCTGTCTCATCATTATGAAGTCACAGCAGATTTCAGAAGATGGGATTTGAGTTTGGGATGGACCACTCTGGGCAGTCTGGTCCCTGGTACAATCACAGTTGTCAATCAGAGCTTTGGCTTTTTGATGGACACGCCTCCTAAAGGATACTCACAGGCCTTTTGAAAAAATGTTCTGTGTCTTTATCACGCCAGAAAGGGTTTCTTTTTTCTTAAGGAGGAGTAAAGCTAACTTAACTTGTAAAAGTGAAGAGGAAGATGCCTGCCTTTCTTTCTTGCAGACCTATTACCTATATGAATATATCAATTTCTTCTTCTCCCTTTGATGCGTTTAAATACTGACCTGTACCTTCCTGACCTTGCCCCTAGCTTTACCCCCTTCCCTATATATTCTTTCCTTGAAAAGCACAGTATGTACAATGAGATTCTCATACGTTTGGGAATTTGAATTCTCTGAATTCTCCTGTATGCTGCACTGGCTTGTGGTTTCACACATTTGCTCTTGACACAAGCTTGTGCTGCCACCACCCCAATGACTCACTTCTCTCCTTGCGCTGCAAAACAGAATATTGAAACCCTTCTGACTGCAAAAAAAGCATTGCCCATCTACTGCTACACGTCTACCTACACTTACCCCACTCCAGACTGTAATGAACTGAGAAATGAAAAATGGTATATAAGTCTAACCCATGCTATTTGTTGTTATCATTGTGATGGTTCCTTTTCATTATTTCTGTTATTATTTTTATTGATTCCTTTTTACTCCTTCTCCTTTCAGACACAGCTTATGAGTTGGCTTCAGGCCCAGCTTACATTCTCATCATTCCCAGTGGGAGGGAGAGAACTCCTCCTTTCAACCTGAAATCACACAAAGAACAGCCTGGGATTTAGGCTTTAGTTTCTGGCTGAGTTCCACCTTGAGCCTTACTTTGAACCACTTCTCCCCACAGTCTGCTGGAGCCCTACTGCTTCCTATTAATGACCCCATTGGTAGTTTTGTACTAAAATTCCTCCACTGGACTTGCTTTGTTTGTTTCTTTCTCCCGCAGGAAACTGGATGCCTTCATCTACGATGCAGCAGTGCTGAACTACATGGCAGGCAGAGACGAAGGCTGCAAGCTGGTGACCATTGGCAGCGGGAAGGTCTTTGCTTCCACTGGTTATGGCATTGCCATCCAGAAGGATTCTGGATGGAAGCGCCAGGTGGACCTTGCTATCCTGCAGCTCTTCGGAGATGGTGAGTTAAAGAAAGGGACAGTGCCTATTTGGCCTCTTCCAATGGCCAGTCCGAAACATCAACCCTTCTTCCTTCCCCATCCCTCTTATCTCTGCATTTCCAGAAAAGCATTTCACAGTATACTAGGAGATTTGGAGGGTATATATTATTAGTTTCCTAACGCTTTGTAACAAAGTACCACCAACTGAGTGACTTAAACAACAGACATTTGGCTCAAGGTTCTGGAGGCCAGAACCCTAAGATCAAAGTGTCGGCTTTGGTTCCTAATGAGGGACTCGAGGGAGAATCCGCTCCATGCCTCTCCCCTAAGCTCATGGTGGTTTGCTGGCAATCTACAGCATTCCTTGGCTTGTAGACGCATCACACCTGCTCTGCCTTCATGTTCACATGGCTTTCTCCCTGTGTGCATGTTTTCCCTCTGTACATGTCTGTGTCTGATTCCCTCCCTTTTTGAGGATACCAGTTATATTGGATTAGGAGCCCACCGTATCCAGGTGACCTCATCTTAACCAGTTACATCTGCAATTACCCTACTTCCAAATAAAGTCACATTTCAAGGTACTGGGAGTTAGGACTTCAACAAAGGGAACTGCGGGGGGCAGTGGGGTGTGGTTATACAATCCAACCCAGGGTGAAATTTGGGGGAGAGGATTAGTCAGTCAAGGAGGTGTGTTTCAGGATTGCAGGGTATGATCCAACCCTCAGGGATAAAGTAAGAGGGGCTGGGATTAGAAGTTCCCCAAACAGCCTTCTCGCATGTGGCCAGAGCAGCGGATGGAATTTCGGCAAGGTCTCTGCTCTCTCTGGGCCCAGAGAAATCCACACGTGGCCATCTGCTCGTCCTTCCCTCTCCCATCTTGCTTTTCCCTCTGGAAGAGGTAGGAAGCAGGGCCAGGGGCCTCAGAGGCAGACACCGGAAGGCACTCACTCCCCAGCGTGACTCTCGTGGCAGACTGAGCAGACAGCTTGCTTTGAGAAAATCTCATCTCCTGTTTCATTACACTCACGCCTTCCGCACCCCTCTTCGCTTTATTGTCTAAAGCACCTACTCCTCCTGTTCGTCTCACAGAAGCTAATCCAGTTACGGATGAGCAGCCCGACTCTACTTGGCCTCACAGGCCATCAACCAAGCGGTTCCCTAAGTTCCGTCTGCAGAATCTTTGCTGTTAGGGATGCGGGAAGCAGCAGAAGAGCATAGGGGGATTGTCAGACTCTGGGTGAAGTCAGTTGTTCCCTAGTTAGGAAAATCATAGTTTGAGCCAAGAAATGAGTAAAAAGTGATTTGATTAACATTGGAAAGAGGAGGGGGGTTCTAGGTGGAGTGCTACAAGCCATTTTGGTCTAAGAGCTTCTGTCATTGTAATGCAGCTGTCACTTAAAGGCAATAACGGGGCCTCTATGCACGAGGAAGAGCAGCTGTAGAGACGATTTGCAGAAGTTGCCAGAGCTTCGGTCAGATTATTCAGACAAGGTTCACATTTTGAACCAAACTGGAACTATTGGAACAGGCAATTTTCTTCATGAGATTTTCAGATTTTCGCTTCTCTAGAATTAGATGCATTCTCGGGCATATGGTTTCCGTCATTTTCCTTTTGTCTATGATTTCTTCTACCTTTCTAATTCCTAGTATCCACTGAAGTGGATCAAGGTTATTGTAACCTGGCATGACTTGAATTAATCAAAACTTCCTTAAGCAGCGTTAAAAGGAGGCAGGTCCGAATTTGGTGGTCTCATTTTACTGCAACTTCCTCCCTTTTACTGTGAATACTTATATTTTCAACAAGGGATCAGGAAGCCTGAGGGCCTCTAGGGAATCAGTCAATCTCTCTGCCGATATGTCTCTGTCTCTCCTCCCCCCACCCAATCTGCTTTGCACATTTTTTGAGAGCAATTTTCTGAATCGCTTGTTCGGTTATGTTGTTCCTCACTGTCTACAGCAACAACAACAAAAAGCTGAAAGTGCTTTAGTCTGATACTCAGGCCCTCAGCGATCTTGCATCAACCTTTTGTATTCAGCTTCCTTTGCCTACCGTTACTCTGTTTGACTCGTTCTGCCTGCCTTTCCCAAATACGCCTTGTGATTTTCTACCTTCCTCCCCTTGATCATGCTATTTCTGCTGCCTGGAGTGCCTTTTTGTGCAATATAAATTAAAATTCACTCATTCACCATGCCCACCTCCAAGTCCTACATTCCTCATGAAAACCCACTGGCCACCCATCTGCAAAATTACTCTCACTAATTCAGGTCTTGTGACCTGCATATAGCTTGTCATACTGATTGTTTATATACCAATTTACACTGGGTAGGTAATGGGGCACAGAGGTAATGTCTCCTATCTTTCTGTCACCGGTGGTACCCACGTTATGTTTTCATTGAATACCTGAATACATTGATAAGTTAATACATAATGGTATTTAATAAAATCACTAACTTTCTCTGTTGGTTTTCTTTCTTTATGTCTCCTTCTCTCTTTCTCTCTCATGTTTTCCTCTCCTTTCCCCAACACCCCTCTCACCCCCTCTCTCTACTCCTCCCCTCTCTCCTCTCTCTGCCTGTTCTCCTTCCCGTCCCATCCCCAGGGGAGATGGAGGAGCTGGAAGCTCTGTGGCTCACGGGCATCTGCCACAATGAGAAGAATGAGGTCATGAGCAGCCAGCTGGACATTGACAACATGGCGGGCGTCTTCTACATGCTGGGGGCCGCCATGGCTCTCAGCCTCATCACCTTCATTTGCGAACACCTCTTCTATTGGCAGTTCAGGCACTGCTTTATGGGTGTGTGTTCTGGCAAGCCTGGCATGGTCTTCTCCATCAGCAGAGTAAGTGTTTTGATTTAGGTGCTTGGAGCTTGGGAAAGACAGCTCACTGTGCAGAGCACAGAAACCCAGGAGGGCACTAACTCCAGCCTGAGGCTGCTAGAGCGAGAAACCGCATCATGTACATTTCCCCAGGGGGGTGGGGTGACATAATTTCAAGTGGCTCAAAAAACAGGTGATGCAGTTTTTCCTTCAAGAAACAGATTTCTGTCTGGGGTTTGGGCATTTGGTTCTCAATAAGAACTGGCAGATCTATCAAAATGAAACATTTGGCCTTTTCCCAGATGCCTTTCATCACCGTTAGTTAATTCTGCAGAGGTGGGATTAATCATTTAATCCTTTTAAAAAATCCCATTTCTATTTAAATCGTGAAATAGATCTCTCTTATTCTGACATCCAAAGGTATATTGTTGGTAATTTCACCGTCCTACTCTATGTTTTAACCATGTGTGAGTTTGGGGAGTTAAAGAGCTTAACAGAACCTTCAGAAATAAGTCCTGACCTGTAAGAAATTTGCATTCCAGAAACTTCCTTAATTGGAGCAAGAGTATAACTCAAGTCGTTCTTTATTTAGTTCTCTTCTATGTGTCTAGTCCAAAGTGAGATTTTGAACACAGTTTTGAATATGAACAGAGGGTCACAGGGAAAAGCTAAAACAAAACAAAACAAAACAGACTTCTTTTGAATTTGTTAATAAAGTTATGGGATTCATTCATGAGAGGTGAACTCAAATGTCCTCTTCGAATAGAGGTCTAGGCTTCAGACATAAATTACCAACTTTGTCTCTAATGGAATTATATAAGAAAATGGAGTACTCATTAAATTGTTCCATCTTTTGATCATTTTCCTGTAGTATTTTAGTTGATACAGAAAGTGTCCTCTCCGGCTGTGAGTTGCTGCAGGCTATTCAGTTACCTGGGAGCTGGAGGTCGGTCGGGACTTGTGGTCCCTGAGCCATGTCGTTGCACTGCGTGGCACTTCCCAAGACCTCTCCAGAGAGGGGGATGGTGGCAGCGGGGGGAACCTGTAATAGAAATCCCATTCGTAGCCCCTCGACATAATCAATGGCTCTGTAGAGGAAAAATGCATTTTCTCCTGGCCATAATCAAGAAGGGTTAGAAAGGAGGCCTGAGAAGGAAAGTAGAGGAACCTTCTCTTAAAGATCTCTTACCTCACGGCTGCCTCGGGGAAATTGAGGCTTATCATATGCAAATCTTCCTTCTTTCCCATTTAGCTGCGGTTCTCCTTTCTAATCTTCTCTCCTCTCATCCCCCTCCATCGGGACAGCCCCTTTCCAAATTTATCCCCCTAGTTTTAAAGATACAGTTCAAACAACCTCCTCTGCAAAGACCTTCCCTTGCCAGGCAGAAAAGTTCCAAATGTGTCCACCTTTCAAAGCAGGGAACAAGAGATTGGCAGGAGGTCGGCCTGACTTTAGACTTGAGCCCGAGCCTTTCCCTCTCCTGGACGGTGCTCTTCAGGGCTCTGCACAAGGAGCTGCACACAGGGAGTTCTCAGTCAATACTAATTTGTTAAGATATTAATTATTTATGATCAGAGTAACTGGGTGAGAAACTATAAGGAGGAAACCAGCAGCTAACGAGAGAATAAAGGAGAGGACTCTACAAGGAGATTCTTTTATTTATTTATTTTACTGAAGTACAGTTAATTTACAATGTTGTGTTAATTTCTGCTGCACAGCAAAGTGATTCAGTTATACATATATATACATTCTTTTTCATAGTTTTTTTCCATTATGGTTTATCACAGGCTACTGAATGTAGTTCCCTGTGCTCTACAGTAGGACCTTGTTGTTTATCCATCCTATATATAATAGTTTGCATCTGCTAACCCCAAACTCCCAATCCATCCCTCCCCCACCTCCCTCTCCCCAACAAGGGGATTCTTTATTCCTATTTAGTACTGGGATATCTGTCCCAGGTCCTTCCTGCCCCGGTATAGGGCACAGCAGGAGAAAAATCCCTCTTTGACCCCAGGGCTGCCTGATTGTCTCTGTGAATTTGGTTCACGCTTGGCTCAAGAAGAGAATTGCTCAGCTGTGACTTGGTGACCAAAATCCTAAAAGCTGCTCAAAGTTTGTCAGAGCCAGGAAAGAGTGGCCGTTGTGAGCGCCTGGGCTCTGCCGTGCTTTACTGCCAGCCAAGGGTGACCAGCAGGGCCGAAAAGCCCCAGCGTCTGTAGAGCATTGCTCCTGATTTCCAGAAGGCTGACAATATTTTTTGCTATCAGTTGATATCATGGCCTCATTTTTGAGACACAGAAACCTCAGCACAGAAAGGAAAATCAATTCGAGTCGGTAGTGGAGTTGAGGCAAGAATGTCCTGTCTGGCAATTGGAATCCATTTGCTCAAGTCACTCGGTGTAGCCATGTCCCCTCTGGATCGCCAGGCCACCAGCTCGTGATGCGACTTGCTAAGTGCAGGGGGATGAGGCAGGCAAGCTTCTAGCCGTATGTTTCTGTGAGCGTGTAAGACCATCTCTTTCATGTCCTCTCTGACTTTTCTCGTCCACTTAGGCAGTCAGTGGTGGGTTGGTTGGGGGCTGGTCTTTCTAGTCACCTCCTGCCTCGCCGGAGACCTAACCGGCCCCATCCTCCCTCCAGGGTATCTACAGCTGCATCCACGGGGTGACCATCGAGGAGCGCCAGTCCGTGATGAATTCCCCCACCGCGACCATGAACAACACGCACTCCAACATCCTGCGTCTGCTCCGCACGGCCAAGAACATGGCCAACCTGTCCGGCGTGAACGGCTCCCCACAGAGCGCCCTGGACTTCATCCGCCGCGAGTCGTCCGTCTACGACATCTCCGAGCACCGCCGCAGCTTCACGCACTCTGACTGCAAATCCTACAACAACCCGCCCTGCGAGGAGAACCTCTTCAGCGACTACATCAGCGAGGTGGAGAGGACTTTCGGCAACCTGCAGCTGAAGGACAGCAACGCGTACCAGGACCCCCACCACCGGCCGCACAGCATCGGCAGCGCCAGCTCCATCGACGGGCTCTACGACTGCGACAACCCGCCCTTCACCACGCAGCCCAGGTCCCTCGGCAAGAAGCCCCTGGACATCGGCCTCCCCTCCGCCAAGCACAGCCAGCTCAGCGACCTGTACGGCAAGTTCTCGTTCAAGAGCGACCGCTACGGCGGCCACGACGACCTGATCCGCTCCGACGTGTCGGACATCTCCACGCATACGGTCACCTACGGCAACATCGAGGGCAACGCGGCCAAGAGGCGGAAGCAGCAGTACAAGGACAGCCTGAAGAAGCGGCCGGCCTCGGCCAAGTCCCGCCGCGAGTTCGACGAGATCGAGCTGGCCTACCGCCGCCGGCCGCCCCGCTCCCCCGACCACAAGCGCTACTTCAGGGACAAGGAGGGGCTGCGGGACTTCTACCTGGACCAGTTCCGCGCCAAGGAGACCTCGCCGCACTGGGAGCACGTGGACCTGACCGACATCTACAAGGAGCGCGGCGAGGACTTCAAGCGCGACTCGGTCGGCGGGGGAGGGCCCTGCACCAACCGCGCGCACCTCAAGCACGGGCCGGGTGACAAGCACGGCGGAGTCGGCGGGGTCCCGGCCCCCTGGGAGAAGAACCTGGCCAACGTGGACTGGGAAGAGCGCTCCGGGGGCAACTTCTGCCGCAGCTGCCCGTCCAAGCTGCACAACTACTCGACGAGCGTGGCCGGGCAGAACTCGGGCCGGCAGGCGTGCATCCGCTGCGAGGCGTGCAAGAAGGCCGGCAACCTGTACGACATCAGCGAGGACAACTCCCTGCAGGAGCTGGACCAGCCGGCCGCCCCGGTGGCCGTGACGTCCAGCGCGTCCGCCGCCAAGTACCCCCAGAGCCCGACCAACTCCAAGGCGCAGAAGAAGACCCGGAACAAGCTGCGGCGCCAGCACTCCTACGACACCTTCGTGGACCTGCAGAAGGAGGAGGCCGCCCTGGCTCCGCGCAGCGTGAGCCTGAAAGACAAGGGCCGCTTCCTGGACGGCAGTCCCTACGCGCACATGTTTGAGATGCCGGCCGGCGAGAGCGCTTTCGGCAACGGCAAGGCGGCGGCGCCGGCCGCGGGACATCACCACCACGGCAACCATGGCAACCACGGCAACCCCGGCGGCGGCGGCGGCGGCGGCGGCGGCAGCGGCGGCGGCGGCGGCGGCAGCTACATGCTCAGCAAGTCGCTCTACCCCGACCGGGTCACGCAGAACCCTTTCATCCCCACTTTCGGGGACGACCAGTGCTTGCTCCACGGCAGCAAATCCTACTTCTTCAGGCAGCCCACGGTGGCAGGGGTGCCGAAGGCCAGGCCGGACTTCCGTGCCCTTGTCACCAACAAGCCGGTGGTGTCGGCCCTGCACGGGGCCGTACCAGGCCGCTTCCAGAAAGACATCTGTATAGGGAACCAGTCCAACCCCTGTGTGCCTAACAACAAAAACCCCAGGGCTTTCAATGGCTCCAGCAATGGGCATGTGTATGAGAAACTGTCTAGCATTGAGTCTGATGTCTGAGTGAGGGAAGAGAGAGGCGAAGGTGGGTACGGGAGGGTCGGGGCTGTGGACGTGTGGTGCGCATGTCACAGAGGGTGACGGGGGTGAACTTGGTTCCCATTTGCTCCTTTCTTGTCGTTTTCATTTATTTATGGGATCCTGGAGTTCCGATTCCTTCTGAGGGCGGCCCTGGTGACCAGAAGCATCTCTGCTCCCTTTCCAGTCCCCTCCTCCTTCCCGGTCTGTCCATCCTTCCAGTTCCCAGTTCCCGCGAGAGGATACGGTGGGCTCGCTCAGCCGGCGAGGGCGGAGTGGTTGGAGGAAGTGGCCCCTCGCGAGCTTGCTCCTAGCGTGGAAGGACTCTTTGCCACCCACTTCGAGTGAAGCAAGGAGAAGCAGGAGGAGGCCACGGGAGCACAGGATAGCTCTCCCCGAACTGATCTTTATGTTTAGGTGAGGAAGCAAAAGCGCCCCAATAAGCTCCTTTTAGCATACTGCCTGTGAATGAAAAGAGGCTTTTGCTAAATTCTTGTTGCTTAGATGGCGTGTGTTTGGGGATCGTGCGCCAAGCAGAGGGTGGGAAGCCGTGTGTGTTTCTATATAAGCCAAAAAAAAAAAAAAAAAAAGTTTGCTTCAATTCCATGAGACTTACTGGTGGTGAACTGGAATGAAAGGTCATTGGCGTCTGATGGAAAGTACATCAGAGCAGTGTTTCGTGGTGCATTAGAGGCAAGGAAGGAGGGACTGCGTGTGCATGTGTGTCTATATACACTTGCACACGTGTTGTCTGTACACACCTGTCATCAGGCCTTTTCATGCGGAGAAGGCAACCTGACTCGTAATGTTGTTTCTTTCAATATCCCTAAGCACCGGGCTTGTTTTGGCTTATATACAAACAGAGATGGTCCTATGTTACCTGAATTTTGGCTGTCTCTCCCCTTCACCCTTCCCGAATGAGGAGAATGGAAGTTCTTGACGGAGAAGTTCCTGTGGTCTAGACAAAAACGTGGGTGAGCAATCGTACAAAAATAATTCCTCCGTGGTTGCCAATACATTCCACCAGTTTTGGCCAAGAACTTTCCAGGAAGGCTAAAGGGAAATAGAAGCAAGCCAGGATTCTTTTGGCCTGTACCTGAGGGCAGAAGACTGTACAAAGCTCGTCTGAGCTTTTTAGACCCTCAGCTGGCCAGTTTGTGGGGAGGAGCTAAGTAAGGTGTTGAAGGACAGGGGCGTCGTTTATGGTCGGGTAAGTGAGAGAGGGGGATGTTTTCAATGCTTTGATCCCTTCTTGCTTAACCTGGAGCCGGGAGAGCAGGCTTGTTACCCCCCTGAACTGGCCACAGCCGATAGGGAACCGCCAGTGAAGAGGCATGAGCTTGCTGCACGAGTACAGCTCGGGAAACAGTGGAGAGAAGGGAAGAGGTTCAGAAGTGGGGACGGGAGGCGAGAAGGGACTCCCCCGCTACCCCATTGGGTCTGGCTCCCTGAGGATGTGACGCTGAACCCAGTGCGACACTCTCTGTAGAAACCCCTCCACCTTCCTGCAGCACCTCCTTCCCCTCCCAGATTGTACCAGTCAAGAATAAAAAATATATATACATATATATATATATACATATAAAACTCCAGGGATGAGGGCACTGGCAGATGTGATACCCCCTTCACTCAAAGTTGGAAACTTGAGAAGGGAAACGAATACTTGTCACTGCCAGTCCTGACACTTGGGGTAGGCGTGTTCCGTGGGTCAGTTCCACTGTCCTGCCATCCTCCCCTTACCCAGGGTGGCAGCCAAAGAGCCAGGTCAGTTTGGAAGCTTGGCTGCAGGATCTCCATGTTGCACACAGGACACACAAACCAGAAAGGTGCTCGTCCTCCTCTGGAAGGAAGCGGCCATGTCTCTTCAAGTCCCACCCGCCCCGACTCACCTCCCTTCCTCACCCCCCAGCCCTTGACTGCTGCCCCCACTCTCCTCCTTGATTTTTACCTCAGTATCTTTCATTTTCAAGCCAACCGAAGGCCTTGTAAAGCTTTGTTTTCTTTCTAAAACGAACCTGGGGGCAAGGGGCTGAACCTCTCGCAGATTTGGAGAGAGGAGCACGGAGTGCTTTACCTTAGATTCAAGGAAGGACTTGGAGAGAGAGGACACAGGGCGTGAGACATCTCCAGGAGGAGGAAAGCGAAGGGCCATCAAACATTCTTCGCCCCGACTCTGTCCCAGGTCAGGGGCTCCTCCCTCACTCTTCCTCTTACCTCATCCCTTTCAAATAAAAGAACCAAACCAACTAACCTAGCGAACAGCAATCTAGAACAAAGGGGGCTCTGTCGTCTCCGCTGGTGACAGAAATCAAGATGGTGTTTATTTCATATGTAAATATTTTGTTTTCTAATTAATTTTGTATAGATAAAGTGTTCTCTTGTGAGTATTCAGGGTGTTGGCCGGAGGGAGCGGGGTCGGGATGGGAATGAAGGGGGAAGAAGTGTTTTGTTTCGGGGTTTCATTTTCCATTTCGGGGGAATTGTTTTGTATGGCTTTCGCTTCAGGGTGTCCGGAGAACAGTGAACGGGAATGGAGGCCACCGTGGTGACTAAGCCAGGGAAGGGGCTGTGTGTCCCACCTCCCACCTCACCAGTCTTCTCATTGGCCTGTGAGGAGTAGTCATGCCTGTCGGCCTGGGCTTGACGTCGGGTCCAGTTTGGCTCCAGGCAAACCCCAGGCCCAGCTCCTATCTTCCAGGTAGACCATAGATCACCAGCATCCGTGCAAAGTCAAGCTGGTGGCGCCATAGCTTCCCTGTCGGCACCGAGGGTGGGAAAGATTCCCCAAAGGGCTTAAACCAGAATTGAGGTCAAATCAACCCCTCATCCTTGATGTGGCTGAGAGGTTTCAGGAAGCTCAGTCCTAAGAAATCTCCCCGCAGCCCCCTCTAATGTTTAACAAGCACCTCAGTCACTCTGACTCTTTTCTTCCTACTACCTGGGCTCCAGCCCTCTCCCCGGCCCCCTCCATTCCTCCTTAGAGATCAGCGCTGCAGGCACACCCAGAAAATTCCCACGAGGTCTCCTTTCTTGAAGCATGTGCTATCTGGTTACAGGGAGGTAGCCCTGGATACATGTCTGACAAATGTGCATGCTCTTCCAGGAAAGATTACCGGCTCTACTCAAAGCTCAGTGGCCAGAGGATTCTCTTAGAAAGGTCTCAGAAGTTGGGTTTAGAGGTAGAAGGGTGAGCACAGGAGGGACAGTGCCAGTAGTGACTTTATATTTGCCTTGTCCTTGCTTCTGCCATCAGGAAGGTGCTATTTGCCTCGAGCCAGGTATTCAGAACCTGCCCTTGGGTTAACCAGACAAGCAGAATTTCTTTCACTGGACCCTTGGCTTTGTGAAGGGTGGCAGCCTCTCTCTCTTTACCACCGGATGAAATTTCCAAATCCATTTAGCTGAGATATTACATTACATTTTTGTCCTATCCTGCCATCATCAAAAGCTGCCAGCTGGGTAATTCCATTTCTCTAAACCCCTCTTTGGCCCCCGTTGGTCACTTCTCTTCAACTGAATGTATGAATTGAGACCAAATAAGATATTCATGGCCTGCTCAAGAAAGCGTAAAGGAAGGAAGGCTGAGCCATGCCAAGTTCTAGATGTTAACTTCATTGCAAAATAAGAAGCCAGGAAAAATGCATGAGGATGAATTCAGCTATCAGCGCCATCTCTTCCACAGATGGGTCTGGACAAAGACCCAGTCTGTCCAAACTGTGAGATTCCACAGACACCCTCGGGAGCGCTAATGGTTCCGACTTTCTTCAGAGTCCGTGCTTTCTATCTTCCGTGTCCTCTATCATTCCCTTCCACTGTGGAAGTGAGTCGGTGGGTGTGGTCCTATATCACTCCTTTCGGTGGCCATGCTTAAATCTCAGCATTTCTGCCAACTTTAGGTAATCTGACCCTTGAATTTGCCTGAGTCAAGAGTGTGCACACCCTTCAGAGTGACGCATGTACAGTGGATCTTGTAATTTCAAAGTATGTCACTGTGTTTCTTCAGCCAGAACGTGGGAAACGTCCTTGATCTGGATTCCCCTCTACTGGCCACAGCCATATTGTGACGGAGGGAGAAAAAATCCCAAATGATTCCATTAAATGTCGGTGGTGTCAGTAGTGCCAAAACGCATGTGTAATGTGATAAAATAGGAGTCGTCTAGAAAATTAAGGGAATATCACCCGCCCAGTCTTCCATGGCCGTCAGAAGTTGCCCAAGGGTGAATTCTCTGCATGGGAGGTGAAGAAACTGTGTTACCAAAACGCAGCGTGCTGGTCACCTGCACATCTCATTTAAGGACTAGGGTTTCTTGGGGGTTTTTGTTTGTTTGTTTTTGTTGTTTGTTTTTTGGTTTGGTTTTTACTTAGTTCAAGATTTAGGGACAGCATAACCAGATTGTTTGGGCAATAACCTTTGGAAAAAGCTATTCCAGAACTCACTTTATTCTTTTAATTCCCATCTCTTTAAAAAAGCCCTCTCACTGCTTGACACCCTGTGTGTGTCTGTTTGGTGTGTTAGGAATGATTCAGATGTGTGCATAAATGATGCAGCTGCAGTGCTATGGATGAACGCAGTAGGCATTTCTAGGTATTGTGGCCATACCTTCTGTGCTGTCTGAGCCCAAAGCCATATAAGGAATGTGTGCTCAGTAGACTGCCAGATACTTTGGTGGAGCGTTTCATTCTTCACTCGAGTGTCAAGAGATTCTCCTTCATGTCTAAGGAACTCTTTATGGGTGAGAAGCAGCTCAGGGTAGACAGTTACCCTGGAATGGGTCTGGCCTTACAAATGGCATATGGTCCATGGTGTGGCTTCAGAGGTCCTGAGAAGACCTTTCCTTTTTATTCCCCACCCCACTCCAACTACTGGCTTCCCACACAGAATTATTCCTTTAGCCCTGAGCTGCTCATCTGTCATTTAAATGAAAATCATCCCAGGAAGGGTGCCGTATTAAGCCATATTAGAAATTTAGACATTGCAACACCTAGCTTGCATTCGGGTTCTCATTTCTTTTCCTGGAAATAAAGTAATGGTATAGGAGAAGAGGCATAGCGCAAAGAACGCTAAGAGTCACAGAGTAGGGAGGAAAGACACAGGTTCTAGAGTATGAAGACATTTAAACCATCTCATCCTTCTCCTGCTTTTATTTAAGGCTCCTGTGACACAGCAATAGGACTCCCAGCCGGGAATTATTTTCAATAAGCAGCCACATGAATGTGTAGTTTATGAATTTCTAACATCTGTACCTTGTAGGACAGGTTAAGGGCTTTGACTCCTTCTGTAGAAAATGGAAGACTGATGTTTCTCATCTGGTACAAGTTACTGAGTAGACAACTGGAAAGATCAAATTATGACAATAAAAAGTTACTGTCATTGTCTCTCCTCTGTCCCAGTTCAATTAATCTTCCAGTGTAGCTGGGTCGTTCTACGTTCTCCACTTCCCCACCTCCATAGGGGGTCTCGGGTGATCCCAACACACACTAATGGAAGCTACTGGACTACCGGGTACAACAATTGGTGGGCAGTTCTTTTTTAGACCTACCAGGTATTTGGGACAACGCTAAAATGTAGATTCAGCAGTCTGAGAACTTCTAATCATAGTTTAGATCTAGGATTCCATTCTAGTTCGGGGGTTCCAGTATCATATAAAATCCCAAGATATCTTCATATATTCCCCCTCCATCCCATTCCAACCACATTGACTCAATCACCATGCAGGGGTTCTATGGGTCCTCTGACTTAAAGCATAGAGACCTATCTATTCTCATGACAAAGAATGCCCCCAAAAACCTTAGGTGAAAATCAGTGCTCTTTCTGTGCCTCGGAGAGATTAATTAGGTTTGGGGCTTCCAATTTACAATGCTGAAGCAAGGAAAAGGAATTTTGCCCAGAGAGTGATGGGTTCGGATAGCAGTACTGGGAATAAGTGGGCAGAGTTAGAAATCTTCCATGTTTCTCTGCCAGCGTGTCCATTTGCATCCATCTCCGAGCCCATCGCAGTGAGTTTCTGGCTCTGTTCTGTGCTTTACAGCAGAATTGCTGGTGTGATTCTGAGGGTGAGGACTCCTGATGAGAACTAAGGGTGGAAAGCAGAGCGGATGAGTAGAATTCCCCATAGCCTCGGGACTCTTGTGTGTAGAATTCGTGTTTTGGCAAAGGTGAGAGAAATGGAACTCGCTGCAAGGATTCAGGGTACAATGAAAAAGCACAACACTAAGCCCATTATAAAACTGTTATTTTAAAGGTTTGGTCTCCTCAGTTTAAACCTGAACTCTCTTTTTCGTAATTACCTTAGCGTTGTGATTTAGGGGGTAGAGCAGATTCCAGTACTCTGCAGGAGAAAAAAGTAAAAGCTCTAGTTAAATGTGTTAGTTCAATTAAACCAATGTCTGCTGAACACATATCATGCCCCTGGGCTAGTGCTGTGAAGAACATGAAAAAATTTAAAATGGAGTATATTATACTCACATATAATATGCAAATGCAAAAGCATACAATATTTAAATGGATGTATTATGTATGTATAAATAGGTGTGCATAAATGGGTAGATTTATACATGCAGGTTTAATTTTTTCTGGCTTCAGGGTGTGAGTCAAAGACATTATGCATTATATTATTTTTAAAACACTACAGAGATTCACCTCTCCCCATCGTGGCCTTGCCTGAATCCTTCTTTTGGAATTATTCCACCTCCCAGTGCTAAAACTGAAATTCCCTCTCTGACCACAACCTGGCATTTTCTATATCCTATCATGTGCCTTCCTTCAGGGTCCCTCTGTTGTTCTGGTCCATAAACCCCTCTGATTTCATTTACTTCCCTCCTTGGTCTCACCCTGTGATCACCCATATCAACTACACCCTCACCAGCAATCTCTTCCTCCTCTTGCCTTCTCACCCCACCTACCTTGCTTTTCTAACTCTGTCTCCCATTCTCCCAACATCCACTCCATCTCCAAGAACAGAAGGTCAAAACCTATACCAAAGAGCACAGATTGGATCCATTTAATCTCACCTAAACCCTACCCAGCTCAGACATCTTTTTTATTCTCCAGTGTTGACTCCCTGTCACATTCTCCAAGGGTTTTTTCATTTGTTTTTTATTTTCATTTCATCTCGTCTCTTTCCTACTGAATTGCTAAGAAAAGACACCTGATTTTGCAAATTCTCACATGACCTCTCCTCTCTACCTTTAAATTTCTCCCATCCTTCACTCATCTTCGCCATCCTCCCTCCCAACTCAGTGCCCCTCTTCCCCGTACTCTGATACCCACCCCCACCAACCTCTTCTATGGCGCTCCAGCCAATAGCACTTCATTCTGTTGCATCTTTAATCCCTTCCACACACCTGCCTACAACCATCTCTAAAAACAGTCCTCAGTGTTCCACCATCTCCAAAAACAAGTCCTACAACAGCCCCTAAATCCCAGTCTTCTCTCAGTCCAGTTAGACTCTTGAATGCCTGTCCTATCTCCATTTTTTTTCTTTTCACTTCCAAATTTCTCAAAAGGGTCGTCTTTCTTTCTTCATTTCCTCAGTTAATGCGCATGACTTACCCTTTAAAATTGGGCTACATCCTGCCACTCTACTGAAACTACTCAGTGGCAACATTCCAGTGAACTCCTTGTTACAAAATCCAGTAATCTTTTATTTTTTTTTTAAATTCTGCTCTTCGGCACCGTGAATACCACCCTAAGTTCACCGCTGGGTAGCAGCACGTTCTGGTTTTTGATCTGGTCCTCTCTCTGTGTTCCCTCTCTGGTTCCTGCTGTCCGTCCTGCCCCCTCAGCATCGACTTGCCATGATGTTCTGAGCTTGACGCTCTTCTCCTTTCCTCTGTGCTTCTGTAGCAATATTTCTATTTTCCACAACTTCAACGACTCTCTGCATGAGGATGAATTCCAAATCTTCACTCCTAGACCCAACTTTTCACTTCATCTTAATGCACATATTTCCAGCCACTTCCTGGACAACTAACTTCATACTGAGTCAAATATCCAATGGAAACCAACATAATCACCAAGTCCCCCCTTTGACTAATGGTACCCCGATTCTTTCTGTCACCAAACTAAAGATTTTCAGCCACTTTTGCCTCCTTGGTTTCCCTCATCCTGCACGTCTAATCATCTGGAAAGCCGTTAATTCATACCTTGAAAGTTTCCAAGTCTTTTCATTCAGGCCCTTCCCTCTAGTCTGGATTATTTGTGTCCTTTAGCACTGTTCCAAGAATTTATATTTGAATCTACTCTCATCAGTATCACTTGCTCAGTACAAATTAAATCATGTCATTTTCCAACTCGGAACAAAACAAACGACCCTTCAATGGGCTGTATTTGCCACAATCCACCAGCAAGAATAACTTCCTGTTATTTGCCTGTGTGCACCTGGGCCCAGACAACAGGGGGATCACATTTTTGTCCCTTTCCTTTCCTGTACCAACTTGTTCCCCCACTTTTGTCTTTCCTTAAACTGCTCCCTTTGCCCCAAATTCTCTCCTCCCCATCTCTTATCTCATTCCCTTCTTGCATAATAGCCATCTTCCTCAATACAAGTCTTCAAAGACCAGAACATCTGGTCCATCATGTTCACTGTCTTCATCTGCCATCCCCCACCCCCCCCCAAAAAACCCCATATATATGTATATGCCTTTTGTGAATGCTCATAACACTTTAATCTGTCTAGTGGCAGCCATCATGGACCATCTTATTTATGGTTCTTTAGCTGATCTTGCAGGTGTAATTTTTTCTGGCTTCAGGGTGTGAGTCAAAGATATTATGCATTATATTATGCATAATATATTATGCATGGTATTATGCAACCATCATGGACCATCTTATTTATGGTTATTTAACTATACATCCATCTCCCCTGGTAATTATAAACTCCTTGAGGTCAGGGGTCATGCATTGATTCATCTTTTTATCTCCTGTAGCACCTAGCAGTGCATCATGTTTATGGAAGGTGCTGAAAAATATTTGATGTTGTTATAAATGGTAATCGAAAAGGAGTCACTTTATTTTGCCCACAGGATACTTGAATCTGCAGTAAAACCTAAGGACGAGTCCCTTCCCATTTATCTCTGTACATCTGCGCCCACCAACAGTCACTGCAACACAGGACATGTGTACATTCCCAGGTAAATTATCATTTCAGATGGGAATTTGGATTTTTCTAAGTTTTGCTTTGTCCTTCAAAGCTATGCTGTGACTATCTTACGGTTAGTGGAGTGTCCTTGGCATACAATATGTATACATAGTGTTAAGTCACAGAGGGAGAGACCGTGGAGGATATTGATCAAATGTTAGGTACCAGGAACTTTCCAGGTGCTCTCAGTGGAGCCTGTCCCCAGACACTGCACTGTCCAGACTGAGTCTCTAACGACCTGACCTACGCTGGGATTCATCTGGCTTTGCTGTAACCTCTAGCCCTTTTTTAAGCACTTGCAATACCAGAAAGAACTTGTCCCAGTTCAGGCTCATTAATCACACAGTCTTATGGGCCCCGAACAGTGGTGCACTAGGACCAATGTATTATGCTGCACGCCTGGTATTTTCCACCTCTGTATCTGTGCTAGATCAGACTTGGGGGAACTGTTTGTGCAGCTCACGACCTGTGTCTTGATGATATTTATTTCCTGGACTCTGTGTGATTCTCACCCTTTCTGAGGCTTGGACTACAGGACAACTTCTCCCAAAGGGTAGACAGGCGTTGAAGTAATCAAGTGCTTTATTTCTGATCTTGATATCACAAACGAAAGTAGCTTAGGATTTGAATGAGCTGGCTCAGAGACAATTCTAGTTTCTGAAGGACTCCTTTCTCTCTAAATGCGAAGGGATTCATAGCATTGGAAGAGACAGCATCACCTCTGACCTTATGGCCCTCCTGTCACTGTAGTCTCTGAGCCGCGTTCACCTTCCCCCACCTCCTTGGTGGTCTACTAAGCAATCTGCCCTATTCCTTCTGGTCAATGGCAGTTGCTGTTTGTCCCCCTGAACACACTCTTAGAGCTGGTACTGTCCTTTCACTTACGCTGCTCTGGTAACCCATCATGTTCCCTTCTCCTGGCCAGCCTTCTGTATAACTTTCATTTTGTCATCGAACGTGAATTATTCTCCCGTGGGAGGCATCTTCTGCCACTGTGTGCTAATTTAAAGCATCCTATAGAGAACCAAACTCAAATAAGTTACAGGAAGTGGCAAGTCTCTTCTTCAAAAAAAGTGAACAAAGTCCATTCTTCATTGAGACAGGAGCGGGTAGAGGAATAATTAAGGGCAAGATGGGGCAAACTGTGACAACTTGGGAAGCACCCTAATGAAAATTAAAATGTAAGTCTGGAGGAGAATTGTTCTTCTCAAAAATCCCATTAAATCTAGATAGTCCTGCTCCAAGGAATAGGGATAGTTAATGTTTTCGAGCAAAATCCAGCTCATTATGTTATGACACTTTTTTTTTTAACCAGTGAAACAAATAGTCTGATAATAGCTGGTGGAAGGGTGTAGAGGTGCCATCCTCATGAAGAAGGACATTCATGGATCCCTCTTGGACGAGTGGAATGAAGAAGTTTCCAGGGAACTCAGAATATATCCAGAAGGCAGCTTTACCCATGAGGTGTTCATGTCAATTTTTGGCCTATAAATACTTACAAAAACAGAGGAAGGGTAGCATAGGAGGAAGGGAAAGTACAGGGGGTCTAGAGGAGAGCAGCCCTTCATGTCACAAAGCCAGGAGCTGCACCTGTGTCTCTGGGACCCCCACTGGCTACTGGTGTTGATGGTAGCTTTGGAAAAGAGCAAGACCCAAAGCTGATGACCTTTCAAGTGTCTGTTCCTTTAGTCCTTCGCAGGGCGTGAAAATTCACTCAAACTTGGAGCTTGTTTTCTGGGCATAATTGGACTGAAGATAGAATTACACTTCTCATTTTCCATTTCCACTTGTAACCTGAGATGCAGCAGGTTCAAAAGCACTTTCTGAGGGCCACCTTCCTGCCCTCGTGTGTACTGGGAGTTGTTTGATGCAATGCCAGAAATACCAGGGAAGGTAACAGCCATCCAGGGCAGCGCCAGGAAAGCCAGAGCCACATCACGGCTGCCTTCAGCGGTAACTGTGCCCGCCCCAGGATGAGGGAGGAGCCTGGAGGCCACCATACCTGTGACGTCCCGAATGTCCTCAGGGAGTCAGGCCACAGGTCAGCCCTGAGCCCATCCTCAGGCTGTGCCCTTCAGACCACAGCACCCAGAGAGCCCCTGGTCATCACCTGGGCAGAGAGGGAGTGACAGGAAGTCTAAGCCCCCAGGCTGTGGCTTCATCTCCCTCCTTGTGTTAAGAGGTGCATAGTCTCAGAGATCTGCCAGGAGCAAAGCTTCAGGGGAAGCGGCCCCAGGAATGTGAGTTTGCTTGGCTACCGGCTGCTCTTAGGTAAGGATGTTACCTGTTTCCAGAGGGGACATTTTTTTTTTTTGAAAAACCAAAACATGCCTGCCTGAAACCTCAGTCTTATACAGAACAGTCTTTGTAGTTAACGCCCAATGTCATTGTCACATTTTAATTGTCATTGATCATTTTCTTTTGAAATCAAGGGCTATTTTCATGTTCCCTTTGGCTGTGACGTAGGACCCTCTGAAAATCAGAGACTAGGCCATGACGCTGCCTCTGCCTGAGGTGTGCTCTTAACGCTTCCACAGATGCACCCGAACAGCGTGACTACACCTAATCTGGCCTCTTTGTCATGCTTGTGCACCTCCCCAACACACATCTCACACACACACACACACACACACTCACACTCCTAACAACCAGACCCCACAGTGCCACTGTCAGTCATGTTATGGAGGAGCAGGGGTGCATTCTTGGTAGATGGAAGTGTTCATTGGGAACTGGATGGACATAATTACAGTTTTTCGAGCCAGTGTTTTCGCTTTGTCCTTCCTAGCCTGTGGATCGCTGACACCTCCAGGTCTGACAGACCATCCAGGCTTTATATGAAGGGAGCGTTTCTTTGTAATGGGACAACCACGTGGTTCTCCTACTGCCCGTCCCTATTGAGCCGTGTGGAATCCACGTGGTCCTCTGATGTCCCATTAGCGGATCAGTGCTAAGAGGATGGAGACGTAGAAGCCAGCCTCGCCAAGGATAGACAGGCTTGCTGCTTAGATAACTACGTCTCCATGGGCACCCACGTCTCCTCTTGACAACACCGTGAGCGGGGGTGGAGAGGTCTGTCCTCAGTGGGACGGAAATGGCAAACATACCTTGGGAGATTCAATAATTTTTCTTCTCCCAGGGTCAAGAGCAGGGAAAATAGCAAGACTTCACGTCAGCAGGAAGCAAAGAGGCTAGAGAGACATCCAGACAGAACTCTTATTGAGAAAGACATGAAATAGCAAAAATACCCTTTCTTTCATGCGAACGCAACTGGAAGACAACCAGGGCACTTACAGCCGTGTTTTCCCTCTTTCACTTATCATCTTACATTCTCATCCTCAGGTGAAGGGTCTCGAAGTGTTCTGTGTTCTGTCAGCTCCGAGCAGCCCACCCTCCAAACACCCGCACCCATGCACACACATTGTTAGAATGAGAAGTTGAGAGAGCACAGAGCTTGCACGTGTGCGTGGTATTTAATGTTTTCAAACCAGAGCCCAACAAGCCTCGTACAGTCAGCCCCGCTGCATTTTAATGATGGAGGATAGATCCTGCTGCACATAACTGTGTACTTAGGATCCCAGAAAAGAGAACAACCTTGTTACTGTTATTCCTCCTGGGACTCCTGAGCACCTTCAGTGATCAGGGCAAGTACGTTGGTTGTGTCTTGGTAGCAGGCACAAGAAATGGGGTGCATAGAAATTTGAGGAGTCACTCTTGAGCAGTCGTAGCTTAATTCCCATGGAAAATGGCCCTGAGCTATGGCAGTTTCTCAGCCTGACTCTGCTACCCGTGCTTGGAGAAGGATAGAGTTTCCAGGATCACCAGCAGCCCACTTAGACCTCCGCCACAACCATCCCTCTGAATGGCTTCCTTTGGCATGGAAATACGATCGTCTTTTAATTTTAAAGATGAAAATGTTGAAGCACAGCAAAATTAGATGAGCAGTCAGAACTAAGGTTATACAGGAAATTCTTGGCGGAACCAAAACTTGTCTGAATTTCCAACTGTCAGCCTAGCTCACAAAACAGTGCCGCCTGAATTGTCCACCCCACCCTGTGTTCAGCATCTGATGGAGGATAAAAGTCCTGAAAGCCAGGCAGCTAGTTTATGGTTTACCCAAATCTTTCCCATGAGAACGTGTCTTCTTCACAGAGCCATACACACACAGACACACACACACAGACACACACACACACAGTCCACATGAGTCTACAGAGACCAGTCAAAGGGGTAAGAACAAAAAACTTAAAAACGAGAAAGGTATAGAAGAGTTTCTATAATGAAGAAGAGTTGAAGGCTAAATAAAAAAAATGGTTTTGAATTTTGTGGGGTGACACATTGTGAATAATTTTTTATCATTAAAAAATTTGTATGTAGCATGTAACCCACTCAAATAAAAAGCTCAAGGAAAACTGAGACAGAGGATCTCTTCCAGAGTGTTCCATGGGGAAGGGAGACTTAAGAATCTGCGAGAAAGTCATGATACTCTGAAGGTATCAGTGCTTTTAATCAGCTCACAGCGAAGCGGGCAACCTCAAGACAGAGACTTTTAGTTTCTTCTGGGTAACTTAGTCAAGTTCAAACACAGCAAGCTTGATGCCAGTTTTAAGGCGTGAGTTAGTTCTGGAAGCCTATGTAGAAATATAAGGAAGTTCACGTATGCAAGGAATTCCAGGAGGAAGGAATTATCCCCCGTAATAATTATTGCTGCCTAAAGCCCAGAGCCAGGGCAGCATGGACGTTGCAAAGACTAATAAAGGTCTCCTGAGAATTCTTACGAAACCTTAATTTCGCCCCAAGATTATAACGGTAAAATCATTAAGCACCCAAGGGCCAGGGAATCCTGCAACCATCTTCTTTTGCAATCCACCTGTTCACTGATGAATGATTTAAGATCAGGAAGTAACCATCAGTCTTTCCAAAGAAGATAGTCTTTAGTTTCTGTCACAGAACAGATTTTGGTTCACGTACAGAGCACGCTGCTTATACCAAGAGCAGTGAAAGAGCTCTAAGTGTCCTAGTTCAATGTAGAAATTTTTTTTTTCATTTCATTGGTCCCTCCTGCCCCAGGGGAAAGATAGGAGAAGAAATAGGAAGTTGGAAAAGTAATAGCTGCTTGGGGCAGTGGAAGGTGGTGGTCTTCTGTATCATCGATCACATAGTGTGGTCATTCCCAAAGCCTGGTTCAGGACCCTCACTCGTAGAGAGAATAGGGGCAGAGGAAGGAGGTGAGTTTTATTCTCATGTACGGGGCTGGTGTAGAAGAAGGTACTAGAGCCCTCCCTAAGCTCAAAGTTTAGAATCAAGCCAATGACAAATATCCATTCCTTTCTGTTCCCCATACACCACCTGAAATCATGATGGTATTACAGGAAGCTAACGGAGAGGGATGGGGGCTATTCCATCTTGAGTCCATGGGAACTTCATCCTTCACAGGAGTGTCACTACAGATACTTGGTCCTGATGCTGCTTCATGAGGAGTAACAGGGCCAACAGCTGATGAGCATTCGGAACATCTTAGTGCCTGGGATGGCCATTCCGTGCTCTACTGCAGCTCTGTTCATTGAAGCGGGGAGAGGAATACAAGGATTCATGGGGACCCTAAGGGCAAGAAATAACAGAGAATTATTTAATCAAAACTACAGAGCTTTTGTGCTTAGTATTAAAGATTATGGTAGAAATGAAAAAGCCAACCCTTCAGTACAGCTGCCAAAAAGATAGCTCCTAGAGAAAGATAGGAAGTGTTACAAGGGCAAAGTTTTCCAAAGAAAATCCACGTGTGCACGAGACTGGAGTTCTAAGCCGAGAGCACAGGTAAAATGCAGATAGCTTCCCATTTGGAGTAGATTTTAGTGGGCCTGGGTGCTAGGTGTCCCGTGGAAAAGCAGTGGAGGGGAGAGTCCATTTCAGAGCCGAGGGCTCTGCTGGGCAGCAACTTCCACATGAGTTTAAGCTCCTTCTCACTGAGGCTGGGAGCAGGATGTAATTTCCTCTGGTAGCATGATTTTGATTTCTTCTCAAGCCAGGCTTGTCCATTTGGTCATCGGCACCTGGGCAGCTCACACTTTTCCTTGGCCTCTTGCTTTCTGTAGCCAACATGAAAGAATTACCCGCATGATAATTCAGGTAAGTGAGTAAAGTCCGGTGAGTGGAAAGATGAATGAGACCAAGAACAAAACTGTGATCTTCTTGGGCTGTCATCATCACTTTCCAGTTCCCTTTGTTTCGTTTTCATTTTCTTTGCCACATTGTGGGGAAATCTACTTGGTCATCACCCATCAGACATCCTACAGGCAGAGTTTGGTATGGAAATTCACAAAGAACGAACAGAATCGGCGTTATTTCCTTTAATCCCAATCGTTTTGGGGATCTTGTTCTCTCTTCCAGAGCCATCTCTTCTTTGGGGCACTTGTTCTCGCTCCTTGCCTGGCAGCCATGATTCCCAAACCAATTTCAGTGGTTGGCGCTGAACGAGAAGAATGATGGCTATGATAGGAAATAGACCAAAATACCTATGTTTTTAGCTGTTGTGAGGTGGCTTTTCTCATTGAACCTTCCAGTGTTCTTACGTGGAAACTCTTCCTCACCTCCTAGCCTTCTTGGTGTCTCTCCTGGTTCCTCTTCATGGATTTGGTTCCCCCCCGCCTCAAGGAGGGATGTATTCCTTAAGCCGTGTTATTATCTAAACTCTTAGATCGTTAAAAGAAACCACTGGTAATTTCTCATGGGTTTTCTTGTTTGTTTGTTTGTTTTTTAACTTGGGAAGATGGAGAAGTTTTAAAAGGAGAATGATAAGCAAACAAGAAGGGCCTACTACCAGATGTTTCAGCTCAAGGTCAAATGCTGGGAAAGTGTGTGCCTGTTGCGGTGATAACCTGTGGTTCACCTAGTGGAGAGGGGGTGTGCTCTGAACACCAGGCAACCGCCTTGAGAGCGTGCGCCAGGGCTTTGGTTGAGGTGCCTGTCGTGTGCACAGAGGTATTTTGTGTTTGTCATCATCTTCTCTCTTTTTTGTTGTCTCAAAGCACAAGCCCTGTGAGACGGGGGATGCTTGCGTTCCAGTCTGAACGTGCTGGGGATACGACACTCTCCTTAGCTCTCCTCGGCCCGGCGGCCACAGACTTCCTAAATATCTCACCCAATGAGCTGTTGTACGTGATTTTATTAATCGTTAACATTGTCTCTCTATTGGGATGAGAGAGAGAAGGTGAACTAGGAGACAGACGTGGTGACAAGTGGACAAACAGCTTTCTTCTGAAAAATGCTCTTTACTGAGCTGAGAAAAATTCAAAAGCAAGGAAAGGAGAAATCAGGGTAGAACGGTTTGGGGGTGAGGAGGCAGTGACACCGACACCCAGACGCTCTGGTTTATTCCATAAGGGATTTGGGCAGCAGGGGAAACTGGGCAGGTATTGATTGTTCAGGAAAAACAGTGACGCTGACTTGAGAAAGAGGCATAGGCTTGCTTCCAGGTAGACATTGGTAAGCACTGCACCTTAACTCTTCCAAAATGTGTCTACAAATCTTTAGGGCAGCTCCTCTCAAACGATTTCCATTCTCCAGTCAAAAATGTTCTGAGTAGAAGAACTGTAGCCCCGTTATGATTACATTTACTTAAATTGGGAAGGCAAAGCGTGCTGTGGAGAAAAAATTATATCAGGGGAATAGAATTAGCTGGAGCTTTTTTCAACTTTGGAATGATTTTGGATCACAAAGTTAAGTCACCTCTGAGAGAGAAAATCTTTTAAATAAAATTATATCTGCCCATCCCCTGAGAAAACCACCAGGTTTCTAATCTGATTACTATTTACTTCAGGAAGGAAATTGGTAGATTTGATTACAAATAGGCATTTTTTACAGATTGATTTAATCCCGAGTCTTACACATATTAACATGGAATTAACTGACTCAGACATGATTTTTTAAGCTATAATATTATTGAAAGGCAGTAGATCGTATGTTCTAAGCAAACCAGAAAGGCAGAAAAATGTTAACTATCCTTCCAAATATTGAGTCTCTATAAATTCTACTGGACCCACAAGGGATTTAAGAGTTAGGCAACAGCAAGAGAGCCTTTGAGACTCAAGGAAATTTTTTTCTTAATTATTAAAAAACATAATAAACCCAAGGACAATTCTTAAATCAGAAAGGAAAGCTCTACTCTTGTCATTTACAAATGACAAGATGTCATTTACTCTTCTTTGGGGGATATTTGGCCTGCACTGTAGGAGCATGTTTTGGAGTGATTGTTTATTCATGCATTGATATTTATTGACTGGAACCCCCAGGCCAGGGATACAAAAGAGAAGAATGCGACGTCCATGCCCTTGTGAAGCTTACATATTGATGAGAGGAAATCGGCAAAAAATCAATAAATATATTTCATGTCAGACACTTCAAAGTGCAGTGGAAAAAAATGAGGCAGATTGAGGGGGGTAGGGGGTGATGCGGTGGACATGGGCCTGCTACTTTTTATATAGGGTGGACAGGAAAAGTTTCTATGAAAACGTGGCAGTTGAGCAAAGGCTTAAAAGGAAACAAGGGAGTGAGACTAGGAGTTGTCTATGTGAAGGGTTTTTCGGGCAAAGAGAAAGCAATCACAAAGGCCCTGAGGTCAAACTACATGTTGGACGTACTTGAGGAAGAGCCAGGAGGCCAGTGAGTGAGGAGGTGAGTGTGGCAGATGAGGTCAGAGAGGTGGCATTGGCCCATGGGCCTTATAGGCCATTGTAAGGCCTTCTTACCAAGAGCAAGATGAGAAGTCACTAGAAGGGTCTGAGTAGAGAGTGATAGGAGCCGACTTTCATTTCAAAAGCAGCACTGTGGCCACTGTGTCGGGAATACACTGTGAGAGGGTGGGCAAGGGAAGAAGCAGCAAGACTACTTAGGAGCCTGTTGCCTCCATCCAGGTAAGAGGTGCAGTGGCTTGGGCCATGGTGTTAGTGAAGGTGGTAAGAAGTGGTTGGATTCCGGAAATACTCTGAAGGGTTTGCTGAGGAATTAGATATTGAATCAGAGAAAGAAAAGAGTCAAGAATGATCCTAGAATTTTTGGCCTCGGCTACTGTAAGTTTGGAGTCACCATTAATAAGATGGGAATCCTGGAGGTGAAGGAGACTGGGAAAGATATCCTTCTCGTAAGGCTAAGATGTCCATCAGACATCCAAGTGGAAATGCTGATTAGGCTGTTGGCTATATGAACCTGGAGTTTAGGCAAGAGGTAGAGCCTGAAGATATAAATTTGGAATTCAGAGGCATTTGGGTGGTATCTGAAGCCATGAGACTAGATCTAGGAGTGAGTACAGACAGAAGAGAGTCCCTCAGCCCTGGCAGGGGATGTTCAAAACCCCAGGAGATGAGGAGCAAGTAGCTCTGGGCCAGGAGTGGCCTCCATGGCAACAGGGAGGTCATTCTTTTCATGACCTGGAAAACAGCTGATTCAGTGAACTGAGAGGGCCAATAGCATGGTCAGGGTGGGTTCAAGAAAGAGTTGGAGAAGAGGAAGTGGAAACAATATGAAAAGGCAACTCTTTTGCAGTGAAGGGAACATAGAATAATAGTAGATGGTAAAGGATGTGAGGCCCAAGGAGGTTATTTTTTTTAAAGATGGAAGAAATAACAGCCTGTTTCGTGCTGACCAGAATGATCCAGTAAGGAGGGGAAATTGCTGGTTCTTAAGGAGAGGGGGTAATTGCTGGAGTGATGTCTTCGACGAAGTGAGACGCAATCGGATCCAGGGCACAAGTGGAGGGACTGGCTTTAGGAGCCTAAGCAGGTTGTTATGGTAACAGAAGGGAGAGAGTGGGGCACAGATGCAAGGGGACTGGTAGATGTGACGCTGGGAATATGTCTTTTCTGACTGATCATTTTTTAGTGAATTACAAAGGGAGTTCATCAGCCAATAGTGAGTATTGGGGAATGGGTACTGGAGGTTTGGAAGGAAAAGAAGGCATGAATTACTCATATTGTCGTGCAGCAGAAGAGCCAGGAGACAAAGTAAATGTAAGAGGCATCCTAGGTGGCACGAAGGACTTACTTGAGTTGCTTCCAGGTGTGAGTTTAAAAGTAATTTAAGAATCTTCTTCAGCTGCATTCAGCTGCTTAGCTAGAGCGGAGAGTCAGATTTAAACAGAGTTGGGGGTTAGCCAGGTAAATGCAATGAGGGCAGCACGAGAAACAGAGTCAAGGGCAACTGCAAAGTGGTGATTATGATTGGCACTGGAATCTAAGCTGGGTCGAGGAGAAAAGTAAGGCTTTTTTAGGGAATCAGGAATAATGAAGTGTGGTAGGGGGAGGGGATTGAGATGCAGGCTGGGGTCCCTGAATTACTGAGTCAGTTGCCAGAAAGAGCAATCTGGGAAGTAGGAGCTGGGTCAGAGAGTGTGATGCTTGAGGCTTCGATTACACAGAGGTTGGAGTTACTGATCTGGGGTCTGGGGTGGGGTGGGACTGCCGTTAGGTGGAGGAAAAGGTTATTGAAGGAGCGGAGGCCAAGGAACGGAGCGGAACTCTGGTGCCTCTTCTTCAGTCCTGATGTTTGGGTTTTTCTGATGTTCGCTAGAAACTCCATTGCCATCTGTGGTAGGCCACAGCCTATTTTTATAGATGTCAGCAAATGTGATCGTGGCTTGAGGCCACACTTTGTCTATTGCCCTGGAAAGAACACATTTTCCCAGTAAATCTTGTCCTTTCTATTTTCAAGGCTCCCAATGAAGTCAGTTTCCTTGGGGGAATCATAACTCTTTGTTCACCTTTCTTCTCATTTATCTTTTAAAAAAAATCAAAGTAAAAGGATTGGAAAGCAGCTTTGCTTCTGCCCAGTTCTGCTATATGAAAGTTTTCTCTGACTGATCGTTTTTATTTAGTATTTTCTTTTGTGACAGAGAGGAACGTAAGGAAATGATCGGAAGTCTTTAAAAGCCCTGGGTGAGAGGTTTGGAAGATCAGGAGAGGGTTAGGAAGAAAAGGACTTTGAGTGGGGCTGCATGAAAAAGGGACAAGTGAGGGCTTTTAGGGAGGGCTGAAAAAAATCAGAAATTTGACCAAGGGAGGCAGGGGAAAAAAATCCACTTGCATCGACATTTAGAGATTTAGCAAGAGCAACCTAGAGTCTGCCCCCAGGAATAGTCCACATGCTTCTGACACAGATGGCGTGCTCATTCTATTTTATATCCTGTGCCCTTAAAAAAAAAAAAAAAAACTCTCATAATTTGAAAAGAGATAGAAGCTGTTCAACCATTTCTGGTGCACTAGTTCTCCAAGCCGCTGCAGAATCTTGAACAAGGCATGCATTTCATCACACCACGCTACCACTGATTCAGCTTCTCTGTCCCCCAGTAAAGGGACCCCTGAGCTTAGTCACGTCCTGCCTGGCATTTTCCCCAAAAGATTCTCTTGTGTTCACCCTGGCTTGTCTAATGCCACGTCCTGAGTTCTTGTATTGGAGGGACATTGCGACCAACCCAAGGGGGTATACTGGGCTTTCTGTGCCAAAGACTAAGGGACCCCACTTAGGAAGGAAGGAGGAAGCAAGGGAAGCAAGCCAGGGATGGGTTTGTCATGCCCTCTGTTCGCTTTCTGATGCCTGGGAACGGAACCTTTCAAAGGTGAGCAGGAAACAATATGGCTTCCATTGCCTCAGTCTCAGGTTTTTCCCTAGTTCAGGTTGCTTCCCACACCTGGTGAAGTGGGCGTACCTGTTTGTTAAGGGAATTTGCAGGAGACGGGGCAGGGGGCAAATCTCCATAGGAGCTTTGTTACCCAATGACCATCCCAGCATTAATCTTTCAGTGTAGCTGGAAACATTTGAAGGCCCTAGACGGCATGTTACAGTGGAGATCAGAAAAGGGACAAGATAGGGCAATGTGCTCTCGTCCCGAAGGGCCAATCTCTTTCGTCCACTTGACAGAAGCCAAAGCTCCAGCACTGTCATCATTACACTGTGCCACAATGACTGGCGCATTCGTGTGTGTGCCTGTGAGTGTGTGTGTGCACGCATATGTGTGTGAGTGTGAGGGGGTGATGGTGGAACCACAAAAATACGAATCCACCGCAGGGTTGGGTTGCAAACTCGGAGCCGCACCCCTCCCGAGGCAACATGGCAGAGGGGACAACGTTTCTAGCTTCCCAGTGTGGTACCCTCCCCAGGGAAAACACAGAGGACTCAGGCTCACATTGACTCTGTGAGGCCCAGATCCCATTCCCGTCCCTGGGTCCGGCTCTCCTTCCTCTTGACTCTCAGATCCCCAGCCCATCCACCCTCCAAGTTCTTTTTTTTGTTTGTTTTGTTTGTTTTTGTTTTTGTTTTCTGTAAATATATATTTCTTATTCTGGACGTGCAGGGATCACTGAGATTCTGGAGTTGGGGGGAGAGGGCGGATGACCGGGTCTTTCTTATTTTTTTCATTTCTTCTCTCTTGGATTTGGTGTTTGAACTTGAAAAAAAAATAATTACAAGTATATATATAAGCAAATGACTTACCTTTAAAAAAAAGAAATAAGTTGATCTCATTCTTTGATTTATCTTGTTTCTCATGGGGGTTGGGTGGGGGGGGTTCTTTGGGTGGAGGGCTTGTTTTGTGAGCTGTATAGATTTCCAGTTGGACTTGTTCAAATGATGCAGGAACAAAAATTAAAATGAAATTAAAAAAAAAAAAAAGACACAACATAAAACAAGAAAAACTTGTGATGTATAAAAGCTGTAAATAGTCAAAGATTCTTTCTCTTTTCTAATGGCAAATTATTTCTGTCACTTTATATTCAAAAAATAAAGAAACCTACCATAAATTATCAGGGTAAAAAATCCAAAATCAGAGTGGTTTTTTGTGTGTGTGTGTGTTTTTTTTTTTTTTTTTTTTGATCTTTGTGCTTTCTTTACTGTTTACTGTGGCTTGGAAAAGCTTGTTATAACAAGATGCTGTTTGGAAAAAATTCCTTTCCCAATCGGTTTCTAACCGTCAGTGGTAGTCTGGACTGGTGAATCCAGTTAAGTTAGGAGACTTTCTGCTAGCTGATGCTGAAAATGTTGGTAATACTGAAAATGATGTTGGTAAGGGGTTGGGAGGAGACTAAATAACTATGATCTTAAAGCAACTTTTTAGTGTCCATAACATTCTTTCTTACTACACGATACCTGTCATCTGCTTTGCTTTTCATTTCAGCATGGAAAATTTTAAACATATTCAAAAGTAAACAGAATGGTATACTGAAACCTCCGCTATCCATCATCCAGCTTCATAATTATCAACTGATGCCAGTCTGGTTTTCAATCATATCCCTGTCCATTTCCCTCTTCTCTATTATTTGAAGCCAAGTCCATGATGGTAATAATTTAATCTGTAAATATTTCACTAACGTATCCTCTAATAATTAAGGACGCTCCTTTAGAGTACCCACAATACCGTTATGACATCAAAATTTCCCAAGTATTCCTTGATAACAAATATCTAGTTACTGTTCAAATTTCTTTGCCTCAAATATAATACTGTTTTACATTTGGGGTTGTTTTTTTTTTCATCACAAGCCAAATAAAGTCCACACAATTGGTGGCTATTCTCAAATTTCTTTTGAACCTACAGTTTCACCTCTCAAACTTATTTTTTGAAATGTGTTTGTTAAAGACATGGAGTCTTTTATCCTGTAATGTTCCCACAGTTAGATTTTGCTGGTGGCCTCCCCATGGTCGCAATTAACATATTCCTCTATCCTCTGTGTGTTCTTTAAATGTTAAAGCTTTCTTTCTTACTCTTTAATGCATTTTCTTCCATTGTGTAGAGTTATCAGGAAAGCAAACTAAACCTCATTTTAACCAATGTGTGGTGCATTGAAAAGAATTAGCTACTCACATACATCCAGGTGGTCAACAGTAATGTGGGTCTAGTCACAAGGTGACCAAGCTCCTCTCACAGCCAAGACAAGAAACAGTACTTGGTCTGGCTCTTCAACCTGTCCTTTTGAGCTATTACGTTTGCCTGAAAGGTCTTCTTTTTTCTCCTCTAGCCCCAGTTCTGTCATTGATTTTATATATATATGTATACACACACACACACACACACACACACACACACACACTGGATGATTTCTCTTACTATACTTTAATTTCTAAATTATTCAAGTGAAATGATATTTCTGATAATAAAAGAAAATAGCATAGATATATTTAGCTTTTCAGATGGAAATCATAAAGCACATTCCAACATCACTTTATTAAGAGCCATGTGCTTCTCCTAGAATCCTAGTGCTAGAAAGTATTATACTATAGAGAGAATAGTTAGTAGAAACCCACCTTATGACTCAGGAGTCTCAGAGAGCTAACATAGGTGGCAAAGTCCTGGCTAGAAACCAGCACTTCTGATCCTTGGTTCTGAGCATCTTCCAGGGTGATGTATTGTTTCTTTGTCTCAGAGGGATTCTCTGTGAGGGTTTCTCCTGTATTTTCCTCTGTACTGAAACAAAAAGGTCTCCTACCTCCCTGATCACTCCTGAAAGTAGATGAGCTCTAACATAAAGCCAGAGTTCTTCCCAGATATAGTTATTCTCTTCACTTCTGGAGGTATTTCATTGAAGCCCAAATTGTTCTTGGGCCATAAAAACTTGCTTTAAAAAGAATCTGAAAGTTATACAGTACGTTTGATTTGAAAATATGACATTCATTTTAAATAAATGTTGGGGGAGATAAGATTTCCACCCATTTTAAAGTGGTTTTTAAATAATGAAAGCTTAAGAGTAGGTATCAGAATTCTGGTGGAAGCCCCAGGTAAGGACAGACTTAAAGCTTTGACCATGACCAGAGCACCTTAAAAAACCAAAGGACTCAACTGACCAGGTCACCTGTAGGAATTCTCGAGACTGTGGCAGATGTCTGTTCTTCATACCACCTGCCTCACCCACCACACTGGGACCTCCTGAATTAATTAGCTCCGAGCACCTGTGTTCTTCACGTCTCTGTGCCACCCTGCTTCCACTGTAAGGGGCTATCAGCAGTAGCCGTCCTAACGATGGGCTGAAGGGCAGCCAGTCACGTCACCACCAGCCCACTGTCCCAGAAAGATGGGCTTCCCAGACTGACATCCTTTTCTCCTGCATTTTTCACTCAAACACCTGCCCTGATCATTTGGCTTGAATATTTCTATTCCCTTGTCCTTTCACAAACCCGAAATAATCCTTTTGAAATAAATTATTCTCAGGAAGCAACTTCTTGTAGAATTCTAGAATGATCAAAGAATGGGAAAGACCACCAGAAAGATGGTTCTGATACAGAGTCTGGAAGCCTGTCAAAAAAATTATGCCAAAGCTGTCATTTGCGGTCTTCAACAAATCACTGAACTTCAGCGGACTTCAGTTTTCTTACCTCTAAGCCCAGATATCCACCTCTCTGCCCTCCTCCAACACAGGTTACCTGGAGCAGTGGTTCTCTATTCTGGTTGCATAGTGGTGTCATCTGGGGTGCTTTTAAAACACCGATGCCTTGGTCTCATCTCCCAAAGATTCTTGTTCAATTATTCTGGGGTGCAGCTTGGGCATAGGGCATCTTAGAAGCTCTCCAGGTGATTTTAATATGCAGCAGTGTATTGGGGGCAAAGGAGGTCTCATATTTGCTTCTAATTCAACTCTGTGCTGCAGCTGTTGCCTGTTCCCATTCTCAGCCTCACTATGGACCACCACTCGTGTCACATGTCATGGATGGTCACCCTCTGGAACTCCTAGACCTCTTTTCTCCTCTATTGGAGCTGCAGAATAAACATAGGGCAGGCTCGATTTACTGTTACAATCCAGTTCTTTGATTTTGCCTACCACCACAATCCATGGCCAGATAGAGATATACTGAAAAGTTACTCTACCTAAAGGAAATTCAACACATACATTTTAAATTCGGGATGCACGTTAAATATGACTATGCCCATGATCACGGGAGGAAAGTCAAAAAGTTAAACCTATTACAAGAGGTTGGTTTATGGATATACCATTATTCCTGGATTTATTCAGAAATTTGCAATGATCTATGATCTTCTAATGATTGAACGCCTCTAGATAGTACCTGCTCTTGAGTTTTGTACAACCCCTCTCGGTTTCCATTACCTGTCTCATCTTAGCAGGTAATTAAGTCTGCAGCACTCTCCTTCCCTGCCACCTGCCCTCAACACACACACACATACAAGTCTAATCTCCTAACTGCTGCAAGGTACTCAACAAAGTTGTAATTACGCCATGAAAATAGCATTTCTTCTTTCGGGCAAAGCGGTGGGACAGTGGTTTTGTTTTTCCTCACGTCCTCAGTCTGTGTACTGAGGTCCCACCAATGACTAATAAAATGACCCACTACACGACCGTCTACAACATTTAAGTACACACCCCCACAAAAGCTTTAAATGTCAAGTTTTTTTTTTCCTCTCTCTTTTGCTTCTTTTTGAGATTAAAGTTAATATTTGGATAGATCCTTCTTTATTCCCAGCGCACATGGCAGTGTGAGTTTTATCCTATCCAAGAAACCTCCCAGACATCAGAGGAGAGGATATTTTTTTCCTTTTAGTTATACCTAAAAGAAACTGTCATTTAATGTGCTCCTATTGTATTCCAGGCCCTTTATTCATCATCTTATATAATCCTCTTAATAACTCCCATTTCACAAACATTCTTATTGAGGTTCAGAGAGATTCATCAACTTGCCCAAAGCCACACAGCTGTTGTGGGTAAAGAAGACAATTTAGATGATACAAGCAAACTTTCTTAACACTTCACGAAATGGGCAGTCTCTATCCCCAGGGGTCCAGAGAACTGTAAAGTGGGGCGGAAGGCAGGGAGATTTTTATGGGTTAAAGAATAAAGAATAGGAAGTAAGTGTAGAGCCCAGAGTTGCCTTGGTGTTTGGACATTGGCTGGCTGGATATGCTATCAAGCAGAGCATTTACAGGGACACTAACGTTATCTAAGTTCTGGTTTGCTGACATGGCACCCTGGGCAGAAGCAACTCCATCTTGAGCTTAGAAATGTATATCCACACTACTGAGTGAAAGATCAGCAGTTCAAAACCAGCAAAGCTGATCCCAAACACCCCACTCTCACCATTAAGTCAGAAAGTCTTACCGATCTATTAAAAGGAGTACACATTACGCATGCAGCCATTCTGGGAACAGAAGCGTACTCCAGATAAATGGAAGGTCATGTTAACCTGTCTAGTCATGGCTTGGTATTCGCTCGCCTCTTTCTGATACTCAACCATTAGTTACTTTTACTTACTTAGGCACCAATCTTGGCAAATCTTGTCCCTCTGGACGTTGTAACACTCTGCTTTGTCCAAAGTGTCACGTTTGGTAGCCATTCTGAGAAAGTCATGCAGAAGTGGTCTTTGCAAGTGAAAATAGCCACTACTTCTGTCATTATAAATACCATCTATTGAATACTTAATTCTTACCAGCACTGTGCTAAATATTTCACATGTATCATCTCATTTGCTCTTCCTAATAATGTTGGGACAAATCATATTTTTCTTTCCATCTCTCATTTTACAGAGAAGGAAACAGAAGCTCAGCGAGGTTACTTAATGTGCCTGGAATTTCACAGGTGGAACAGATCCATCTAACCCCAGAACCTTTCCACTACAGAGCCTTTGAAGGTTTACAGTGCCCCTAAAGCACATTATTTTGGTGGCAGCCTTACTTTTTGCCACTTTCTTCTTGCCAGAGGTTTTCAGCTCTGGCTGCATATTAGAGTTACCCCACCAGATTTTGAAAATACAGATGCTAAATAGTATTTTGTAAAAGTTCATGGGATGATGCTGACATGTAGCCAGGGTTGGGAACGAGTAGTTTCACTTAATGCCAGCAAATAAATCAGGGTCACAAGATGGGGGAGAAGCTGGAACAAATTTCTTCAGCCCAGTGAATGCAAAGAGGGTTCATGGCCAGAATATATAAAACCCAGAAATACTTTTTACCCCATATGTCCTCGGGGATGTGTCAGTTATTAAGTTTGGCCTCCAAGTTCCACGCACACCCTTCTTTGCTGCTTTGTGATTCTGGAGCTGGTCTCTGCGATGTTCATGTCTCCTTTGCCAGCCATGCCATGCTAGGCTTTGCCAGTAGAGGGCGCTGGAGGGGCACTGGAGGGCTGGTGGAGGAAGAAGAGTTCTTTTGTTCAGTCAGCAAGCCAGCACATCCTTGCACAGCTGGCCCCCAAGGCTACACCACACCAGTGGGGTGGGCAGTTCCCAGGGTTCCAGAACAGCCTCCAGCCCGTTTCCTCATCGTGCGGCCAGGGCGTTGCTCCCTCTTGCCACCGTGGTTAAGTCTCAGCCTTGCAGGTTCTCCTTTAAGAGTAAAGTCCCTTGTCTTTTCACCCTCCCCTCAGTCCCAGGGATGGAAGCCCTTCTCTGCAGGGTTCTCTTTCACCCTTCCAGTAAACGATTACCCAGGAAACAATTCTTCAAGCTAAATTTTCCCCGTTTAGATGACGGCTGTGGTTTCTCTTTCTTACTGAACCCTGACGGCTGCACTGGGTTACGTCAAAAACTTGTGTGCAGCACCCATCGCTCTCTTTATAACCCTGCTGCCAGATCACAAAGTGGGGATGGAGGAAAAGCTTTGCACAGGCTCCCCTGTGAAGCCTGGATAAGCATGTCCCTTTCATACAAATGACAGATGTTGTATTTCTGGAAACAGATCTCATGGGTGTTGTAGGAATATGGGGATCTATCTCAATTGATGATTTTGGTTAACAAAAGACTCCATGAGCTGCGGACTTCTTTGTGACAGTTAACACTGGATTTTTGCTTTGCTTCCACTGCTTTATCACAATGGTAGGAGAATTCAAGTGAATTAATTTGCAAGCTACACATAATTAGGAGACATGATTTCCTGACAACTTCATACGGATGATATTTACATAAGATGAGTTACCTAATATATAATTTATAATTAATTTTCTATGTGACTTAATAATAATTTATATAAGTAAATGTTTATGCTTTTATGTTTTATATTGATTCTGGTGATTGTGGTGGCAGTAGGGGAGAGATAAGGAAGTCAATCATTTTCTCTGTGTCTCTTTTTATTAGGGTAAACTTATTGGAAAATTTTGATAAAGCTGGTGTGCTCCAAATCAACAGTGATCACAAAACTTGGGTAGGGACTCCCAGGCAAGGCTTATGTGAAGATTCTAGGGGAAAAGCAGGGTTTCCACTGCTTCCACTTATTTTTATTCATTCCTCCATTTATTGAGTGTCTACTATACACCAGACATTGTTCTGGAAGTTAAAGATCCAGCAGCTTGTAAAACAGAAAAAAGTTCTGCTCTCAAGGAACTCCCATGCTAGTACTTAATTGGGCAGAGCCTTGGAAAATCATTCATGGCCCCAACGAACCTCGGGGTTGACTTCCAGGCAGGACAACACTTGTGCCCACTGCATCTGGCCCAGCACATACTCAGGAGGTAGATTCAGTCAGTGGTCCCAGGAAGTGCTCGCTGCGCCTGGGGTACCAGCTCCAGTGCAAGAGCCTTTGTGTCTGGAACGGATGCCTTAACTCCTCTTCAGAGAAGGGGCTCTCTTCCACACAGACTCATTTTGCAGAATGCCTCCACAACAGATGATGAAAGCCATACCTGAACTGAAGTGAAAAATAGACACGGTCATAAATAAGAGTATAATGAACTCTAGAACCAGAGGTAGGGGTGGAGTGGGGAAGAGATAGAAAGAGGCAAACGACTTAGGAAGACAAATTGCTTCCATCCAGCTGTCTTTCTGAGTCTCACAACATCCCTGAGGGGTAAACAGGCAGAGAGTATTATTATGCTATAGATGAGAAAACTGGGGGGAAAGGGACTTTTCCAAGGTAATGCAGTGAGTAAAAAGTGGGTCCCAGGTTTTCTAAGCCCAGTGTTCTCTCCATTGCACCAGGCTACTTTCGTGATTGACATGGATAATTGCAGGAATTTTTTTTTAGTGTAACATAAGGTGATGAAGGATGATGAGGCAGAAGTGAAAGTAAAATGGAACCAAATATAGAGACAGATGCACACCCTTCCTTATGGCTTTGATTAAGTCACTGTTGCAAAACCTTCACGTGAAGACAACAACTTGGCAGATCCTTTCTAAACATTTACCAGCAAGAACAGAATCATATGAACCCACAGAAATTGCGTTGGCTCTTACTTGCCAGCATGGCATCGTGGTGCTGGCATCTAACGGCACAGAGGCCGCTGAGGAAATACCAGTGTGAGGGCTGCATTTTAGCCAGGTTTCTGCTTATCTACAACCTGATTGCCCCCAGAGCTGAGCCTGTCCTAGAGCCCCTGGTTGCCCAGTGTCACTCCCCCACCATCCTGCTGAGTCAACAAGTACAGACGTTGTCCTAGGGGCAAAAACATGTGCCAGATTCTTGCTCAGGCACTGTCTCGCTATATCCTCCTGGTATGTCAGGCTCTAAGCTATCTCCGCCCCATCCTGTAGCGTCTGTAGGGTGATGATCCCCTCTCTCCCACATCATTCTGCAACCCACTGCCACTCTTATCTAAGTGGGAAAGAAAGATGAACGAGGGGGCCTCTAGGCTGCCTGCAGCCACTCATGTCAGCCACTGAGATGCTCTCAAGGCACACAGATGGCCAAGGGGACCGAGAACATACACGGGCTCTAATTATCAGAAGATGAAGCTCCGGGCTTTGTCTAGCATCATTGCTCTTGCACCCTGCTGTGCCTTCCATGGGCTCTGAGCCATGGCGGCTTTGACCTTCCAGGGTAAACACTGGAGAAGCAGGATTCAAAGGAGGGTTTGCAAAAAAGATTGACAGGAGGGGAACAGCAAAGGTAACAACTCACTTGGGAGAGAGACCCTCTCAAGAGAGTTTGGGGAAAGGACTGAATGCTTCACTACACAATTATGTGAGTCGTGGCAGAGGGAGGATAGAAGGAAACCACATGTAGACACAGACGAACACCCTTCCCTGTGATTAAGGTGCCCTTCCCAGTAACAGAGCAGAACTGAACAAAACAGAAACATGGAAAGCCAAATCCCCCTCTCCTTTTCCACACAAAGGTGAATGGCAGACGTGGGTCAGGCCGCTGTTTTTGATTTCGACCTCTCTCTTCCTTCTGAGTTCTTTTCTCTAACATGCCTTAGGCTTCACTCCATCCCTGGAGTGAGAATCCCCGGGAAGGAAGTTGACAGGCGTTCTCCACAGTGGCAGGGTCAGACGGACCCAAGACCTCAAAGGAATGCTTTCCATGTTAGCGCAGGCTGTCACCCTGCCTGCCCGCGAGGAGGTCAACCCAGCTCTCCCCTCCGACTGCTCGCCCTTGGCGTCTTGGCTCCTAAAAGCAGAGGAAGCCGCAGCATGAGCCTGGAGGCGCATCGACCGCTGCGATGCTCCACCAAGGACCCCGGGCGCCTCCCACGCTGGCTTCTCCCTGTGCAGCCTGGACCGCTGCTCCCTTCGATCTGCATTACCTTCTTCATTGGCTCTGCCAGTTGGAGGAGAGCCCTGGTTTTCAGGCTCCAGTTCATACAATGTTTTCCGTCTTCTGCCGTCTCCATCACAGAGGGCGGAAGCGTATTCCCTGCCATCACGTGGGAAAGTAATAGGCGTCCTGAGCTCTCATCACAGCAACTACAGCATCACTGGGTCCCGGCAGGCGGCGTTCAACCTATAATAACTCCCTGGTCTTTTCCCAATTACCCCAAACCAGTAGGCCCAATGCAGACTCCACGCTTAGCCTCTGCAATTTAGATGCCACAGGTAGCTTCCTGTTTGGATGGTTGAGAAAGGAAAATAACAACCTTGTTTTGCTCCTAGCCGCTGCGGTGGGTGTTCCAGTGTCCTGGGGCTTAATAGCCTGTGTCTCTCAGACATATTTAGTGCCCTTTCTCTCCTCTCACAAATGCAACCCCTTCCCGGGGGGAGCCTGGCGGGCCTGAACCATCTGCATGGGAACAGAACAGAGCCGCAGCTGAGGGCCCAGGAGCTGCGCACAAAGAAATCAGGACAGCGGAAGCAGCGGCCACGGGAGCTGGAATCAAGCCTGATCCTGACATCCCTCCGCCCCCGCCCGCGCAATAAATAGCGCCTTCAACAGGACAAGCCCTTTGTGTGGACCGACCAACGGTGTTTCCTCCACAGCCCCTGTTAGGCCGGGAGTTCATTGCACACCACAAAACGTTGTCTTTAGACGTTCATGCTGCAGTGTGAGTTGGTGCAAATCAGCATCACCCAGTTCCAACAGAAGGAGAAACTGAAGCATCCTTGGTTCAGGGACCTGCCGAGGTGGCTTGGCTCAGCAGCAGTGATCGGGTCCTTACGCTTCGCAATAGATGTTCTCTTCCCAGTACGCTGTGCGGCAGGCCGCTCTGTGTAACTACGTCTCAGGGTCTCCTCGTGATGGCGGAGGGGATGGATGGGTGAACCTGACCTGTGGCTGACTTCAGTATCCCAGTCCTAAGGCTTCCTACTTAAAATAAGGTTGAACGGCCCGGAACTTTGGGAACAAAGTCCCCCTTCTATTTCTGGGAGTTCTCCCTCCTTGTGTTCCATTTCCATTCTCCTGTGCATTCGGGCTTAAAGCCTGGGTCATCTTCGACTCTCCCTGTGTCCGCACCCCAACGTGAGTCAATTGCCATGTTCTGTCAAATCTGCTTCTGGAATGTGCCTAAAAGCCTCCTCTGCCCTCTGTCGTCCGGGTCTGGCCCTCCGGATCTCCCCGGGACAATGGCAGTGGTGTCCTGAGGGCTCCTCCCCCCACTCAGAGCCCCTCCTGACAACCCCCGCTTCAAACCTGCTGGCTTGCCTTCCAGAACTGTGCGACCCAGGCCGCTTCCCAGCCGAAGCCACCCCGGCTCCCCACTGCCTGCCAGTGAAGTGGGACCGCTCCCCTGACATCATGGCCTGGCCTCCCTCTCTTGCCTCCTGTCTAGCGTTCTGATATACAGTCCGAGCTGAAGCCCAGTGGGTTATTTACTGTTCGTCAGTCACGCCCGGTACTGCCTGCTTTCGTGCAGATATTCCTATGTATACCCCCTGTTTAGGAAAAAGCCCTCTTGTGTGTCACCTCTCCTCTACTCTGTCACTGAACACTTCCGTGAGCGGACATGTGGGTTCTCCATTCATCAAGCCATCTTGTGATACCAGCTGAGTGCTCTACAGTTCCACTCGGTTCTGATGCTATGACCTGGGGACAGCATCGGCTCCCATAGGCTAAGGGCTCAGTCCCACAAGACTGTCCCCTCCCTCCACGTCAGATGCCAGTTTTAAGTCCAGGTTGTCACTTATGCTTCTAACTGACCAGCTATAAATCAGAGGTTCCCTCCTCTGATTCAGTTAATTTGCTAGTGACTCACAGAACTCAGGAACAGTTTACTTACCAGGTTACCAGCTTATTATAAAAGGATACAACTCAGGAATAGCCAGATGGAAGAGATGCACAGGGCAAGAGGCCACTCTCCTAGCACCTCCACATGTTCACCAAGCACCGTCGTTTAGGGTTTTTATGGAGGCTGCTTTATGTCCGCATGACTGATAAACTCATTGACCATTGCTGATTAAGTCAGTCTCCAGCCCCTCTCCTCGTCCCAGAGGTGGAGGTGAGGATGGGGTTGGTCTGAAAGTTCCAACCCTCTCTCTAGTCACAGAGCTGGTTCCCATCCTGCGGTTATCTAGGGGCTTTGCAAAAAGCACCTCATTAACATAAACTCAGGTGTGGTCGAAAGGGGCTTGTTATGAATAACAAAGACACCTGTATCTCTCTTATCACTTAGGAAATTCCAAGGGTTTTAGAAGCTCTGTGCCAGGTATGGGGATGAAGACCAAGTATGTTTCTTATTATAAATCACAATATCCTACTTCCTCTATCCCATAACATGCCACCTCAAATGTCTCCTCTTTCTTAAAGCCTTTGCCAGTCACCCCGACCATGTATCCTCTCTTTCCTGAGATGCCCACAACTTAACGCCACTTGTTTCCTACCTGCTCTCAAAATCACAGCTGGGTTGGCAGGTCCTGAGTGAGAGAGACCACCACTCACTACTCCAGGGTGTGAGCAGGGGCTCAGCACAAAGTATAGGTGGAAACACGGCTTGTTAAATTGAATGGAAAGTTTGGGGGCAAAAAATGCAACTTTGCCTTTTTTTTATATCTTTATCTTCCCTTTCGTCTCCTCTTTTCCTTCCTTCCAACAAACATCTGAGCATCTACTACATGCCAGGTAAATGCTTGTTGCTAAAGCTATAGCAACGATTAGACTTGACAAAAATCCTTTCTCTAGCGGAGCTTAAGATCTAATGAGGGGAGGCAAAAGATAAACAAACATGTGAGATATTTAGTTCGATGAATGGTAATTAGTGCTGTGAAGAAAAGTAGAACAGGAAAAGGGAGAGAGAGTCCAGGGGGAGTGGCCAGGAAGACCTCCCAGAGATGGTTCCACATGAGCAGAGAGAAAGTGAGCCATGAAGCATCTTAGGGAAGAGCATTCTGTTAACCTAAAACAATAAAGCAGCCAGTTATTTTACCAGCAAAATGGGTTTATTCAGGAGCAACAAAGAATTGCAATTCAGGACATGCAGCCATGGCGACCCACAGGCAAGTCTGGTAAAGCTAAGGAGAGGAAACTCTTTTATAGAGGAGGAGGGGAATTTGGGAGGGACTGTTATAAACAAAAAGTCCATTGGAGGAAACTGGGAGTTCGAAGTAGAGTGGCTTTTCATTGGCTGTGCTGTTGCCAGGGGAGGAGAAAATCGTTCTTCCTCCTGCTGGCAGTAGTAGAGTCATTTCCTGCCAGAGATGCGTGGGGATCTGTATCGATTTCCTACGGCATGCACGTGAGTGCTCCCCCTTCTGGCCTCTCGACTCCATTTTAGTGAGTTTTCCCTTTGTGAGTTTTCACAACTCCGTGCAGAAGGAATGGCCAGTGAAAAGGCTCAGTGGATGGGATATGCGTGGCGTGTTGGGGAAATGGCTAGGTGAGAAGAACGGCAAGGAGAGTTTGTGTAATAGTCTCTCTTTTTCCCTTCTACCTTCACTGTCTTCTAAGAGAGGCTCACCGTCATGGCAGTATTATTATCAGTATTATCAGTGCCAATGACTTAGACTGGTCGAACCCTAGCACCCTTTCCCTGCGTCCCAGTCAGTCTAAGGCATGCCAGCCGTGGCTATGTGATATGATAAAGGGCCTATTTTCTCTGAAAAGTCCTCATTTACCAGGTAATTGTATTGCTCACATAGCATTTGGATGGCTGCCTAGCTTTCTCTAGCTATGGAATTCCACAGCCCGTCCCTGTGACCAGTTCCCAGGTGCAGAGTATCTGGATGCAACGAGAAATCAGATGGGAACAGAGAAATTAAAGGGAATGGCAGAAAGCCCTGCAGCTAGTGAAGGGCAGTGAGCACATTCATAAACTCCAGAGAACATGCAGTGGTTGTGTCTGACTGAGGTGGGATGACCACACCAGCTGTTTGGACACAGGCTGCTGCTGGATTCCCATGTTGACATCTGCCGGGGGCCAAATCTTGGGTTCCCTCTTTACGTTATAAGGGAAGATCTCACTGGCGGCCTGCCCTCCCCATGTTTCTCCTGACCTTTGACTTGCCTGGATGTATCTTTACTTCCAACCTCTTTCACACCAACGGTTCTGGTGCAAAACCATCACTGTCTAGGAAGGTCTGGTGGCCCAGAGCTCCGTGTCACTGGGTCAGTCTGTGCAGGGTCTCTACGTCGGCACTCCTGGCAATGCTGGCTGGACTGCAGACAGCCCTGCTTGAAGTTTATGGTGCGCAGTGTCTCTTAGGTTTAAGGATTCCTATCTGGCCCTCAACAGAGACCCATACCTGAGTTTTCCACCTCACTGCAGCACCAAGGTTTCTCACCTGACGGAAAGTAGCCTTGAGCATTTTCATGTTTGCCTTCATAATAGCAATAGTCAAACTATCCATAAAGATGTGACACCGCATCCTTGTGACGCATAATCCTCAAAGTGCTGGGGGCAGGGTGTCGCTATTGTTATTCCCATTTTATAGATGAGAAATTGCTACGTAAACAACCATGTAATACTCTGCGGTTCTTTGTGTTTATCATTTCCATTATTATTAAATGACTGTATGCTTCGGGGTTCTTTGAGATGAGAAAAAAATATAATTATTCAGCACTTACTGAGTACCAGGCTGAGGGTTAGGTACTTTCCATTTTCAGGTTTAATCACACAGTAACGCTATGAGGTAGGTATTTTTATTCTCATGTTCGCCATGGAGGAAACAAAAGCTCAGAGAGGTTAAGGAGCTTTTCCACAGCTACACAGCTAGTGCATGAGAGAGATGGAGGTCAGGTCTGTCTGACTTCTCAGCTCATGTGCTCCTGCAACACCTACCCTTCCTGAATCTGGAGAAGGAAGACACCTCCCAGTGGAGGAGCATTGAAATTCCAAGTCTATATGAAAAACATCCTGCTGGGACTTTGGAGTGAATGGTCACCCTGGCAACCGAGCAGCTTCCGTGGGCTGTGCCAGCCTGGAGGTTACTGGGGGTTACTCCAGGGGTGGGCAAGGCAGCTCTGGGTCCAGAAACAGATTATAAGAGTGAAAGACAAAGGAGCATGGGAGTTCAGGGGCAAGGTCATTCGCTCAAAAACTCAGGGTCATTCTGTTTCATCTCACTGAGGCTCAGGTGGCCCTGACGGGCAGCTGCTCTCCCAGAGGCAACCACAGCCCCACCTCTGATCTCCTGCACGTTCCGTTTCCCCTCAGCCTGACTCAGTCTTCCCGGTACACAAACCAGCCAGGCCTCTCCTGTGTGGAGAAATGCGCGCCCCTGGGGCTAGGTCCACGCTCAGCTGTAATCGGATCTCTTATTTCCAGACAAGTCCCCGGGAAAAGTGTCTGCGGAACGTGGCTCACACGTATTGAGAGGTGATGAGGTTCCGTTCATGGAGCCCGGTGACTTGCGTTTCCTTTTTTCTCAGTTTCTCGCAACTACCCAGTGAGACAGGAACTGTAGGGGAGCAAAATTTGCCGTCCCAAAATGCCTCTTTAGTGTGCGGGTTATTTCAAGCTGGAAAGAATCAAAAGACCAAAAGACCCAAGAAGAAACTTTGACCTTCCCACTAACTGCCTAAAAGAATTTCGATAGAAGGCCTGTTCCTCCAAGAAAGCTGTCATCAGAGGCATCTGCAAAGAATATGGGCTGGATGAGGTGGGGAAACTCGGCAGAGCCTCGAGATCAGAGTCACGCTGTGTCCCAGCTGTGTCCCATTGTCTCTGCAGCCTCCGGCACACAGTGGTCAACCAAACATTTGCTTTTCCATCTTCATGTGAATCGCCTTCCTCCCCTCTGAGGTCCCAGACCACTACCCCCAGCATGCTCTTCTGTCTTTGGCCAGAGGTGGTATTTAAAGTGAGGGTTTTAGCCATTTTGGTGAGTTACTTAGTTTTCCTGGGTCTCCCATGTATATACGTTATTGAACTTCTGTCTGATTTTCTCTTGTTAATCTGTCTCATGTCAATCTCATTCATAGATTCCAGCCCACCCTGCCCTAAGAAAAACCTAGAAAGGTAGAGGAAAATTTTTTCTCCCTAACAGTACTGTTCTCATACCCATTTCATGGACTGGTAAACTAAGACTAATCTCAGTTAAAATAACTTATCAAGGCCACACAAGGAAGAAGTGTCAGAGTCAGGAGTCAAACTCAGGTTATCTGAGGATGTAAGTTTTGGAAGAGAAGGGATTTTCATATTTATTCTGTTGTTCACTGAAACACACGTAGGTCTCAGGTAAATGCCCCAGAGTGGACATTCGATCAATATCAGTTGAATAAACAAATCTGTTACCAGAGTCTCCTCCTTAATGGCAATGGTGTGCTGTCCACTGCTGCCTTTCCCACCACTGCAATGCTGGGCTGCCCCTTCTTGCAACCTGACTCCCTCCCTCCCTAGTCCCCTACCCTTGGCCTCACCCTTGAACTTGCTCTGAGCAAACCAGTGACCGCTTTCTGGGCTCCTCTACGTTATTTGACACTGTTGAAAATTTCTTACTGAAAGTCTTTTTCCTTTGTGGTGTCCATAATGATAATCCCTGGCAATTTTCTTCCCATCTTTCTGGCTGATACTTTCAGGAATTTTTTTTTTTTTTTAATTTTCCTCCTCTCCAGCCCACCTCTTAAATATTGCCTTTAGCCCTCTTAATTTTACTGCACGTGCGCATGCACACACACACACACACACACACGTTCATTTACATCTAATGCTTCGGCTGGAACCAGAACCTATAGTTTCCAAATCTATACCTGTAAGCAGGCCTATGTCCAAGCTCCAGAATAACATTTCTGCCTGCCTGTTACATGCATACCTGGGGGGCTCTTGGTGGCTTCAAGTTCATCCTCTCTAAAATAGAACTTGTTAATGTGTCCTCCATGCCTGTTCCTTCTCCTGCACCCCCTATCTCGGCAGATGGCACTATTATTGCCTGGGCTACCCAAAGCAGAATCTGGGAGCCTCTGCCCACTCCCTCCGCACTGTCACTCACTCCGTCCACTCTCCTGCTAAATGGCTCTCCAACCTACCCCTGCCTTCCTACCCCTGCCTTCACCCCACTTCCTGTGCTGCTCCCCCTGTTTCATCCCCACTCCACACACCATCGCTGCTTTCCTGAAACATTACACCATCTGTGCCATTCAATGGCCAAACACTCTTTAATAGCCCCCATCACCTGCAGAATAAAGAACAAACTCCTTGTATGTCACAAATCTTCATAATCAAGGCCTGTCCACTCTCCCTGCCCCATGTCCCGTCAACCTCCCCCAAGCCCTAGACACTCTACGGTGGTTGCATTTTATTAAATGTACGATGATCTTGCCTTCACACGTGATTTCTTCCACGTGGGACATTCTCCCCTTTCTCCCCACCCCCATCTTCTCCAGCTCCTCCCTCTGTACAAAATCCTTATCACTCAGCAGGCCTCGGGGCCAAGGTCCCCACGTCATCCTTTCTGTGGATGTCTTTCCTGTCCCCCTTTGCCTCAGGCACAACTAAGGGCCACCTCACTCTGTCCTCCCACAGTGGCCGGGACGTTTTTCCTTTGGCGCACAATGACACTAAATTTTAAACTCAAGGCAGGGACTGGACATCTTTGTATTACCAGGGGCCGTCATGAAAACAAATCACGGCGCTTAGCTTCCACTTTTAACAACTCTTTTCCAAATAAAAGAGTTGGTACGTTAGTAACTAAATGAAGGAATGAAGAGAAAAACTGCATTCAGGGATCTATCTAAGGAAGGTTGCTTAGTCAGCGTGATATGGAATAGAAAAGACCCCAGGATGGGTGAGCAGTTTGGCTCAGAGCAGTTGACCTCTCTGAACGTAATTAAATTTCTTTTTCAATTAGAATTGTCTTACCTAATCCTACAGCAATCCTGTAGCTGGGTTACTTGTAACTCAGAAGGGAATATGTCATTTAACTTACGCTCGACACTGTGTAATTAAACAGCAGCTTGGGTGCGTCTTATTTCCCACACATACCAGTTAGGACCCTTGTTTTTTAGAGATATAAAGCTTGGACCGGTGACTTGGGAGAAGCAGGGAAGGACTGAGAGTCATTCAACTATTCCAGCCAAGGGAGGCCGTAAAGCACATTGGTTAGAGTGGTGTTTTTCAGCCTGTGAGTCTCAACTTGTTAGAAGTTGCGAAATCAATGTAGGGAGTTCTAACATTTGTAACGCAATAAAATAGGATAAAATGTAACCAAAAATACCAAAGAACGTTGCTTGTAGCAAAGAGAAGCATTCATTTATGAAACTTTCATTTCAGAGTTGAGTGTATTTGTCCCAGGTGGCAGTGTAATAGTTCTTATTCTGGACCATTGTCCAAAAGCTAGAAAACACTGGTCAAAAGCATGAGCTTAATTAAATATTGTTGCTGATTAGCTCTGCTGCCAGCACCCTGAGTGACCTTGGACAATTGTTTAACTTCTCTAAATCATGGTTTTCTCGTCTATGAAATGAGAATAATAACACTCACTTCCTGATGTGATTATGAGGATTAAATGTGTTAAACAGGTAAAGAAACTACTTAGAATAGTGCTTGTCATAGAGTAAGAATTATATGGTTTTTAACATTATTATTATTATTATCGTCTCTCATGAAGAACTGGACTGGACTTGAACTATTTAACCTCATAAAGAAGAGAGGATAGATATGCAGGAACGCTGGTTCATAGTTGTCTATGAGTACAAATCCGTGTGAGAAATAGAAAACAATGCTCCCATTGTGTTGAGTCGTTAATTCAATTCGACAGATATTTACTGAGCATCTACTACCCAGCCCCTGTGCTTAGGAGATTGGATTCTTTATTTGTACTGCTTCTACTGGCAGGAAACCACTAAGCCAAGCCTGGACCAGAATACCAAGTTGTGGAATGATGGTCCTTGCCCTTAAGCCTAGTGGAGTAGCTGAGACCCAAGAAGAAATGTCTCAGTAAAAGGCACTATGTAATAAATACAATATTAATGATATAAATTGTGCCACAAGAGAGCAATGAAAATAACTTCTGGCTAAAGGCATCAGCATGTGGGAAAAGGGGAGGAACAGAGGAGGATCACTTTGAGAAAGGACTGGAAGAATGACTGCTATTTAAATGAGAGAAGACAGAAGAAAAATTATCCTGAGCCAGGAAAGGACACACTCAGAAGTATGGAGATGAGCGATTGTGTTGCTTATTTAAAGGAGCACAGCATCTGTCATGAGGACGGTAAGAGGTAAGAATGGAAGCAGAGGGAGAACTGGGTTGATGCCTTTGACTTTGTTGTCACTGATAATTTCATCTTCTCCGGATTTCATTTCCAGCATCCAAGCACCTCTTCCCATCCTCCCAGCTCAACTTCTCTTCTTCTACTAACCCCTGCAGCAAGACTTTGACCTAGAGTTTTCTGCAATCCACTGACCCTGCCACTTCTCCCACTCTTCATTTCTCCCACGCGTCTTCTCAGTCCTATCTATGGCCGAGCATCTCATCATCACACTCATTCCCTCCCCGACATCATTAACTCCTTTGCCCTCTTCCCTCTCCAGGGAGCTTGCCAGGCAGAGCCCGAGGCTGGTTAAACCAAATTGTCTACCTACTCTGTGCCTGCTCCCTAACTGATGAACTCTGAAGAAAAAATACACACTGTGCTGTCCCACCTTAAATTCATGAGCGTGAATTTCCAATGGTGCTCACCATGATGGGCAAACTTATAGCACTTCCACAGCATGTCTACTCTTGCAATCCCCCAAACTACTATTTCACACTTAATCCATAGAGCCAGTGCAGACAATTGTTTTGTCACTTATTAGTTGTACGGATTTAATCGCAGCATGCCTCAGTGTCCTCATCTGTAAAATGGGGTTAATATGGAATTCCCCATAGAGGATTGCTATGAGAATTCAATGAGTTAATAGATGTAAAGCATTTACATACTGTCTGGCACGTAGTAACCTCAGTAGAAATATTTGCTATGACTATTGTTCTTCTCACTCATTAAAGACCTTATACTCTTTCCTATTCACTCTTAATTAACGACCTTACCTCAGACTTTATTTGGGCATACAAGCAATTGGACAGCGATTCTATCTCCCTTTCACCAAGTCCACCATCCTTCTGGCATCAGTATCCGTGCCTTTCACCCTCCCTCCTGGCTCTTATCCAGAATCAAGCCTTCTTCTGGGCTCTGGAAACGTCTGCTCTCACCTTCAAGGACTTCCATCGTTCCATTTCCGGTCCTCGTGTTCTTTCTTCAGCCTAACCCTTCTAATCCTCCCACTCCATTGAGACCACGTGTTGCCTTTGTTTTCACCTTACTCTCCTTCTCAGCGCTCCACACAGCTGATCACTCCCTCCATTTGCAGACACTTTCTTTTCTTGGTTTCCATGATACCTCACTCTCCTGCTATTCCTCCTCCCTCACTGGCCTGTCCGTCCTTCACAGATAACTTTATCAGCTCTTCCTCTTGTGCTCAGTTCCAACTATTAATATGCCGAAAAGCTGGCGCCAGGCCCCCTTCTCTGTTCTATCCATGCACTCTTCTTGGCAACTTCACCCAGCCTCATGGTGTTACTACATTGAGTACCCCCTTCATCCTAAATGTTATTTCAGTCTTTTACTCTTTCCAAACCTAGATACCCATGTCAAATATTGATATTTATTTATTTCACCTCTTCGCTGGAAAGTCGAATAGTTACCTAAAACCTAAGATGGTAGAAAGAGAACTTCAGATTACCTACCCCTGTCACCCTGCTACTCCTTGAAACTCCCCCCAATCTCAGTAAATAGCATTTAGTTGTTCAACCCCAAAATCTATAAAGTGTCCTTGATTTCTCCCTATCCTTCACCACCACACCTAAGTCATCAAGTCCTGTCAGTTCCATCATCAAAATATATTCCAGATCAATTCACCCCCCTCCATCTCTACTACTCCCACCCTGGTAGGGCAATTCATTCCTACCATTTTTGCCCTGCCTACACTTTATTCTCACAGAGCAGCCAAAACAATTTGCAACTAAACACATCAGACCACGTTACACTCCTTTTCAAAACTCCTCCAGTTGTTTTTCCCATTCTTATCATACTTGGAATAACACAGAAACTAACTCCTTTGCCTGACTTTCAATTCCCAAACTGACCCGGCCCCTGCCTTTCCCTATGGCCTCATCTGAGACCACTCTTCCCCTGGATCATATACTCTAGTGGCACTAGCTTTCTTTTTGTTCCTCAGATTTTTCAAGCTCATGGCCACCTTCTTGCTGTTCCCTCTGCCTGCAATGTTTTTCCAGCAGGTATCACAGGGCTCCTCCTGGTCCTTCAGACCTCAGCTTAAAGGCCACGTCCTCAGTGAGGTCACTGGTGACCACCACCTAAAAGAGTCATTAGTCACTCTATCATTCATTTTATTTTAGGCCTCTGCATGGCATTTATCTCATTCATTCATTCATTCATTCACTCAAGTTTTATTGAGGTATGATTGACAAATTGTAAGATGTTAAAAGTGTACATCATGGGGGCTTCCCTGGTGGCGCAGTGGTTGAGAATCTGCCTGCCAATGCAGGGGACGTGGGTTTGCGCCCTGGTCTGGGAGGATCCCATGTGCCGCGGAGCAACTGGGCCCGTGAGCCACAACTACTGAGCCTGCGTGTCTGGAGCCTGTGCCCCGCAACAAGAGAGGCCGCGACGGTGAAAGGCCCGTGCACCGCGATGAAGAGTGGCCCCGCTTGCTGCAGCTAGAGAAAGCCCTCACATAGAAACGAAGACCCAACACAGCCATAAATAAATAAATAAATAAAATGCTGGCTTAACTCCTAGAGAGTTTCATTAAAAAAAAAAAAAAAAAAGTGTACATCATGATGATTTGATAGACGTATACATTGTGAAAGGGGCCCCCCCCATCTAGTTAATTAAAATACCCATCACCTCACATGCTTGCCTTTGGGGGTGGAGGGTAAGAACATTTACATTCTACTCTCTTTTGCAAATTTCAAGTCTACAATACTACAATGCTATCGACTATTGTCACCATGTTTTACATTAGCTCCTCAGACCTTATACATTTTAGAGCTGAAGGTTTGTTCCCTTTTACTAATCTCTCCCTACTTCCCCACCCCCAGCCCTGGCAACCACTTTTTTACCCTCTGTTTCTATGGGTTTGGCTTTTTTTTAAAAAGTGCCTTGTATAAATGACATCAGTATTTTCCTTCCTCTGTCTGGCTTATTTCCCTTCATGTGATGCCCACCAATGTATTTATTTTTTAATGTCTACCCTTCCCTCTCCTCCCCACTGGGCAGTGGGCTCTATACACGCTCTGCTGTCCATTCACTACTCACTGTACGACCTACAATGGCCATAGTCTAAGGATTAAGTACACTTCTTGCTGCATGAGAGATGAGAAAATGGCTTTGGGGCTTCATAATTTAGGCTATGGGGGGGCAGTGATGTGGTGAAAGGGGTCTCATTCTCCTTCTTCAAAACCCCAGGCTGATCTCTGACAGACCATGGTCACAGAACCCCAGTCCTTTCATCCCATCACACAGCCTTTCTTCTCTCCCAATACTCCTCACCTACGTGGTTTCAACTGCCTTCTGACAGTCCCTGATCCAATCCATTCTACATGCCACCATCCATCCTCTTACAATGCTGCTGTCACCATATTGCTTTCCTGCCCCAAATCTTCATAGGTTTCCCACGGTTTACAGAAGAAAGTCCAAAAGCCTTCACCTGAGGCAAAGAAACTTTTGCAGTGACTATGAAAGCTGCCTCTGGATATAGAAAGAAATGCTAAATGTTTCTGGTCCAGCAGCTGGAACACTCTGAGATGAATTATTTCCCCCTTTGTAGCTCAAGTGATTTCTCAAACAGTGTGGCTGAAAATTCAATGCCACATATCCCTCGAGTAGCGTCTTCTGCCCACCAACCCAGGACATCTGAGCAGGGCTCTGCAGTAGTCTCACCACAGGTACCTGAGCTGAAGGCAAGAGTACTTCAAGATGATGTAAGGGTTCCAAAAGCACGAAGTCCACCTGGAGTATTTACCAAGCCTCCATGATCACTTCCTTTAGAAAAGGATTGGTGGATTTGTCTAGTGGTCCAGCATGCTTCTTCTCCTCCTTCCATTCTTTTGATTCCAATCAGCCTGGACCAGCAGGTCTATGCTAACTGCACATTAGAATAAAATGGGACACTTTAAAAAAACGTAGCAAGGAGCTTCCCTGGTGGTGCAGTGGTTAAGAATCCGCCTGCCAATGCAGGGGACATGGGTTCGAGCCCTGGTCTGGGAAGATCCCACATGCCACGGAGCAACTAAGCCTGCGTGCCGCACAACTACTGAAGCCTGTGCACCTAGAGCCCATGCTCTGCAACAAGAGAAGCCACCACAGTGAGAAGCCCGCGCACCACAATGAAGAGTAGACCCCGCTCACGGCAACCAGAGAAAGCCCGCGTGCATCAACGAAGACCCAACGCAGCCAAAAATAATAAATAAAATAAAATAAAATAAATATATTAAAAAAAAACCCCCAAAAAACCTTAGCAATGCCTGAGCCCCAGTGCAGTTGACTGAATCAGAGTCTCTGGGGTGGAACCCAAGCATCAGGTTTGTAAGTCTATGACCCAGTGATAAAGAAATGAAGCAGAATGGACTTACAGGAAGGAAGACTTCAGAGAATCCTGACCCTTCCTAGAACACCAAGTACCAAAGTTAAAGAAACTACACGAGTGTGGGGTGAGGGTGGCAAAGAAAAATAATGGGGAGAGAAGGAAAACTAGGATGATTAAACTAATAGCTAAAATATATAAGAGCTAATATGTATTAGCCAAGGAGGCACTGCCCAAAGTGCACTATCTTCCCTGCAGTCCTATGAGAAAAATATTATCATCTCCATTTTACAGATGAAGAATCAGAGACACAGAGAGAAGGTAAAGTAATTGCCCAAGGTCAGCAAGGTGAAGGCAGGATCTGAACCCAGAAAATGTGGCTCCAGAGCCCAGGCTTATCCACCGCTAATAGCAGCAGCTGCAACAAGCACTTACATGGGCGTTACTGAGTACAAGGCACTGTTCTAAGCATTTTACATATAATCTCACTTAATCATCAGAACAGTCTCGTGGTGTGGGCACGGGTATTACAGCATGTGCAGGCTACAGGTGAGGACCCTGAAGCACAAGCAGGTTAAGGGACTCCACCAAGATCTCTGGGCTCTCTACCGGGAGGGGGGCATTGGAGCATCCTGTGTGCCTTCTTGGGGTCCCAGCTTCAGCTATCCTCCTGGAGATAAGGCACCTGCACCCATAGTTTTGCTAGTCCCAAGAAAATGCTTGACAACCTCTTGGCAACACCACACATTATTTAAGAAGAACCTGGAAACCTGTTTATGAAGGCGATGGGGAGCCCACAGCGGACAGCGGACTAGCGGTATGAGTGCAGTTGAGGGGGAGGCAGGGTCCCCTCATCTCCTTGCAGAAGCATTTCTGTAATGGGAAATTCTGAACTTGACCTCTCTCCGAGGAGCTGGGCTGCACATAATTTACTGCAAAAGATTCCAGGCTCTTGTGAGGCCCCTCCCATTGTTTCCGGGTTCATCCCCATCCTGGGTAGAGAGTCCACGTACGCCTTTAGAGTAGGCTGTTCATAATACACATCAAATCTCCTCAACCCCAGCAGTGCACCATGCTCTAGGCTAGACCTTCCTCCTTCCAACCCCCCTATCAATATGTACCATCTGAAACTTCTATTATAAAAATTCCCTAAATGTATGAAGGAAACTTCACTGGAAATTGCCCATACTGTGTCTACAAGGAGCCCGCTTTCTTTCCGTCTGTTAAATGTACCCATTGTTGAATTTTCCATCTGGTGCTAATGAGTGAAAGTGCTCTCCTTCCCTGTGTCATCATACTTCCATTACGACTGTGGCCTTTGGAGGCAAGACAGACATGAACGTTGGGAATTTCAGGTACCTTGGCCAAGTTGGAAAGTTTGAATTCAATTGTGTTGGCAAGAGGGAGCTTTTGCAGGTTTTTGAACAGAAGAGTAACATGGGACCTACTTTTGAAAATCAATCTGGCAGTGATACGTAGAAGAAATTGGAGCAGGCAAAGGAACAGTTGGTTGGAGCATGATGTCGCAAAGCCAAGGGCTTGGAAATGTTGGCACTGAATACATGGATTCATCAGCACAAACCATTTTCACCGCTAAAACCATGGTCAAAAGCACGGCTAACTGATGATGGATTTGTATTAGGAGGACGGCACTTAAAATATATGTCTCTCCTGAGCTGCTTTTATCTTCAGATACCATATTAGGAGAAAGCTTCCATACATCTGTCATAACTGAGCTAGTGGCCTCCTCGTTGCCTTAAATCTTCTATTTTCAGACTTGAAAGTCCCGAGCAAGTCACTCCATTTCAAAGGGATGAGGATGCTATTTCATCTCTCTTTATATTATGCAGGGTTGGATCCAGGCAGAACTCTTCTCTTTTACCACCTCCCCCTGTGCTGGCTCTTGCCTCTCCTTAGTCACTTTATCCACCTCTGACCCCATCCAGGGCGCTCCACAGAGCAGAACCACCCTTTCTCTCCCTGCACATCAACCTCCACTATGCCCGCCATCTTCCCCAGGTCAACGGAAGCATGCACTGGGGTCACAGTGGGCTGTACATTGAGCTCTGACCCTGGCACAGTGACAGACAACTTCAGAGGCAAATTGCTTGAGGTCTTGTCCCCATGAGAAGGGCTCTTCCAACCTGTTGGCCAAGCCTTGCCATGGTCTACACTGCTGCCTGAACATGGTGTTAATCACGCCCGTGACACAAGAAAGACCTGGGCCCAAGTACTTGTGAACCTGGGTCCTGTGTTTTCGCAAATTCCTTCCAGTTCTTCAGCCAAACAAAAGGAGGAAGACCTCAATCAAATCCTTCCAAATTATGGCTACTGTGCATTGGAATAAGAAGCAGGATATGTTACCATCAATAGTGTGGGCAACTCAGATCTCTTTAATGATTCAGGGGGAAAAAATTGCTAACTCACCATTCAGGCTGCATTCTCCGTTCCATCGCTACTCCAGGAGCAGCAAATCAGCTTTCAGAATTTTCCCTCTGCCAACTGCTAATCTCAAGTGGGGTCTGAAAGTTACTTCTTCCTACCTTTCCTCTCTTCCTGTCTTTCTTTCTAATTCTTTTTCTGTTTCTCTTTGCTGCGTGTCACCCTACTTCTTTTCCTTTCTTTAACTTCTGGTCTTCTTCTCATCCTCGAACAAAAGAAAACAAAACAAAAACAAATCACTCTGCTCCTTTTAGAGTACTCCCTATCTCAGCATATAGCAACTTCATTTACCCAAGGACCCAAGGCAAAATTCTGGAGGTTATTCTATTGAGTTTGGCTCTCACACTTGAACTTGCCTCAGAATCCCCTGCAGGGTTTGTTAACATGAAGATTTATGGGGCCCCAGCCTCAGTGTCAGTGATGCAGTAACTTCAAATGCAGTGATTTGAAGGTCTGGGACCGGCCACAAAATTTGCACTTTCTTACAAGATCCCATCCAGCAAATAACTGATCAGGTTCCATTGGTTTCTGTCTACAAATTAGTCTGTCTCCTCCCTGGTACCTCTGTCCTAGTTTGGACTTCTGCCATTCTTTCGTGAACAATTCCAGTGACCTGCAAGCTGGGCCCTCCACCTCCAATGTTGCTCCTTCGATATGTACGGCCAGTGAAATGATCCATCTAAAAGCCGTCAGACCCCATTTGTCCCAGGTTAAAAATCTTCAGTGGCTCCCACTCTACCAGCAGAATAATGTTTAGCTTTTTAGCATGGCTGGCAATGCCCCAAGGGACCTGTCTACCTCGCCACACTCCTTTTCCATCACTCCCTGTGATACTGAAGGGCTAGGAATCCCCAGCACATACTCTGCGTTTCCGTGTTCTCTTGGACGCTGGCACGTTTCCTAGACCACTCCTCTACCTGTGCATTGGGCTCTGAGCTCAGCCTTCAGTTGTTCAGGAAACCCTTCTTCAACACCCCACAAGGTGGCCTCAGTGACCCCATGCTGTTTTCCCAGCATTCCCTAGCACATCTCCACACTGTTCCTTAGGACCTGATACTGAAATGTTCTGTTTGTGCGCCCTCCCGTGCCACAAAATTTGCACTTTCTTACAAGATCCTGGGTGATGCTGCTGCTGCTGGTCTGGCTGTCACACTTTGAAGACCATGGTTCCAGAAGCCTCCTTATTCTCCTTTTCCCTTTTTTTTCCCCATCCAGCAAATAACTGATGAGGTAATTTATGGGGTTTTGTCTCCAGCCCGTAGGTCAGTGAATGTGTGCTGAACTGACTTCCTGCCTATAATTCCTTCTCCCCTTCTCCTTCTCATGGCCCCTGTCCTCCTCTTCTCCTTGATCATCACAGAAGCGATCAAAGATCCTGAAATGGCCAGTAATGGCTACGTTTCCCAGCACAGTGGCCTCTCCCAGTCAGTCTGGGAAGCCGAGGGATACTTTCTCGTGTATCCTTAATAAGAATACGGATTCGCTTTGCACAAAACGGGCCTTTCTCTTCAAAGAGCTTGGGGAGCTCTACAGCTCTGGTTCTGCCATCCTAAGTGGAATCCCACCAGGGGAGCAGAGGCCAAAAGGAGATGAATGTGGCACCTTGAGAGGCCAAAACCCAAATTAAATACATTTCTTTTGCCGTGTTTATGAGTCACCGTGGCTGCAAGACTCTCCAGCTCTGCAGAATTTGGTATTTCTAGTGTTTCATTTCTAAACTTGAATAAAGCCAGGCTGGAGTGTGCTGGTTCATGAGTTTCTGACCTCAGAGAGCATGAGTAAGGATAACAGAAATCAGGCACAATCCCCGATGTCAAAATGTTTCATTTGCTCCTGTCTCTCAAGTTCTTTCTGCTTCGGTTTTCTGAGCATGAAATGACATCCTCCCAGGAAGAGGCCCCCAACTTCTTAGCCATCTATTGGATATTAATAGATAACAACTTTGATGCTAAAAATGTAAATGGGTGAAATTGATGAGAGTGGGAGGAGGCTAATGTAATATTTGGTATTAAAATTTTGAAATAGGCAAGATGAATAAACGTTGGAAATTAATCAAAGGGCAATGTTTCATTGAATCGTTTTATGGACTCAGTGTACACTGCTCACATCTTCCTACAGGCATATGCAAATGCATAAACCTCCATATTAAATAGTAGACTAGGGGATGAGAAGTGCTTTAGGTGTATAAAATAGGATCATTTTCATTATTACGATTATTGCAAACATGAACACTCTTAATTGCAATCGTTATTTGCTTGGAGAAATTTCCTGGGTTTGGCAATTTTTCACCATCATTATGAACTTCTCTATGGCAGGCAGCAGGGCCTCTGGACGGGAGAAGGGTAAGGAATGCAGGCAACAGGTTGGAAAAGAATCCTGTTTATTATCAGAGCTTCTCTGGCCTGACTGCTGAATCTTTGGGCCATTAATAGTCTGAGGCGCCTGTCCCATACCTTCCATTTCTGAGAAATAGCCACTATTTTCTGCACTAGGTTGTCAGATGTTGAGAGACTAACAAGTTAAGAAACCTAAGGATTCTTACCAGTAGGAACTGCCTTGATCAATAAGCATCAGACATAAAGGAAGCTCTGGGTTCTTTGTTCTAACAGCTTAATAAGGAATGGCTGTAGTTGCTGGCCTTAAAAGGTTGATGGAAACATATCAACTCAAGGTGCAATATGGCGGCCCGCTTTACCAGTAGGCAAAGCTTTTCTCAGGTGCTCTTCCAGGAAAACCATTAGTTGGAGCCTGCTGAATATACTCAACCAATAGGGGGAAGAATAGATGAATGGCTCTTGACCATTGTTCTTTTGGCCCCTTTAGAATTAACCTGGTTGGTTTTCTAATGTGAAGCCTGGAGTCCTATTACTCTTTTTATTTGTGTTGGTCTCACTTCCTAATTCTCTATTTACAAATATGAATGAGGAAGTGTCCTACCAAGCTTTTAATGCTGTCTGGTTTATAAGCCATTGATCCGAATAACGAGAGTCTCTCTCGATGTTGATGACAAGGAGCTTAAACCGACAGCACCCGATTCACTTGGCAAGCATTTCTGAATCATGGGGTCTAGGTAGTTTTACTAATGACTATGTTACAAATAAAAACATTTGGGCTGACCTCGTTGAAATTTGGCAGATGGGACTGCCCCGAACTCAGCAAAGGGAAATTTAAAAAATAATGGATTTAATAAAGGAGATTTAATTTAATTTTTTATTAACTTCATTGGTTTTTAATTTGTTTCCTTTTAAAGTTAATTCCGTTGAGTTGAAAGGCCCAAGTTAAGGTTTTCTGTGTTGGGGCAGATCACCCTCACCAAACACACACACATAGGTCAGGCTGCAACTGGGAAGGACTTCTCAGTCGGCCAATATAATGTACAGGAATTGATGGCAATGTGTTTATGAGAGGAAGGGGCAGGGGAGGATGAGAGACTTTGCTCGGAATAACAGTTATCTCAAAAAGTCCAATGCTACATAGAGCACAGCAGAACATTTGAGGGGGAATTCTTGACGTTTTATTGTTTTATCACCCCCTTTAAACCCTTCTCCTTCCTTTCTGATTCCTAAAACAGGATATATTACAACAACGATCATAATAGTTACAATGTTAGGAGCACTTAGGATTGTGCTACTCATTTTCTGTGTATTACAGCATTAAAGCCATACAATAATCTGTGGAGTATATACTATTTTAGCCCCTATTTTACATACAAGGAAACTAAGGCACAGAGAAGTTGAGTAACTTGCCCACGATCACACAGCTAACAAGTGAAGGAGGCAAGACTTGAATCCAGGCAGTTTGACCAAAGAGAAATGAACAAAATACCACAGTTTTTCTAGCCCTATGGAAAGATCAAGACAGATTGAAAAATAGAGACATTTGGATCCTCTAGGAGGGGCTACATATTCCCAGACTCTGGGGGCCATAAGTAATCTGTCTCCTGCTTCAGGCTCAGAAAATATAGGAAATATTTCCACATGGGTGTGGTCGCCAGCCTCTAAGGTGACCCCCAAAGATCCTGTGTAGTCTCTGCCATCTTGTGCCGGGGTTGGTCTATGTGACCAATAGCAAAGGGCAGAAGTCATGGTATGGTACTTCCAAGGTAGGTTATAAAGGCATGTGGCTTCTGTCTTGGTTGTATGTGCTCTCTCAGATCGTGGACTCTGTGGGGTAAGAGCCCATCATGAGGGCATTCAGAAGAGACTGAGGGGTTGGCATGGTGGCGAGGAACTGAACTCTCTAGCCAATAGTCAGAGAGGCCAACAACCACATGAGCGAGTTTGGAGGCAGATTCTCCAGCCCCATTCAAGTCTTGAAAGCATTGCAGCCTGGCTGACAGCTTGATTAACCAGAACAACCCAGCTAAGCCACTCCCAGATTCTTGACCCTTAGAAACTGTGTAAGATAATAAATATTTATTGTTGTAAACTGTTAAATTCTGGGATCATTTGTTACACAGCAATGGATAACTAATACATAAGATGTGAAGAACAAGACTACATTAGCATGTGTGTGTCAGAGGCTAGTGGATAGGAATACACAGACTCGAGGAAAAAAGGGGGACACTATGATCTGAGTAAGCAAAGAAGCATTTGATTGCAGAAGTGTGCTTTCACCACTTAGAAGTTTTTGTCTGTGTGAGCCTGCAATCAAGAATGAAGGTGGGCTGGTGTGTTGTATGCAAATCAATATTTATGAGAAAGCGTGAGATAAAATGTGCCTGGTGGGAGCGAGGTGGCGAGCTCTCTAAGGCATGTGAGTTTTACAGGTGCCTCTCAGTTTTCCCTTATTGGCAAAATGCTCGGTATTGAGACATGAAGCTCTGCGGGTCTCAGGAATAGCCCAGCTTTGATAAGGGAGGCTTCTGTGATATCTAGAGAAAGGCTTTCAGAGTCCCTCATTTAAAGCTGAAGCATCAGGACATCAGGAGCAGATGCAAGGTTTCTGGGCCATAATCAGAGAAATCGGTCAAGATCAATCAAGATCACCCAGAGCTCAGTCTACCCAGAGGAAGAGTTTAGTAAAAACTGGCACCCTTGCCACCTTGCAGAGAGCCCTGACCTGGGGTCTGAAATGCAGCCCTGATCCAGGTGTAGTCTCTTCTTAGGGCTGCCGTAACAAAGTCCCACACACCAGGTGTCTTAAAACAACAGAAATGTATTCGCACAGTTCTGGAGGCCAGAAGTCCAAAATCAAGGAGTCAGCAGGGCCGTGCTCCCTGCAAAGGCTCTAGGGAAGAACCCCTGCTTGACTCTTCTAGCTTCTGGTGGTTGCTGGCACTCCTTGGCTTGTGGACGCATCCCTACAATCCAATCTCTGCTGCTGTCTTCGCATGGCATTCTCCCCTGTGTCTGTGTCTCTGTGTCCATCCGTCCAAATATCCCTGTTCTTATGAAGACACCTGTCGTATAGTATTTAGGGTCCACCCTGTCTTAATTCAGTAACATCTGCAAAGACCCTATTGCCAAATAAGGTCACACTGATGGGTCTTATGTGGACGTGAATTGTGAGGGACACTATTCAGCACAGTAGATCAGGTGTGATCCTGTTGTTAAGTATCTCTTCCTTGCCATCTATTCCGGGCAACACTGGTCAAGTGTGGCAGTCATGCTGGACCCCTGTCACACACATAGCTTCCATTTCCTTGACCTCTGCTTAACTTCTCTCCCAAACTCCCTCTGCCCCATCTCTTCTACCCATCTCTTCTAACTGCAGAGTGGCCAGCTGACATAGCTCTGGTCAGGAATTAAGGAGATTAAGGATCCTGTTCAGGATCTGTTGCTATGGTGTGAGTTTTTCCATCTACCAGCTGGCCAGGTATCGGGCATCTACATCTGCTACGGATTAGTGGTGTATTAGGTACACATAGTCCCTTGGCTCTAATGCCACAGGATTATTGAAGAAACTGGCAATAAAATCATTCGGTATTTGCTTCTTCTTACTCTTCAACAGATTAATATTATCAAAACTGATACTGTAATTTTCCAGATGCCTCTATCTTAGATCTTCCCACATGTCTTCTTGCTTGAAGATCCTGGTAAGCACACACACAGTTCCTAGAGAACCATAACCCCTATCACCACAAACTCCTAAGTGGTGACACAAAAGCCACGGGTACCAGCATCTCTCATCCACACAGAAAGGCCATGCCCTCCGTGTTGGGGGAGCAGGCGAGAAGGAACTGTCTCCCTGGTCTTCTAAACCTTGGCTCATTAGCCTCTCCTTTTTCCTTTCTGAAAGGCACTGAGCTACTGGATCCCTCTGTCTCTTTTCCCTGTCATGCTCAGCGCCCTGCTTCTCCCCTCCCCACAAGGCATTCTGTGTCTAAGCAGAGCACGGCTGAAGCTGTGTGGGCTTGGAGAAAGCTCATCACAGCCCAGCCACTGAGTGGAGAGCTTGCCGAGGACTGCTGGCCCAACCCAGCTCCTGAGGCTGTCTGGCTGCACAGCTGAGATTCCTGGGCCCACAGCCGCTCTCAGCACCCGCCTTCCAAGAGAAGCAGCCGATGGTGCGCTGCTAGCAGAGGGGGTTCTGAACCTGGAGCCCTGAATTCCAGCCCAGATGCCCCAGGGAAGCCTGTTCCCTCGGGGGCCATGCACCACTAGGTTTCCAGTTTTACGTTTAGCCTCTGGTAATTCTGGGGAAAACTAGGGTGCGAAGACCATATAAGCTAAAAGCTTGGTTTCCTTTCTAGTACTTCTGAAACCCCAGGACCATGGTCTAGTGCCTGCAGGAACCCTATCCTTACTTTGATGAAATGGGAATTCAAGAAAGGGAGAGATTAAACTCTAAGCTTCTTCAATTAATTCGAAAAATACTTTTAGGTCCAATTTCAGATTGGGCTCAAAACTCTACCTAGAAAACTTGGATCTTCTCGGAGGACCAGGGACCATCTTGTTCTGAGTCCAGCAAAGGGTCTGGGAAGCCCGCCCTCTTCACTGCACACAGCCCACATAGAAGAAGCTTCTACCCAGCACAGGCCTGCAGGGCTCAGGCCAGGTTGCAGGAGGCATGAGGCAGGCCAGTGAGGGACATGCCTGGGTAGACTTCCCGTAACGTGCAACCTCATGGCCTCAAGGCAGTCTGAGCTGGAAGTGTCAGGCTCTTCTGAAGCACGGCAAGGAGAGGATTTTGTTGACCCTCTAAAACAATTTTTTTTTTTTTCATATTTTACGATATCTGAAACCAGGTTGCATCTCACCAACAAAGTATCTTGCAAACTCAGGGGGTAAGGGGCTAGCAGCCCGTATGAAACATCATTCTCTGTGCAGTTACAGAGTCCTCTTAGCTATTTGTATTGCTACTTTGATAGGTTGTTACTTTTCGTGAACAAAGTACACTGTGATTTGGCTTTGTTGGTGTTGTTTTAATAACAGCTTTATTGAGATATAATTCACATATCATAAAATTCCCCCATTTTAAAGTATACAATTCAGTGACTTTTTCCCCCTAGGATTGTAATACTTTTTTTTCAGTTATTCATATACATGTATCTATTCTTTTTCAAATTCTTTTCCCATTTAAGTTGTTACATAATATTCAGCAGAGTTCCTTGTGCAATACAGGAGGTCCTTGGTGGTTATCCATTTTAAATACAGCAGTGTGTACTGTGTCAATCCCAAACTCCCTAACTATCCCTCCCCCACTTCGCCCCTGAAAAAATGAAATTAGAACATTCTTTAACACCATATACAAAAGTAAACTCAAATTGATTGAAGACCTACATGTGAGACCCGACACTATAAAACTCTTACAGGAAAAACATAAGCAGAACACTCTCTGTGCTTTGGCTTTGAAACAAAAACTTACTTTGTATACACAGAGAGGTACAGAAATAGAACAGGGGCACATACACTGGCTGGCATACATATGAGGGCAAGTGTTTGATATTGGAAGAGTGACCACAGTCCTTTATTGTCTTGCAAAGCAACACCAACTTTGTAAATTAATATAAATTTCTTAATTTCTATAATTGTATGGTACTTTTTCGTTTCAACTAATATCTAAAAACACATGAGCTGCGTTGGCACAGCCTGTGGGCTTCTTGGCGTTATGGGGTTTGTTTGGGCCAGATGGTAAAAATAATCAAACTCAAGGTAGATTTGGACTGCACGGCTTCCAGACCAAGTAAGCCCCTTGTGATTCTCTGCCTCTCTCTCTGCACCATTTCAGGGCTTTACTTTTACTCCACAGTTGCCTGCTCCTCTTGGGTCTTGAGCTGGTGTCTGATCTTCTAGCTGGGGAAGGCCCTTCCCGATTCAAGCCATAACTACAAAAATTCCATCCCAATGGCACCAAAGTTACAAATGTCTCCTTACAGGCCCCGCCCTTCCCTACCTGTAACTCTCTAGACTAGCTTTTGATGTATATTCCCTACCCTGTGCCATTAGACTGAAGAATTCCCCCAGCTGATTATTTGGGCTGTTCTCCTTCAGTAACATCAGTTGCTCCAAGCTCGCCTTCCCCACTTAGTCTCTTGTTCCCCTTTGCTCCTTTCTCTTCATCCCAAAAAGTAGCTGCAAGGCTTCAATGGCCAGTGCTATCTTACCTTGGGAAACTTTCTTCAATACAGCTGGTTCCTCTGAATCCAAGAATTACCAATTCTTTTCTCAATGACCTTTTTTTGGTTCTTTCAATATGCTTCTCTTTTATTGCCTTAGGATTTCCTCTAGCTTTTAGCTTATTTGCAGGATAGATGTTACTGTGGGGCTCAAGTTTAATCAGGCCTCCTGGGAAACAGGCTCCCTTTGATGCCTCATACAGAGGTGGCCTTGCAGAGTCTCCCACCAAAGAAGGAGGCTCACCAGGAAAACGCATGTCTGTTCTACAGGTGGCATTCCTAGTCACTTACTAAACTATGATCACTTGGGATTTAAAATAGGACTCCATGGTCCTCCCCTGAAGATTAATATTTAATTCATAAATTATTTATTGAGCAACGGCACAGCTTGGTGTTGTCGGGAATTGCAAAAATAAACAATACTGGTATATGCCTTAATGTGGTTTATAGTCTAATAGGAGGGGTGAGATATTGACTCAAATAACTGTACTACACAATAGAAAGGGATACATACTGTAGACAAGATACAATTTGCTAGGAAATCCCAGAAGAAAGGGAGTAATTATCCATTTCTGGGAGTCAGGAAATTCTTACCAATTGAACCTGTGCTTGAAGGATGGTAGAATTTCAACATGATGTAATCAGGGCAAAGGCCCCCCCAGATGAAAGTAACATCCCAAGTCAAGAGAAGAGTATTCGAAGGTCACAGCGAGTCTTAACCATTGGGCTGGAAACATGGGTGTGGTCAGGAAGATGGAAAAGGAAACTGAAGGCAGAGCTTGTGGTTTCCTGAAAGCCAGAAAGGGGGATTTTATATTTGTGGATAGTGGTGAACTTCTGATGGCTTCTGATTAAGGAACAATCTGGCCTGTGCTTTCAGAAGAAAAGCACAGGGTACTGGCAAGAGCGTACAAGGAGACTTGGAGGAGTGTATTAGGTTAAGCTAAACAACAACGAACAAACAAAACTCAAATCTCAGTGGCTTAAAACAGCACACTTTCTCATCCCTATGCATGTCTACATCACATTGGCAGGGGCTCTGCTCCACCACCTCCTCATCAGGTACCCTGCTGGCACAGGCTTTACTCTCTGGAATGCTCTAGCTCTCCATCCTAGAAGAGAGAGGGCACGAGACACTTCACTTCTGCTCTGATTTCTGCTCAGATTTCAGTGGTCAGGGAAAGGGCTGAATCTACATATTACTTCCAGGAGACATCGAGTCCAGGGGAACATGAATCTGATGAGCAGTAGTGATGTCTACCCCCCTTGGAGAGGAGACGTAAGTCAGGAGACTGACACCACCGTCCAGGATGGGAGTGATAAGGACCCGGACTAGACTAGTGGCAAAGAACATGGAAAGGAAGGAAAGAATTTGTGGAACACTAGAGGGGGTCAACAGCAGTTGGATATTAGTAGAACTAAAGAGGAAGAGTACTGGCAGCTGGAGTTAAGCTTTTGAACGTGTTGGTTGCAGAGTTGTGGACTAAGTACAGGAATATATGAAAACTGCCCTGAGATACCCTGTATTTCTCAACAGCACCAAGAGCATGAGACCCTCCCCCTTGGAAAAGTATTTATTTTATATATTCTTTCCATAATTTCACTGGGGAGCTGAACAATATAAATTGGGGTGCTGAAGGTCATAATCAAAAATAGGCTTACAAAGGGAAAAAAAAGATTACCCTTCCCAGAAATAATCGTCTACCTTTAGCTCCTGATTACCTTCAATGAAAGGATGCAATAATTATGATATGGATTTAATATTCTTAAATTTATGTTTAAATTAATAAATAGTATCTGATATTTTAGGGACTGGGTAACCTTGATAAAAGTAATCATGAGGGACCAATTTAAGAAGTGCTGGAAAGTTCACTGATACCTTTATTTTGGTTTTACACTTCGTACTGGAGATCATGTCACTCCTACAATTAATGTTTATGTCAGTCCAGGATAAATGACTCGTACATTTTGAGGTGTTGGGGTTTTTTTAAATGTCTTTTCTAAATTAAATATGAAATCTGAGTGGTGTTCAAATCTCTCTTATTTAGCATCTGGTAAACAACAACAATGAAAAGATGTCAAAACCCATTCTGTTCATAAACCATCTAGGCAATATTTTCTATGATGACCCCTATCTGACGCTTAGTGAACGGTCGAGAGTAGATGACGCTATGAGATTGATGTCTATTTCTTTTGTTTTCCTGAGATTTCTGAACTAAATCCGAATTTCTAGGCTATACAAAAGTCAATGATGCTGTTTTCTGGGAAAACGGCACCGAATGTGTTGCAGGTTACCTTCCGTTGAATGCTCTTTGATGCATAGGGCTTCAGCCATGACCTTGAATTCCAGGACAGTCCTGTCTAGGGATGATACTGGGGGAAAATGGAGCCAAAGAGACAAACTGTGTTCTCAGAAAAATGCGTGCCACCATCCTTGCCACCCACCTTTCCAGACTTAGCAAGTAGGACATTTGCCTCGTTGTGTAGGTAAATGGCCTACATTCTCCTCCCCCAGTTGGTGCCATGAGGAAGTCTCCTTTAAGTGATCCTATTGCCAATGCAACTGCTTGTGGAAAGTTGCTCAGTTGCACAACTGTGTTGCGTGTAAGCTGTGGGCCTTGGCCTTTTCTACATCTTCACCTGCACACAGATGCCAGGAAGAGTCAGAGACAAACACTGCCTTTAATCACCCTTTCTCAGGGGCTGCTTTTCCCTAGAGACAGACTCTGCTGGGGCGTTTTTGAGCTGAGTCCAACAGACCCAGAAAATACAGCAAATGAGAGAGCCAGGTTTTCTGGCAGGAAAAAGGAAACCGGCTTTCATGCTCAATGAGGGGCCCATCACAAGTGGAGTCCAAGTGCATCGGGCCACAGCTGAGAAAAATGCCAAGCTATTAGGAACCCGTGCTTAGCTTTCTAGAACATCAACAGATAGAAGTACGGTCACGGTGCCCTCAGCCTTCATTATCAGGGCTGACCAAGCAGAGAGATCCTTCAGCCCAGCCTGTGGGGTGGGAAGGGACTCAAGGAAACGAAATTCTCTACTCACCAGCAAAGCCAGAGACACACGTTCTCTCCTCTACATTTATGCAAACAAGGCACGAGTCAAGTGATGTATTTTCTAGAGGAAATCTCGAGAGGTATCACAGAGATTCGAGAGAGCTCCATCTCTACGGCACCAACACCTGCCTCTGTCCATGTTAATAAGGACATTCCTGAGCTGATGAAAAATGGATAATAATTATTAAGGCATTTTTTGAAAAGATAAAAGGGACATAACAGTAAATGGTGGTCTTGTTATTTATACTGCTACTATTATAAACGACTTTGTACAGTTGGTAGAGTTTTACAGAAGCAACTTCAAACTGATCTTTTTTGTTTCAAAACTGGCAACCCATGGTATATATGGTAACTCTGTTGACCAGAATATTGAATTAACATAATAAATTTAAGTGGTCATGCTGAATAACAGATAGTCTTAAATAACTTAAGAGTTTCTTTCATAATTGATGGCTACCAGATTAACAGTATTCAGAATACAATTTCATAAAATTATGTGACCTTCTTCCCAATTTCTAACAAGTTTGTGTATATTTTTAGGAATATGTATATACAAATATACATATAAGACTCATGTCACCTGATTTTCTACAGAGGGTCAGGGCCCTCAGGACTGGCCACAGAGTCGGTGTGAAGGAGAGGTGGAAAGCCAAGCTTTGTAGTCAGGCAGATGGTTCTCGTCTACTTACTGTTTAACATTGGTGCGTTACTTAACGTCTCTGAGTCCTGGTTTCCTCATCTGCAGTATAGTGCCTATGTCATAAGGTTTTTGACTTCAAGACTAAAGCACCTGAAGCACTTAGCACCATGGTTGGCACATGTGTAAATATCCCAGGGTGAGCTATTATTATTTTAGGAATATTAAGAAGGAATCATTTCCTTTTGGCAACACAGTCATGTTCGATCTCTTTGCTAGCATATTCTATTCAGTACAGCAGAGAACATAAAATATATTGAAATGGTATGTCCTCATATTTCCTCTATAGCCTCGCAAGCAAATTTCCCCCAACTTCTTCTTCTGAAAAATTCCAAACCTGCAAAATAACTGAAAGAATATCACAGTGAAGGTTCACTTACGTTTCACTGAGTCACCAGTTGTTAATAATATTTTGCCACGTGTGTTTGCTTTCTCTATGTTGCCATCCTCCCTCTCTGTCCCCCAACAGAAAAACATCTGAAAGTAAATCATAGACATCACAATTAAAATTTAGCCCCAAATACTTTAACAAATGCCTCCTAAGAGCACTACGATAATTCTGAAAAAAAGTTAACACTGATACAAGAATGTTTTCTAATCTATAGCTCATCTTAAATTGGTCAATTCTCCCATTCTCCCATGGCTTTTTTCCTTCATTTGATCCAGAATCCGATCAAAGACCACGTGTTGTATTTAGTTGATCTATCTCTATAACCTCTTTTAATCAAGAACATTCCCCTGCCTTGTTAAAAATCTTTCATAACACTGACATCTTAAAGAGTTCAGGTCATTTATTTTGTAGATTGTCCCACAATTTAGATTTATGTGATTGTTCTCTCATGATTATATTAAACATTTATGCCAAGAATATACATAGGTGATGTTGTGACTTCTTAGTACATCAAATCGGGAGACATGGAATGTCAGTCTGTCCCTTTATCGGTGATGCTAAGTATTTCAGTTGGTTGAGGAGGTGCCTTCTGGATTTCTCCAGTGCGAAGTGTCACATGTTTTCATTTGTAGTTAATATATAATCGGTGGTGTGATACTTTGAGACTGTGTGAATATCCTTTTCCAATAACATTCCTCCAGTGGTTTTTATCATCCATTGATGATACTGACCTAACTGATTTTGGTGATTGTAAAGTGGCTATATTAATAACTTTATCATTCCTCCTATATCTATTAGCTGGCATTCTTCTATTAGACGAACCACCTCCCCTTTTTGTAGCAATATTCTGGACTCAGGGATTCTTTGTTTTATTGAGTATATTATTATAATCCATCACTATTATTATTCTTTTGAATGCCTGAATTTTACTAAGTTTTGGGCATTGTGACCTACTTCAAATCTCCTCCTCTGTACTTTTAACACATTCCCATAGTTTTTGAGCAATTCCTTGCTTTCTGGTACAAGATATTCTAGAACTTGAACTTTCCATGCTACAGAAATATAATCAACCAACCATCACTCCATGATGCCCTGGTTCCATTTAGTGGCAAGTGTTTAGTCTTATACATGCCCAAGACTAATAAGTAAAAATTTATACATATATATATATATATGCCACTAGTTAATCTAATGCCACTTTTTTAAAAAATTGGGGTATAGTTGCTTTACAATGTTGTGTTAGTTTCTGCTGTACAACGAAGTGAATCAGCTTTATGTATACATATATCCCTTCCCTCTTGGACCTCCCTCCCTACCCCATCCCACCCATCTAGGCCACCACAGAGCATGGAGCTGAGCTCCCTGTGCTATACAGCAGGTTCCCACTAGCTATCTATTTTACACATGGTAGTGTATATATGTCAATCCCAATCTCCCAATTCATCCCACCCTCCCCTTCCCCACCCCGTGTCCACACATCCATTCTCTACATCTGCGTCTCTATTCCCGCCCTGCAAACAGGTTCATCTGTACCATTTTTCTAGATTCCACATATATGCATTTGTGGCGTCACATTTTGGGGAGTTGGACTTCACACTGAGGATCCTTCTGGTGTTTGCTTGGGTGTCATTTTTTGCTCAGTAGAGCATTTCTGGGGGATGTGGAACAAGGCCTAGGGCAGGCTATTTTTGGCTGATCAGCTATAATAATTTGATCCATTACCCGGTAGGTTTTACCTCAATGCAAATCAAAGCCATCAACTGACCCATAAATAGCTATATATGTGGTATGTGTGTGTGTGTGGTGTATGTATGTGTACTATATATATATATAATAATATATATATACATATTCTTAAATCACAAATTTATTTATATATGTATACATAATATACATACTTATATACATTTATTTATATATGTGTTATGTATGTGTCTATATCTATATCTATATCTATATCTATATATCTCCACCCCTGAACCCTGAATAAGGAAACTAAGAACCCTTTCAGACACTCTCAGTTTTTAAACTCCAATCAATGTTGAAGCCTTTAGGCCAAGAGAAGAAGGAGAAAGGACAGCTAAGGGGTCTTCCTGTCTTGGCAATCCATCCAGGGCTTTAGCCGAGAGCTGCTTGCAGAGTTCAAATATGTTCATACACTTGCTCCCAACCTTGCCAGCTCAGCTGAATGTCTTTCTTTCTGTCGCCTCCCAGAGAGTTACTCTGGGCCTCTTCTTTTGGGTTCTTAATGCTCACTTGATTTCCCTGCAGTAGGCAACTGGCATCCAGCCCATGCTTAATCTCAGAGGACAGTTGGGGGTAAACGTCGTCCTATTTGGTCCAGTAGTGACGTTTCTTTTCTCTTCTCTCCTTGAGGCTGGCAGCACTTCTCCATTTCACTCCTCTCATACGACCCTCATCACTATTTGTCATTGTTATTCTCAAGCTAATATTTTTTCTCTGTATGTATAATGAAAATTTTTATATTTGGAGGTTATTTGGTTAAGGTTAGTAAGTAAGTTTAGGTTAAAATTAGTAGCTCTGAGCCTCCAGTATGTTTAAGATGACTATAAAATTTATATGCAGCATGGGACTCTAGAATGACTTTGGTTATTTCCAGAAAATTATACCTGTTATTTCTATCATCCATCTTGCCATTTCTTAGAACTTGTGTGGCCTTTACATTAACAATAAATTCAGTTAAATTTAAAGTTAAGTGTCTTCTAGTCTCATCCATCTATAGCCCAATGCTTGTTTTTCTTTGGAATTTCACCAGATGAATTTGTAGAGATGCAGAAATAGCTACCAGCCCAGATCCCAGTGGTGCCGCTAGCGCTTGGGAGTATGTCTTGAGATTTAAGGCTGCCTGGGTGCCATGTTTTAGCCCTCTTCTCAGAAATCTGGGGAAGGCTCACTCTGCTTCCATGAGCTTTTTCTGCTTTCATCTGTTAGTGGGTTCAGCATCCTATCTCTTCACATTCCTCATGGCACTAATTATTGAGTCAGCTTGCAATTCGTCGTCTCAGAAAAAAAAAGCAAGATACTTTAGGAAACCCCCAAGCACCTCACCTGACCCAGCTGCCTCCTGAGGCTTGACAATTAAACTTCTCAGGTGGTGTTGATAGAAATGATCTTGTTGTGATCTTTGAATTACAGGCTGTGGACTCTCTCCCTGTGAATCCCGATGTGCTGTCAGGAACTCACTGTGCCTTCGCACGGTAGTATTTTAACCATGTGCAGGTTCCATGGCATATATACAACTCTCCCAAAGCACAGTGTCATCTGGATTTGGCATGAGTTGCAAGGGAATTCCACTTCGGACAGTCTGCCCACCCCGCCAAGAAAGGCATGAACACATTGTTTATGGCATGAGCACAGTATTAACACAAAGTCTTAGTAAAAGGAACTGTGTCTGGATCTCAAAGAACAAACCAGCAAACATGCATTGAGGGGCTATGGGCACAACAACGTGCTAGTGAGAGTTGGCATGATATATGAGAAAGGGCACACTGAGTAAATGGGAGGGTCCACCTCTAGATGTGTACTCGTGCAAGATTCAGAATGAACATCAGAGAGAGGGAAGCAGGTCTAGAAGGATACACCTAGGTTAAGGACTGTTTGTAGAATGCCCTCATGGTCAGTGGCGGGTGGCTTGGGAGGATGGGCCCCAGGTGGAATGCACAGGCCTGGTGACTGACACAGGGGAGGAACTCATTAAATATTTCTTGAAGGAATGATACTGAAGGTATGCAAGTGCCTCAGACTACGATTAAAGAATGTGTTCAGGCCTCATGCGTGATCAGCTTTGCCCAGCAATACTGGAGAGTCAGTGACAGGGTGAGGCGGTCATGGGGACACATCAGCACGGTGCCAAAGTTACTCCGCCTCTTCCACCATCTGTAGAGAGGCCTGGGACGCACGATGTGTTGAGACAAAAGACTCCTGCCTGTCTTCTTACGGAAAAAAGCTGCAGAATTATTTTTTTCTTTTTTTTTCACTAAATTTATTTATTTATTTTATTTATTTATTTTTGGCTGTGTTGGGTCTTTGTTGCTGCATGAGGGCTTTCTCTAGTTGCGGCGAGCTGGGGCTACTCTTCGTTGCGGTGCACGGCTTCTCACTGGGGTGGCTTCTCTTGTTGCAGATCATGGGCTCTAGGTGCGTGGGCTTCAGTAGTTGTGGCATGCAGGCTCAATAGTTCTGGCTCGCGGGCTCTAGAGCGCAGGCTCAGTAGTTGCGGCGCACGGTCTTCGTTGCTCCGCAGCATGTGGGATCTTCCCGGACCAGGGCTCGAACCCGTGTCCCCTGCATTGGCAGGCGGATTCTTAACCACTGAGCTACCAGGGAAGCTCCCAGAATTATTTCTTAATGAAAGGACGATTAAGTTTTATTGATGAGAAGAGAAGAACTTAACATATACTAGAAATAAAAAGGAACCAAAATGCATATATGTCCGTGGTTAAGCATGAATACTGCACATGCACGGTCTATTCTGGTTCTTTGGATGAAATTGTTCTCTCTGATAACTGGTCTCTCTTTAATTTCTAAGACAAAAACAAATTAGGCTGCAGGGTTGGCTGTGGGCTCCTATGTGGCCGTGAAAGCCTAGACGAGAGAAGGTGCTCTGTCGCCTGGGGTTTGCGGTATGTTCTTCCATAATTAATTAGTCTTGTGTTTCGTAGTATGTAATGTGTCTCCTGAATATGATTAATCTTCCTCGGTTAACATTTATAATGACAAATACGCTGTTAAGAACCCCTTTTGGCTGATGACAGCAAAGAGCAAGTAGACTGTAATTATGACATAAAATGAGATTATAGGAGCTTCATAGTCTTGGCGAGAATCCATTTCCGGATATGCTGCGCCCGTGTCTTCTCAACCATTTCAAAGTAATCTTTCATGTGCTGGGTTGCACCCTGAGAAGATCACGCCTGTTGCCCTTTGAACTACATGATGGGGAGGGTTGCATCCAGTTCCGCTGAGATCATCTTGTGAGGTGAGGGCTCAGAGGACTGGCCACTGAAGCCCAGTGTGGCTCTTGAACTGTCGAAGAGTAAGCTTATCCACCTACTAGAAATTCAGCTTTGTGTGCCCGTCTACAGACTGTACACTTCAAGGGGCAAGGGCAGGACCTATCTTGTTCACGTCTGTAATCAGCTGCAGTGCTGACACAGTAGCTTCTTCATAAATACGTGTCGCATGTAAATCAATGAAGAAATGACTTACGTGGAACAGCCATGGTAAGGGGCTGCCCTGAGTGGATGACAGAGCATCTGTGGACCCTCCCGCCTCCCATTCACAAGTACAGTCCTCTCTCTCCTCCCTAGATCTCCCAGAACCCATTCTGTGTTCAAGAAGCTTGGACCATCTCCCAGCTGACAGTAAATCTCCTTGACATGTTAGCTGATCACAGGGCATAAAGTCTAAGCCTTCCAGGGGACTCCTGAAAGTTCAAAGGAACGGATAGATTTACGGTGCTGGGACTTCTGACACCGTGATCACCATGTGTGATGATCCTCAAATTGTACCAGGTGGATGGTCACCATTCTGCCTTCTTATGAGGCTGGCCTGAGCTTGTGACCTAACCTTCCTGCCTCAGTTTTTAATTTTTTTTTTTTTCCCCTAACCAGGGGGATTATGCTCTTCTGAGGAAATTCCTCAGCAGTTTTTTTTTTTTTTTAAGTGGATTTTTTTCTTGAAGTATAACATACTTACAGAAAAGTATACAAATCATAAGAGTTTAACTCAATGGATTTTCACAAAGAGGCCTCACCCCAATAACCAGCACCTACATCAATAAATAGAACCTTCCCAGCACCACAGACGCCCCACTGTAACCCCATCTGGTTACTGCCCCCTCCAAGAAATAACCACAATCCTGACTTCTAACAGCATAGATTGAGTTTGCCCAATCTGTACTTTATATGAATGGGTACTTTATATAAGTTGGGTGATTCCGGTGGTGTATGGTGGAACCTTAAACTGTGGTTTTGAGTTGCAGTTCCCTGATGACTACTGAAAGTTTGATCTTTTTCAAATGGTTATGAGCCATTTGGACATCCTTATGAAATACTATTCAAGACTTTTACTCACCTTCTTCGGTAAATAGTTATTTTTTATTGATTTGTAGGAGTCTTCTCTATATCTTGGATATAGAAAGATATAAAAGTATATTGGAAATATGTTCTCCCACTCTATGGGTTGCATTTTCTTTCTCTTAATAGTATTTTTGAAGAACAGAAGTTCTTAATTTTTAAGAACTCCAGTTGATCATTTTTCCCCTTTATGATTTGTGCTTTTCTGTTTCTATCTAATAAATTGTTCCCTATGCCAAGCTTATGCAGATCTTTTCCTATGTTTTCTTCTAGATGCTTTGTAGTTTTACCTTTCACATTTAGATCTACTATCCATTGGGAACTGATTTTTTGTGTATGGTGTGAGGTAGGGTAAAATTATTATTTCCCATTTAGATATCCGATTAAGCCAGCACCATTTACTGAAAGGATTATCTTTTCCCAACTGCACTGCATTGTCACTTTTGTGATAAATCAAGTGACCTCATATGTGTGGTCTATTTCTAGACCCTACTGTGTTCTATTTGTCTATTTGTTTATCCTGGGTCAATACCACACTGTCTTCATTACTGGTACTTTATAATAAGCCTTAATATACAGTTGTATAAGGGCTCCAGCTTTGTGTTTCTTCAAGAATGTCTTGCCTTTCCTCATCCTTTTGCACAGGCATATAAATTCTAGAATCAGTTTGCCACTTTACACACACACACGCACACACACCACTCTGCTGGAATTTTGATTATGATTATGTTGAATCTACAGATCAATTCAGGGAGAATTCACCTCTTCACAGTATTTCAACACATTAACATGGTATGTATCCCATCATTTGTTTGGGTCTCTTCATTTGTCTTAATAATTTCTTTGGGTCTCTTCATCTGCAGGATAGTGCAATTTTACAATTTTGTAAGATTCATGCATAGTTATTTTATATTTTTGATGCTTTTCAAATTGTAACTATTGAAAAGATTTAGCTAAAAAATTTGTTGCATATGTATGTAAAATACAAAGAATTTTATGTTGCTCCTGAGTCCAGTATTCTTACTGGCTTTACTTATTAATTCCAATAGTTTATCTGTAGATTTTAAAAATTGTTTCTACATAAGCTGTTATGCCATTTGTAACTAATGATGGCTTTATTTCTTCCTTTTCAATCCTTGTACTTTCTTCTCGTGTCTTATCATCTTGGCTGGGACATGTGATACAATGTTGACCACAAGTCGGGTAGTGGCAGTTATCGTTTAATTCCCCAGGATAAGGGAGCCTTGACAGAGTTTTTAACCATCTGGGTTGAAGCACGGCATGGCTTCTCCCCTTCCGAGGTCAAATAATCTGAGCTTCTGATAAGCTTTGAAACTGGATAAAGTGCGGGGGTGGGGGGATAGGTATGCAGGAGAGAGTTTGCCTCAGCAGAAACGAAGAGGAAAAAAAACATCTGTGGAATAAATGGCAGACCTGTCCTGCTTATGTGTTGCCCAACTGTATGTGGCGCAGCTGGGGCAATTTGAGTGCCTATGTGCTGAGGCCTGTGGTGCTGGGAGAGGAGATGGGGTTCCCATCAGCAGGAGATAAGGAGGTGCTGGTCCTTAAACCCATGTAATCCCCCTAACGCAGGAAAATCTGGCTGACTCAGCAGAATCACCCGATGTTAGACTTGGGGAGCAATCTTCTACCCAAAGCATGAGTCCCTGGGAATATCCTGAAAAACTTGGGATTGGAGGACAGTTGTGCGCATGCCCACATCTAAGAGCATCTCCAGAAACGTCCCATCAGCCCTTCCATGACCCCTGCTTGTTGCTTTATGATCCCGCAGCGTTACCTATCCCCAGCCTCCACCTTCTACCAAGCCAGGAGTGGTTGTCGCCTTGTACCTCCGCGGCTTCTGTGGGTGAAATTTGGCTCCGCCCCTTATGGAGGCCTGGGTGAGCCGTACCCCAAACGAGCACAGCGGTGTCTTTTGGGGGCGGAGCCTGACCCCAGGGGGTGCCCCACTGAGCCTGACCCCAGGGGGTGCCCCACCCGACAGGGGTGCCCCTGTGGAGGAAGCCCCTCGCCCTCTGTTCCACTCTGTGTGTTTAGATGACGCACAGCCCCCCGGGGCGCTCTGATCTCGGGTTTCCGTGTGGCCTGGTGGGACCCTCCTCCACGCAGAGCGGATGGCGAAGACCTGATCTACTGCAGGAAGAAACTCGAGATGCTGACGGAGCAACTGACGCCGGGTTCCCGCTCCTCAGTGTCTACGCCCTTGGGTAAATTGGAAGATATCCAACCCTGCTTTATGCCCGCTTTGGATTTTACTAGCTCGTTTCCTTTTTCCTGGCCTATCTGATGACTAGGTTGCAGAGTGAGACCCTCCCGTTCTGCCTCCCCCGTCACACCCCTGTCTCTGATTTCTCACTGTACTTCCCCTCCAGGAGGCTTGTGCAAGTCAGAACTCTGTTCTGACTCTATTGCGCATCCGGACTCACGCTCTGGACAAGAGGAAAGGCCGAGCCCCAGCGGGCTCTGTCCCGTGGGTGTTACGCAGCCCGGGTCCAGGCTCCCATCTTCCCCCAGAGCTCACCGGGGGAGCTAGAGCCTGCACCCTCCCCTCGGCAGGAAGCACTGCCAGCAAGATTCTTACATCCCCCACCAGGGAGGGTCTCCCCACTTGCAAGAAGGAGAGATTGAATGGGAATGACAGATCACAGGTTCACTCTCTCCTTTTGTGTCTTGCCTCTCCTCTCTCTCTCCTCTCCCAGCCCTTCTATGGCTGCTTTCAATTTCTCAGACCCTGAAGGAGGGAAAAGAAAAAAGCAGTAACCTCCAGGGCCGCAGAGAACACGAAGTTACTCAGAGGGAGGAGGAAGGGAGGGAGGGAGGGAGGGGAGGGGGGAGGAGGAAGGGAGGGAGGGAGGGGAGGGGGGAGGAGGGCGGCGCAGTGAGGGCTTCACATGAATGGAGATGTGAGAGCTGCCATCCAATGCCTCCTCGCCGGGGTCCTCCCCAGCCTTCACCCTCATATGCATTCCCCATATCACCACCGGCACTGGGACACGAGCTGCCAATAATTAATTTTTATTGAAAGAGGTTTTTTCTTTGTCTGCAGACATTGTGTTCTGCTTTTGCCATGACTATAAAGTCTCCAGTACAATTCTGGATTTAATTATAGCCCTATTTCGAGGGAATAAAAAAAAAAAAAAAAACACCCTATGTCAGAGGCACAGATAATTGGTGGTGCCAGGTGGAACTGAGACATGGGTTCTGGGGACCAGAGCAGTGGCTTCCGGCTGATTCAGATCTCAGAACCATTCAGCTGGGCTTTGGCTGGGTTCAGGCCTCCCTCTACCCCAGCTCCAGAATTAACTAACCTGGTGCCTGGAGGGACAGAGATGGGAGGATGTGACTTCTAAGTGAGCTGCAGACCAGCTCCTTGCCCTCCCTCCCCCCGTGCCCTTGCCACCCCCCAGTGTTCTGGTGACCTTAAACCAGGCCAGGATATTTCACTATGGAGTGATCATCAGATTCTTTAGGGCTGGGCTGAGCCCTGGAATCTGGGTTTTGGACATTCCCTCTGACTCTTGCGTTTAGGCTTGTTTGGAAACCCTTCATGAGGCAAAGGACTTTGCTTCTGAGGGTGAGGCTGGTGCTTTGAGTAAGAATCAAACGTGAGACTCCAGCAGGAGAAGGCTGCGCTGAGGGCAGCTGGTCCAGGAGTGTGATGTTTCATGCATACAGAGAGAGAGGCAAGTGACAGGCGATCGGCAGGGAAGGGGGGGACCAGAAAGGAGAGGATGTTTAGTCCATCGCAGAGAGTCTGGGTCAGCAAGAGAAGCAAGAGGACCCAGGGTGACACTGAGGGGAGGGAAGGCACACAGTTAGGGCCAGACATTTGAATGTTTCCTTGACCATCCCAGGAGGCCAGGGAAGGGATTCAGAGAGGTGAGATGAGTCAGAGCTGGAGGTGTCCAAGAGAAATACTCTCAGCTAGAGGAGTTATTTAGGGATAATCTTGATTAGGCTAGCTTTACATTTTTGCACAAAATTTCAAAATTTATGTCCTGCTTTGGCAGTAAGTCCTAAAATGATGAGCCAAATATTTGAAAACCTTAAGGGGAAGGAAAGAACATAGGCTAAAGCAATGGAAGCAGAGAGGGGAAATGCGCTAGATGGAGGAGGACCAGAAATTGGTGATGGCTGAGGCATCAGGGAGAGACCCTTAGATGGACTAAGTCAAGAAAGAAAGAAATGAAGGAATTGGGAGGAAGGGGGACAGTTGCTGAGCTTCCAAGAGAGGCAGAGATGGGGGAAAAAAAACAGAGAAAAGTAGATGATAATAATGCTCGCCCAAAGCAATTATGTTCGCTTCGTCTCCTTGGTCCTCCTCTTCATCCTCTAATCTCAGCTCCCCAGTGGGCCGCCACGTTAGCTACTCCAGAGGGCATCAATCACCACGTATTCAAGTATCTATTCCATGTGAATGGCGCCCCCTGGAGTTGTGCATGGTGGTGGTTCTGCCTCCATCCATCTGTATTCCTTTCTTTAACCGCCCCCCCCCCCTTGGCGTGCTTTTGCCATGCTAATGGCTTGCAGCATTCCCACCCAGGGAAGGGAGTGCCTCAGACCTGGCCCTGATGCCTAGAGCAAGGGTCCTGGACAGGCTGCCCCAGGATGGCACCTGGATCACAGCAGTGCAGACAGACTGCAGTCACACAAATGCCCCACCTGTGGAAAATACCATATTCACATATATGAACCTACAGAGCTTAGGTGATTACAGGTCAAAGACTGTAGCACTTAATGAAAAATATTAGGCAGGTTTCATTATTTCATGTATATTCTGTCTTCTACATGCATTTGTAAGCTCTTCCAGGATTAAACTCTATCACGCAAAGTCTCTTTAGTTATATTTTCTTTGTGTGGCTACGAAACCTTGAGTTCAAAAAGTGTATCACGAGAACAATTGTTTCAATGGGAAAAATGGGTTAAAGACTAAAGCAGTTCAGCCTTCCAAAAAAAATAAAAAAGTTATTCCCCAGCAGCAATTTCAAAAGTAAACCCTTTTTTATAGCTATGAGTGGGTAGCTATAAAACCCAAACATCCCTGAGTAAATCCAGCTTCTGATTATATGGAGCTTTTCTAAAGAGATGTGCACAGCCTCTTCCTTCCATCAGCCACAGTAGCCTTAACACATTTTTATCTCCTTGATGGTCTGTGTTTCCTCCACAGCACCTCCCAGTACCAACCTTAGGACAGGTGCAACAGGTATTAGTCTATGTGGCACATTTTGTAGGATTCAGGAAATGGGCCTCTTGCCCCTTAAAATAATCCTCCCCCATCCGCATCTCCTCCCAAAGAGTACTTGATATTTCTTCTGGACCTTGTGCTCTGTTCCTCACTTTGAGATAGAACTTTAAAAAATAAAAACACCTAGCATGGGCACAGATTGAGACTAAAGGGCAAATGAACGATAATGTCCCCAGAGCAAGAGGGGGCAGGGGATGCTACGACCAGGCCGCCCAATCTGCACCTGTGGAGAGACGGTACCTGTGCACATGGGCATCTCCCACTGCAAAGCATCTCGATCCCCTGAGCCCCTCACCTGGGTAAACTCATACTGAAAAGCCCAGCTCCTTATTCAGGCATCACCCCTTCGTGGTAGGTTTCAGCGTCCCTCCTCTGTGCCCCCATCGCTCCCGATGCAGACCATCACCGTCATCTTCACCATGACACACCGAACAAACTCACCATGGTGTGTTTGCCCCAGAGTAACACGAGCTGCACCACGGCAAGAAGTGAGCATTCTTCATCTACGTGTCCTGGCTCTGAGCATGGTGCCTGGTACACAGCGGGCACTTAATAAATGCTTCTTTTGAGCTGAATTTATCGGTGGCACAGTAGAAAGACTGTGGAGCTGGGAACCAGAGGTGGCTTTGACCAATAGCCTCAGAACTTGCCAGCTTCGTGACTTTGGGCAAACAGTGTAACTCTGACCCTCATCAGCACAAATGGGCAGAATCAGACCTCAGGTGGTTGAGAGGATTCATGAGATAATGAAGATGCTTCCGTCAGCACAGGTGTTCCCTAGTTGTTTATAATACTAACGGGAAACCTACGGTGAAAGCTGATGATGAATCATCAGCCCTGCAAGTATGTGCGTGGGACACACAGCTGTTTATACACCCCCTTGAAGAACATCGCTCCACATAACACTTGAGGGAGTGATAAGGGGACAGAGGAACTGACTGCCAGTCAAAATCAGAAATGAGAATCGAATGTAGCCCATTTGGGGGTAGTCTCAGCCCTGCCAGATATAAACTGCCTTCCAATCCTTCTTGTGTCTTTCCTTCAGTAACATCTTGGGCTGGGTTTCATCATTCTCAGCTTTTAAAAAAATCACTTGTACTTAAAATTTAGATCTTAAGCTTGATTTAAATCTAATATCATCTGCTTTCCTCAGGAAGTTCAGGGTGAGGTGAGGTAAGGACATGCAATAGACTGGATGGGTTTTTATTGTTGTTGTTTTTTAATAAATTTATTTACTTTTTAATATATTTTTATTTTTGGCTGCATTAGGTCTTCGTTGCTGCATGCAGGCTTTCTCTAGTTGTGGTGAGCAGGGGCTACTCTTCATTGCAGTGCGTGGGCTTCTCATTGTGGTGGCTTCTCTTGTTGCAGAGCACGGGCTCTAGGCATGTGGGCTTCAGTAATTGTGGCATGCAGGATCAGTAGTTGTGGCTTGCAGGCTCTAGAGTACAGGCTCAGTAGTTGTGGCACAGGGGCTTAGTTGCTCCACGGCATGTGGGATCTTCCCAGACCAGGGCTCGAACCTGTGTCCCCTGCATTGCCAGGTGGATTGTTAACCACTGCACCACCAGGGAAGCCCTAGACTGAATGTTTGTGGGTCCCCAAATTCACATGTTAAATCATAATGCCCAAAGTGATGGCATTAGGAGGTGGGGCCTTTGGGAGTTGATTAGGTCATGAGGGTGGAGCCCTCTTGAATGGGATTAGTGCCCTTATAAGGGAGATACCAGAGAGCTCTCTTGTCTCCTTCTGCCATGTGGGGACACAGTGAAAAGATGGCCATCTATGAACTAGCAAGCAGGCCCTCACCAGACATCAAATCTGCTGGTGCCTTGATCTTGGGCTTCCTGGCCTCCAGAACTGTGAGAAATAAATTTCTGTTGTTTTAAGCCACCTAGTCTAGGGCATTTTTGTTATACCAGCCTGAATGGCCTAAGAGAGGGAAGTTGAAAGATGCTACGTGGTACCTTGCACTTTTCATTAGAGGTTTTGGAATGGAGAGGCATAGTCTAAACTGGGAACATACCCACTCCACCTCTCTCTTTAAAGTCTGGCTCCTCCAGGGTTGGGGTGGGTGGGGAACTGAGAAAGAAGGAAGTACTGCCAAGGGTGTGTCATAACTGACAAGCTGTTGGGGAGGAGGCCTGGTCTTCATCTGAAATGCTTGTGTGAAGACTCTGAGTGTGACTCCCAGGCCTATAAGGGTTTTGGAATGTGTCAGGAGGGTGGCAGACCAGACAGAGGAAATACTCTGTGCAAATCACAGAGGCACAGGAAAGCCTACGCTGCTCTGAAGCAGACAAGCACTTGGAAATAGCCAGAGAGATACTGGTATGAAGGGCTGATAAAACAAGCAAAGGTCAGCTCAGGAAAAAGCCCTTTCTTGTCAGGCAAAATAAGGTGGATTTTACCCAATAATGATGGGGATTCATGGAAGGACATTTAGGCAGAATTGTGGCATATTGGGAAAGTCTCCCAGGTACATCTTGAGAGGATTGGAGGGCAGGTGACCTGTCACCTGGCGTGGCTGGTGAGCTCAGCTCTGCTGCTTTGCTGAGCGTTGCCTCCCATGATGCCCTGTGCCTTCGAGCAAAGGTTCCACCTGCTGGTTCCAGGTCACTCCCCCCATGCCCAGCCCTGGGGGCCTCCTTTCCAAAGCTGCCCAAGTACAGGTGGGCCAGGAAAAATGTCAGACTCGCTGTTCAAGGCAGCACTTGCTGCCAGCAGAGGAAGAGAGGCCTTCCTTTTATGGAAGGCCTGGGATTCTTCCTTGACAACAGCTCTTAGATTCTTGCTTAGTAAAAGAAGATTCCCCCCTCCCACTTTTCAAGTTCTCGCAACAGTGGCTCCCACGCAGGGCCCGCCAGCTCTCTCTCTCTCTCACACACACACACACACACACACACACACACACACACACGGGAAGCATGACCCCGACTCTGCTGATGGAGAGAAGTATATTGTGGGAGGTCAGGGAACTGTACTGGAACCAATATGATGAAAGTGGTGGCCTGGTGGTGTTGGATCCACATAAAACTACACAAAACTAGGGCATCCTACCTAGAGATTATCATACTAAGTGAAGTAAGTTAAAAAGAGAAGGACAAATACCACATGATATCACTTATATCTGGAATCTAAAATATGACACAAATGAACTTATTGACAAAACAGAAATAGACTCGTAGAGAACAAACTTATGGTTACCAAAGGGGAACGGGGGTGGGGAGGGATAAATTAGGAGTTTGAGATTAGCAGATACAAACTACTATATATAAAACAAACAACAAGATCCTCCTGTATAGCTCAGGGAACTATATTCAATATCCTGTAATACACCATAATGGAGAAGAGTATGAAAAAGGAATATATATATATATATATATGTGTGTGTGTGTGTGTGTATATGTATATATATAACTGAATCACTTTGCTGTACACCAGAAACTAACACAACATTGTAAATCAACTATACTTCAATAAAAAATGAATTAAAAAAAAACTAAGGGAGTCAAAAAAAAAACCAAAACGAAAATACTAGCGTGTCCTAGATTCCTACTCTGCCTCATACTTACCTAGTGAATTAGACAGATTAACCTCTCTGAGCCTCAGTTTTCCCAACTGTAAAATAGGAACAATATCTACCTTTCAGGATGATTTTGAGAGTTAGAGATAGTCTTTGTAATGTGCCTTACGTAGCATTATATAATCAGTAAAAACCATTAATGTTACTAACATTGCTGCACACATCAGCATTTGAGGCCTCCCAAGAGGACTTCCTATCCCACCTCCCACCCTAAGATGCTTTGAATCAGTTTCATTTATTACACTTGTTGAAATGCTGCTAAATTCAGAGCACTGTCATAAACATTATAGGAAATAAAATATATAAGATACTAATCATACCCTTGGGTTGTTTACAAAGGATGTGAGAACGGAATGTTTTGCTTAGAAGCTAGATTTTAATAGAGGCTTCATTTATGCCTGCCTTAACGGATCTTCTCAGACTGAATTTTTAGGGCCTGTGTTTCCCCTATGAGGAAAGGAAATAAGAGAATATATTGTTCAGCTTAACACTAAGAAATTCTTAATACATAATGCTTTGGTGATTTTTTAAATGTGTAAGTTCTTGTGCATCTGAATGTGTATGTGAGAGCAAAAGAAAGATTAAAGTTACTGCAAAGAACCAGTCCAGTGATGCAGCAGGAAAAGTACCCCCCTTCTTTGGACTTAGGAAGCCAATTTCTAAACGTCGGACCTTGGAGAAAACATTTGACTTCTCTGCAAATGGCAATCATAATCTGCTCTCAAATTGTGGAGGAGTCGTTGAATCCAATAAAATAATAGTCAAAATATTTCATAAAAGAAAATGTTAAATTGCTAGCAAAAGGTGATCAAGAAGTTGAACAGAAGCCAAACTTTATATGGGTGAAGGTTAGAAGGCTGGTATATGAGATGGGTAAGCCATTTCAGGCTACAGAACTTGGCAAGTGGTCCCTCCTCGTAGACAGTAAGAGCTCAAAATTGATACCTCCATGGCCTATAGAGGGAAGAGGAGGACAGAAGACGTGAGTTCTTTCTCGTCAAAGGAAGAGGCCCAGCCTCTCTCTAATACTCTCTGACGGCCCCTGGCCACTTTCCCCCATCCCTCCCACTATTGTCTTTTTCCCTTGTCGCTGACATCCTCAATAAGGCCATCTATAGACTGACTGGTAGGTTATTGGCTGATCATCATGTCTTCCATCAATACCTTGCACATGAAGGGCCTCAGAGGGAGTGGACACTGCATTTGAGGTTCCCATCCAAAACTCTTGTCCTTGGATTCAGCTTTTCTAACCCATTAGAAAGCTATGATAATAAGAAAAAAAAAATCATTAGAACTACTATGTTCCATCTCTTGTTTTTCTTTTTTTTTTTGGCTGCACCATGTGGCATGTGGGATATTAGTTCCCCAACCAGGGATCAAACCCGTGCCCCCTGCAGTGGAAGCACAGAGTCTTAACCACTGGACCTCCAGGGAGTTCCCTATGTTCCATCTCTTTGCTAAGTGCTTTACATGTATTACCTCATTCAATCTCCACTCTAGTCTCCATGTGAGATGTTCCATTATTATCCTCATTTTACTGGTGAGGAAACCGAGGTATAAAGAATCATGTACCTAAAGTCACACAGTAATAACTGGGAGATCTGGGTCTGACACCAAAGCTCACACTCTTAGGCACACTCTTCTCTAAGTTCTACAAACTTGGAACCAAGTATGAAGTCCTTTTACCTGAAGGTCATCTTGAGGTCATTAAGGGATTCAGCCCCTTCTGTGGAAAGATGAGGTTAGAGGAAAAAGTAATGGAAACTTCTTGTTTCATATGTGATGAGAGAATCGGAGTTGAAAGAGGGATGATGGCCTGGCGGGCACCCTGGTGGAAAGAGCATCCTCTGAAATGGAAAGGATGCTGTCTAATCTCCCTTCTGATTCAGCTGGAAAATGATGTGATTTGGAAACCGTGGAGGCCCTTAATTCTGGAGGAAAATCTTCGACTGTCTCCTTTCACCTCTTTGGAATTTTGTCTCCAAAACACAGAATTGACAGTTGTCACTAACCATAAGAAGATGGACAAAGGAGATGAGGAAAAGGAAGAAAGACATCTAGAAGCCCCCTTTTTGGGTAGTTTTTTCTTTAACGTTTCCTTCTGGCAGCCAAATAACACATCTTGTCTCAGAGAGGCTTTCTTGGTGTATAATTTAAGGTCTATAAATAGATGACTGTTATTAACAAACACACACACACACTCACACACACATACATCTTTCTCTCTATTCAGACGTCAGCAGAAATATCGCAGATAGAGGAGATAAGCTGTTTAAAATGGGAAGCACCTTTTTCTCTCCTCCACCAGCTGGATGGCTGTATCTGTCTCTTCCTCTGCCCTCACTCTCAACTCATTCTATTCTTCTAGGTTTTATTTCCACCTCTGTTCCCTTTATGCTGCTAAACCCCACCCTTCATGTTCTTACTGTGATCTTTCTGGAACACTTGCGACTCCCCTCTAATCTTTGTGTCTGAGTCTTTCCCTCATTAGTGATCAGTCTCCTTATCCCTTTCCAAAGGCAATTTAAAACCTTATTAGACATCCCTAAAATTCTATCTGACACAGAACACACAGCTGTGGATACAACCACGTTGGTAGAAAGGACTAGAAGACAAGGTTTTACAGAGGTTCAAAAAGAAGCTACGTCATGAAATAAAAATGACAGGAATGACAATGAAATCTGTGTGCCAGCTACTATTTATTACAGAAAAGTTTAAAAGAGGATCAGATCTGATGGGATAATATAAGATGATGAATTCACTGATGATTAATATATTAAAATGCACATTTATATGGCATAACACAGATTCCAAAGAGCTTTTAAGTACATGATTCCTTATCGTCTTCCCTGGGATACCACGGCCAGTGAGTGGCAAAGCCAGAGCCAACACCCAGTTTTGTGTGACCCTCAGGAAGTGGTCAGGTCTGTGTCTGATCCCATCTTAGTCTTCATCACGATGATTTATAACTGTCTGTTTACTTGTCTTTCTTCTCCACTCTTCTTTAAGTACTTTGGTTGTATTCCCAGCACTAGATAAACGCCTGACTCACGGAAGGAGGGTAATAAATGTTTCTTCAATGGATGAATAAGTGAATAAAGGAAAGAATGGATGGGTGCTTGGATGCGTACATGCATCTTCCCCAAATGACAACGTTAAACTAGTAAATGGTAAACAAGGCGAAGTTTGACGTGGGACACTTCCTTGTATCACTTCACAGCATCCTGTTGGCTATGGGCCACACTGCAGCAGCAGATAAGGATCCACTTCCTCCATTCAACCATCATGGCCCCGGTCCTTGAGTCAATTCTCTTCTGTCCATTCAGACAATCTCAGCTCCTTTGTATCCCGTCTCTTAACACTAGATGCATTCTGCCTTGCCTTTCCTCCCATCACATACTTTAAGCTTCTTCAGTAGCCATGTCTTATTTAATTCCCTCATTCATTAATTAAAGGAGGAAAACTAATTAAAGGTCTACTATATGCCAGTCATTATCATGACCTTAAGAGGTTATACTTTAATCTTTATTGATGAGGAAACTGAGGCTCCAAGAACTTAGATAATTTATCAGAACACATCACAGGAGCTTCATGCATATTTCTTTAATGAACGAAAGAAAGATGGTGCTGTTAATAAGGGATCAGGGATTCAAGGTCAAGCCTTTCTGATTCCAAAGCCCCAGATTTCCCCAGTAGATGATCCTCTTCCAATTCTAATTCCAATTGGAATATTGCTTTCAATTCTAAGACACCATGAAGGATTTACGAAATCACTGAATTGAAAAATCAGCCCTCTGTCTCCAGGCATATGTAATCATAATAATAATTCTTTGAAACTATTTTAATCTTTTCTTCCAAAGAGTGTAAGGAATAATATGCATAGTGCTTACCCCTGACGCCATTTTATTTACACACAAGGGGACTTGTTATTAGTTCCATTTTTCAGGCTAAGGCATAAAGCTATTTCCTCTGTGACCCATGGTTACCAAGTGAGCGAGGATGGCTCTGGGGGAAGAGGCTAGTTCCCCGACCAGACTCATATACCCTGATCCTTTCACTAACCCAACAAATAAAGTTTCTTTTATTTGATTTAAAAAATATTTTAGTTCTCATGTCTCCAAAAGGAGACCCAGGAGCTAAAACGAAGGCTGTCAGCCCTCTCTTCTCTCACAGGCTCAGCTATCAGCTGGCAACCTCTGATAGCTTCTGAACATTGTGATCTAGAAGGATCCTGGAGTTCTGTAAAGTCCTAATAAGCCTTCTGAGAAAGCAAAGAAAGATTAAATTATTTTCTCTCCTGTTTTGGTATTAGCAATTCTCTCACATTCACTCCCCGACTCTTCCTGTTTATTCTCCACCGGCATGCCAGGTAAATCCTACTGGTCCTTCAAAGCTCTGGGGGTACCTCACCTCCTCCAGAAAATCACCTCTGACCACAACTACCTTCTTCATTGTTGTCCTTCTGGATCCGTTTTCATCTTGGTCAAGCCTTCTTCATTGTTACATGTGTTTTAGATTGTTAACCAGCTAGATTTCCAACTTCTTTAAGATATGAACCTAAACACTAGTGAAACTGCACCTCTTCTCGGATGGGACTTGAACCCAGCCAAAATCCAGATTGGGACTCAAACCCACAATCCCTAGCTTAGGAGGAGACTGAAACCCACTGTCTTTCCATTGAAACCTCTCACCTAGTGTCAGGACCTACTGAAGCTCAGGTTCTTTTGTCTCAGTGCAGAAAGAATTCAGCATGAGGCAAAGTGGCAGGTAAAGAGTGAGTTTATTAGCATAGGATGCTTGTGAGAGATACAAACGTGCAGGCAAGGGAGCACAGCCCTGAGAAGAAAGAGGGCTACATTTTTACAATCAAAGAAAAAGTGGGGAGGGGAGAAGACCACCTTCTTTGTCATTCTTGGGCAGACGTCAAGGCTTCCATCATTAGTTCCTCCTTTGGCCCTATATGGTTTAACTGGGACTGTCATGGCGTTATTCAAATCATATGTATATTAGCAAAAGGGTGGTAACATATATTAAATATGGTCATTCATCTCAGGTTTCGGTATAATGCCCCCTTTCACCTAGTTTCCTTCCCCTTTCACCTATATTTCTGTCTTGGCCACGTTCAGGAATGCTACTCTTCAAGAACTATTAACTCTCTGACTTCATGTAACAAGATTCAGACCCCATATCTACTGTCTTGTGTTTTAACTATCAGGGTTTGTGGCTTGAGTGTGTCTGGTGCTTGGATGCACCTGGTCTTCCTTCAAGGTAGTGTAGACTGTTGCTAGGTTACTGGATTCTTTTCTTGAGTGGTCATTAGCTTACAACAGTCTCCCAAACTCCCTTAAAATTCCCTTTCTGTCTTTAATCCCCTAGTGGAATTTCTAAACTGACTGTTTAATTATCCTACTCTATCCCTATCACTAGAAACACAGTAAGTGAATAGCAGGTTAATTTCAATCCCTTGAAATCTGGAAATGTACAAATGCTATGAATGGTAAACCTTTATTAACAGATTGATCTAAGCCTCTAATAATCTGAATTAACCAGAAAGAACTCTCCATTACTCAGACTTAACAGACAACAGAGACTTTGGGTTTCCTACTGACTGGGCCAGCATCTCTTTGAAAGCATGCTCTGGGGACAAGAGGTCAGGCCTAACAAGGACCTTGATCTGACATGGGGAGCAAGTGAGCCCTGGTGAGACACTGGGGTTCGCGTCTGCCGCTCAGCCCCACGCAGCTTGTAGAGCCATGAGGGAGGGAGTGGGGCCTGAGGCTGACTCAGAGCTGCAACTATATCCAGTGCTCTGGGAAGCACACTGTATGAATCATATCACAGCAAATTTAGGCCTGTGCTGATCGAGGCAGGAAACTCGGCACCTCCTTTCTCTCTGCAGCCTGCCAGATGCCTGACATCTGGGCCACAGTCCCTCTGCGGGGCTTCTTCCCATCCTGGAAAATGAGAGGTCACTTGAACGGTGGGTTCCTGCAGGCGGACTTACGACCTCACGCCAGAGAAGGTGGTGTATTGGAGGCTGGGGCTCTGGCATCATTTTCTCAAGGCCGGGGCGCGTTTTTGTGTACCAGTTCTTTCCCCCTTTCCCTCTTGTTCAGATTTTGTTGGACACCAGTGGCCGACAGCCTTACACAGTTACAAGCCTCAGCTGCCCTCTTGGGTTTTTGAATTTTAATGTAGGAAATCATGTATTCGCTAAAAATAACATTTTAATCAAATGTCCTCTAGAACTGAACTGCACTGGGGCTGTAACATTACGAAAGAAGAGACAGGGAAGTCAAGATCTAGAATTCACAGTCAGTTAGAACCTCCTGGTTTCCTGTCTTCAAAGCTGTAGGGAACTCCTGTCACTCCATGTCTTAAAACAAGACTATCAGGGCTTCCCTGGTGGCACAGTGGTTAAGAATCCGCCTGCTAATGCAGGGGACATGGGTTCGAGCCCTGGTCTGGGAAGATCCCACATGCCACTGAGCAAGCAACAACTACTGAGCCTGTGCTCTAGACCCTGAGAGCCACAACTACTGAGCCCACATGCCACAACTACTGAAGCCCATGCTCTGCAACAAGAGAAGCCACCGCAATGAGAAGCCCGTGCACTGCAATGAAGAGTAGCTCCCGCTCACCACAACTAGAGAAAGCCCACATGCAGCAGCAAAGACCCAACGCAGCCTAAAGAAAGAAAGAAAGAAAGAAAGAAAGAAAGAAAGAAAATCCATTAAAAAAAAAGATGTTCCTTAAAAAAAACACACACAAGACTATTAGACTGAAGCAGAGACTTCTTTGGAATCGTTGTTTAGGATTACAAAACCTTCCCTTGGGAACTGTCATTTTCATACCTGGCTTTCATGCAAGGGTGAAATTATGTATGTGAAATTAACCACCAAGGCCAGGCATTGATTTAAAAACTTACAGATAATTCCTATTTCTGTTGTCAAGCGAACATCTTATTTTTTTGTTTTTTCTCTCTGTATATGTGCATAATTTAATATGTAACTGCTGAGCCTAGAAAAAGGAGCAATTGTGCCTCTATTCTTTTCTTTCATAGCTAATGTTTAAAAATACTCTTTTGAAATGCTAAGAGACTCTGAAATATTTAAGTAAACAGAATTTTAGGATGAGAACCTAAGTGTCAAACAACAAAGAAACAAAGTAGCAATTTGCTATTCAGTAGACAGAATTCAGAGCTACCTTGCAGGAGACAAAAAAAAAAAAAAAAAAAACCCTTCCTGACAACAGACCTCCCAAGCCGATCCTACAAAAAGGCTAAGTAACAACAAACAACAACAATAATTTCCTTGGTTGAGACAAGCTGATTTTCCCAGACATTAATCTCATTTCTTGCCATAATCACTGAGATGGGTAGAAGTTTTCATCCCCATTTTACAGATAAGAAAATTGAGTCTCAGAGAGGTTGGATAACTTGCCTAAAACCACACAGCTAAGTAGCAATTGGGCCAATGCTAAAAACACATCTTTTTACTTAGTGCTGTTTTCAGGACACTCTGCTGCAAGTGGAAGGCATTACAGACCTCCAATGGTCCTTTGTTTCTGGGTAAACCTAGTGGAATAGCTTGCGTGGGACTTCATTTCTGTCTTCCTCAGCCTGATGATATTTATAGGATTATTCTTTTTCTAGTTCTCTCTTGGCAAAAGTTCTATTGAAAAGGCCCTTGTAGCTTCCCTGGTGGCTCAGTGGTTGGGAATCCGCCTGCCAATGCAGGGGACATAGGTTCGAGCCCTGGTCCGGGATGATCCCACACACCACGGAGCAACTAAGCCCATGTGCCACAACTACTGAGCCTGCACTCTAGAACCCACAAGCCACGACTACTGAGCCCACGTGCCACAACTACTGAAGCCCGCGCACCTAGAGCCCATGCTCCGAAACAAGAGAAGCCACTGCAATGAAAAGCCCACGCACGGCAACGAAGAGTAGCCCCAGCTCGCCGCAACTAGAGAAAGCCCACATGCAGCAGCAAAGACCCAACGCAGCCAAAAATAAATAAATAAATAAAAGAAAAAAAAGAAAAAAGAAAAACAAATGAAAGAAAAGGCCCTTGTAGAAAAAACCTTTCCGCTAAGGATTTCAAAGCAATTCTACCCAAGGGAAAATTCAGGCCCTGAGGGGCTAAGCCGCTGTTTTCCAGGCAACATATTAACCCTGCAAGACAAGCAAATTGTCTGATCTTCCTCCATCCTCTAATAAACCCCAGATAGGGGTCAGCAGCCCACGACAGAGAAGTGCTGCTAATAGTGTGTAGGACACAGCGTCAATCACCGGCAGAGCTGTCAGGCAAAACCTCTGGTCAGGTCCTCTTCACCTCAAACCAAATGAGATATTTGTGAAAAAAAATTTAAATGCCAAAATGACATACAGAGGTAAAGCATTATTGTCACCTTCATGTTTCATGACCCCCAACAGAAACACCCTTTTCAAAAAAATTTTTTTTGGAGAATAGTTGATTTCCAATGTTGTATTAGTTTCAGGTATACAAGCAAAGTGAATCAGTTATACATATACATATATCCACTCTCTTTTTTAGATTCTTTTCCCATATAGGTCATTACAGAGTATTGAGTAGAGTTCCCTGTGCTATATAGTTGGCCCTTATTAGTTATCTATTTTATATACAGTAGTGTGTATATGTCAATCCCAATCTCCCAATTTATCCTTCCCCCCACTTCCCACCTGGTAACCATAAGTTTGTTTTCTACATCTGTAACTCTATTTCTGTTTTGTAGTTAAGTTCATTTGTACCCTTTTATTAGATTCCACATATAAGCTATATCGTATGATATTTATCTTTCTCTGTCTGACTTACTTCACTCAGTATAACAATCTCTAGGTCCATCCATGTTGCTGCAAAAGGCATAATTTTGTTCTTTTATAATGAGTAATATTCCATTGTATACATGAACGATATCTTCTTTATCCATTCCTCTGTCCATGGACATTTAGGCTGCTTCCATGTCCTGGTTACAGAAATACTTTTTATCTTACTTCCCCACATCCTGCTTTTGATACTTTCAGGTCCAGCACCTGTTTTGCATATAGTAGACGCTTAGTAAAAATGTATCGAAATTCCTATTGATTTTTACACTTAAATCCCTTCTGGGAATACTTTCAGGGGTCCTGAAAGCTGAAAATATTTTCTTAAATAGCCCTTAATTTCGGCATGCCAGGAATGGATGGGGTTCACGCAGTAAACCTTCTTATAAAATCAACCCTACATAAGCACTCAGGACAGTCCAGACAGTCAGAGCTGTTTGTTGTTTCCGGAATGCGCCTGCTGCTTCTCACTTATCCACATGCTGCTTCCTTCTCTTGAATGATCCTTCACTATTCCATATATGCCTGGCAATTGTCCCCTAACACAGAACTCAGGTGTCATCTTCTCTGGGAATACTTCCCACACAAGACCCACTTGAGACTAGCCCGCATCCTACTGTAATCGGTGGTTTTCTCCTTCTCTTCTCTGGGCGTAAGCTTGCTGAAGTCCACATCTCATTGGGTTCTGTATCCCAGCACCTAGGCCCATGCCTCGCACGTTGGTGGGGCTCAGTCTATGTTTGTAAGTGACTGTTGGGTGCCAAGATTGTTAGAAGCTCGGATGATGAATAGAAACGCCTACACAGGTTATTTTCTCCAAAAGTCTTTCTCGGATTCTGGGCATCTTCAGCTCCCAAATGGACTTCCCTGGGGTACTTCCCATGCATCCCTTAACCAGGAAGTTAGCTAGGCTGTTCTTCTATGACTTCTGTGAGTCAATACCTTTATGGCTATCAGCAAATGGAAACTGCCATCCAGTGATGATAATGCAATCTTTTCCCCCTTTATTTTAAAAAGTTATGATGCATGGATACAGAAAAGTATATAAAACACATGTATACACTTTAACAAATAAATGAATAAAATTTGAACGTAAAACACTTTAACAAATAAATGAATAAAAATGAACACCCGGATAATCCACCAGCCAGGACAAGAAAAGGAACACTGCCAGCACCTTAGAAGATCCCATGTGCCCCTTCCTGATGACAACTTTGCCCTTTGTTCCTAGAGTTAACTGCTGTGCTGGCTTTGAGGACCATGATTCCTTTCATTTTCTTTATGGTTTTACCACTCATGTATGCAACTCTAAAGTCTGGCTTCTCGGTTTTGAAGTTTGTAGAAATGGAACCGTTCTGTCTGGGGTCTTTCATTCAACATTGCTCTTGTGGGATTCATCCATGGGTCTACCTGTACCTGTGTTATTCCATTGCATGACAAACTACAGAGTAATTCATCTACTCTATTGTTGATGAATATTTGGGTTGTATCAAAGTTGGAATAATTATAAACAGCACAGCTATGAACATTCTTGGGTTACTTTGTGCCCATCTGAACAAACTTTGCTAGGATATATACCTAGGGTTGCATTTCTGGGTATTTCTATTTATAGGTGATATATTAAATAATGCCAAACTGATTTCCAAGTAGTTGTACCAACTTCCATTGTCTTCAGCAGTCGAGGAGAGTTCAAAATGTTCCATCGCTCCTTCATTGTCAGACTTTTCAAATGTTTGCCCGTTGAGTGGGGTATGGAAGGAATTCCATTATGATTGTATTTTAGTTCACTGATTATTAATCTTATATTTAACTGGAAATTTCCTTTTTGTGAAGTGTCTGTTTAAACCTTTTACCCATTTTTCCTGTTAGGTTGTCTGCCTTTTTCTTAGTGATTTTGGAAGAATTATTTAAGTATTTTGAATACCAGTCTGTTGTTTGTTTTGTGTGTTGTAAATATTATCTCCCACTTCATGGTTTATCTTTTTACCTTTGATACCATTTGATGAAGAGGATGTCTTGATTTTAATGTAGGACAAATCTATAATTTTTTTCTTTATGGTTTGTGTTTTTTGTGTCTTGTTTAGGAAATCTTTACCCCAAGATCATGACAGTATCTTTCCTTATTGATTTTCCTTTCACCTTCAGTCTTTTAATCCACTGAAATCGACTTTTTTAGGATGGTATGAGGTAAAGATCCAACTTCGTTTTTTTCTACATGGATGCCTGTCTCAGCAATTTGTTAAAAAATTCTTGTTTTCCCTGCTGATCTTGAAATCCGGTAGAGCCAGAGAATTCTACTTCTTCAAGAGTGTCTTGGATATTGGATATTCTTATTAACACTTTGCATATCCATATAAATTTTAAAACCAACCTGCCAAGTTTTTTTTAAAAAATCATGGAATTTTGCATGGGTATGCGTTAAATTTATAACTCAACTTGAGGACAAGTGGCATCTTTATAAAAATTATTCTGATTCATAAACTTGGTATACCTCTCCACTTAGCTTTCTTTTTTAATGTCTCTCAGTAACACTTTAGAATTTTCTCCGTAGATGTCTTGGACAAAAATATTTTGTTAGTACTGTTCCCAAGGATATCATCTTGTTTTATGCTATTCTAAATGCTAGCTCTTTTATTTCATTTTCAGTCTGTTGCTCGATTATATGAATTAAATGTATTGTTTAAGTACTGAATGTGAATAGTACAACCATGTCAAAGCCTCGTAATAATTACAGTAATTTCTCTATGGATTCCTTCAGATTTTCTACACATAATTAAATCATCTGTGAATAATGACAGCTGTTTTTCTCCACCTTTCAATTCTCATACCTTTTATTTCTTTTTAGTGTTTCACTGAGCAGGCAAGGAACTCCAGGACAAAGCTGAATAGAAGTAGCAATAACAGGAATTCTTGTCTTGTTCCAAATTTGAAAATGAGAGCTCTCAAAGTTTCAACATTTGATGTGACGTTTGTAATAAGATTGTAGTAGGTACTCTTTGTAAGGTTAAGGAAATTTCATTCTATTTCTATTTTCATAAGAGTTTTATTATGAATGAATGTTGACCTTTACTAAATACTTTCTCTGCATCTCTGTGATAATCACCCCATTTTTTCCATTTTTTTCTTATAATGTGGTGAATTACATGAATTGTTTTTCCAAAGTGACACTAATCTTACATTCCTAAGATAAACACAAATTAGTCATGATGTATTTTTTATGTATATTGCTGGATTCAGTTTACTAATTATAGTTTACGTTTTGCATTTACATTCATGAGTGAGATTGGGCTCTAGTTTTCCGCTCTCATTTTGCCTTTGTTGAGTGTTAGAATCAAGATTACAGGTAGTATCACAAAGCATAATGGAAGATTTGCCCTTTTATTCTATTGTCTGAAGGAATGTGTATAAATTGCAAATATTTCTCTCTTGAACATTTATAGAACTTACTGGCAAAACCAAGTGGGCCTAGAGAGTTCTGGATAAGAAGTTTTTGTTTTACTAACTAAAGGAAAATTCAGGATTCTTATCTCTTCATGAGAAGGGTTTTGGTATGTTATACTTTTCCAGGAATGTATACATTTTGCATCTGTTTTCAAATATATTGGTGTTAAGTTTTTTGTATATTCTATTATTATCTTCTCAATATTTACAGTGTCTGTAGTAATGCCCAGTTTTTCACTCATGATGTTGGTTATTTGTGCATTTCTTCTTTATTTTCTTGATCAATCTCACCAGAGGTTTGTCAATTTTTTTCTTAGTTTCAAAGAGCGAACTTTTGGGTTTGTTTTTTCTCTTTATTATATTTCTATTTTGTATACTATTTTTCTATGCCATTAATTTATCTTTTTATCTTAATTGTTTTCTTTCTTCTACTTTCTTGGATTTTGCATTGCTTTTTTTCCTAGTTCCTGAAGATAGAATTTCCAACATTTTTTAATTCTAATCCATGCTTTTGAGACTATAAATTTCCCTCTATATAATATTTTAACTGCATCTCTTAGTGTTCTGTTAACTAATTTGCGAAAGGAAGGAAGGAAGGGAGGGAGGGAGGACGGGAGAAAGGAAAGAAGGGAGAAAGGGAGAGAAAGAGAAGGAAGGAAGAAGGATGAAAAGAAAGAAAAGAAAAGAAAGGAAAATAAAAAGTAAAAGTCCTGATTTGTAGCATGCCAATTTCATATTTCTGTGTTGTAAATACTTCACCACAACTGATTTCAGGCTAGTAGTGGGTTAATAACCAGTGGGAAAATTTCCTGAATATTTAACATTCGGCTCTTGCAAGCTGATACAAGGCAGCTCTAGCACACCGCTGGCTGTATGTCTAAAATTTTAAATAGGATTTTCACTATTGTTTTCAAAATATGTTTCACTATATAGTTGACCCTTGAACAACACTGGTTTGAACTGCATGACTCCACCTATACATTTTTTTTCAATAGTAAATACTACAGTACTACACAATCCACTGCTGGTTGAATCCACAGATGGGGAACCACTGATGTGGAGGGCCTATCTGTGGATTTTTCAACTGCTCAGAGGGTCAGTTCCCTTAATCCACCCTCCCAATTTGTTCAGGGTAAACTGTCCTTTCTCTTTTAGCCACACTTCTTTGATTATTTGGAAGCATGTGTCTAAATTTCCAATTATATGGGAAATTTTATAGTTAATTTTTGTTTTTTATTTCTAGCTTAATTGTATTTTTATTGGAATTCACACTTGATGTGATTTCAATTCAGTAAAATTCACTGAGATTGACTCAAGGTCCAGAAATAATTGACTCTTATAAACATTATATATGTGCCTGAAAGGAATATGTTTTCTGCAGCTGTTTGATGCAATGTCTATATGCATCCATTATGTAAATTTTTAAAATCTGGTTTAAATGTTCTATGCCATTATGATTTTTTTATGGCAAGATGTATCTGTGACTGAGAACAATATAAGACAATCTGCCACTTTGATGGTTATTAGTTTTCCTCTTGTACATCCGTCAATTTTTATTTTATGTATTCTGCAGCTTTTTTAAAGGTTTTTTACGTATTTTAAATTGTAGTATTTTTGTTAACTAAAATGTGTCATTGTGAAATTATACTCTTTATCTTTAATAATGCTTAGTCTGTTTTATTTCATATTAATGAATTCTCCTAAGACATCTGTTGATTAATATTTGCCTCCTGTATTTTTCCATTCTTTTATCTTTAACCTTTTTTATCCTTATGTTTTAGACATGTCTCTTGAAAATAGTACATACAGGAATGTATATCATATATAATATAGCTGCTGTTGTTTTTACCAGAGAACTTAATCCATTCAAATTTTTGTAAGTTCTAATATTTCAGGTTTAAAATCTACTCTCTTTTTGTGCTTATATTTGCCCTACTTCTGTATCTTTTCCTTTTCTTTATTGCCTTTTTTGGATTTATTTATTTTTATTATTTCTATTTTCCTTCTATTCGTTAGACAGTTATACACTCTGTTTCTATTCTTTTAGTACATACCCTAAAAAATGCAACGTACATACTTAGTATATAAAATTTTTAAATTAATCAGTACCCTTATGTTTATTACATACAGTATAAAGATTTTACAACACTTACCTCCATTTTCCCTCACCAACTTGTTGAATGTTTTTGTTCCTTTTTCCTCTTTTTAATCTAAGATTGTTATTTCAACAGTCAAGTACACTTATATTGGAACATATATTCATAAATTTGCCCTTCCTTTCTTCTTTCAAGAAGACCTGCCTGAGGGCAAGCTGTGCATCAAAAAGATGGGAAATCCAGGACAGAGATGGCAAGACAAGACTTCTAATGAGCACCAGTGGCTTGGCCTGATGGATCCAGATTCAAGGGGACATCTGAGAGGCCAAGGTCAAGGCAGAGCTGGGGTCAGAGTTAGGTGAGAAGACAGAAGTCAGGAAAGTCAAGCTAATGCAAGAAGCCAAATTTCTTTTTAATTGAAGTATAGTTGATTTACAATGTTGTGTTAATTTCTGCTGTACAGCAAATTGATTCAGTTATACATATATATACATTCTTGTTCATATTCTTTTCCATTATGGTTTGTCACAGGATATTGAATATAGTTCCCTGTGCTGTACAGTAGGACCTTGTTGTTTATCCATTCTATGTATAATAGTTTGCATCTGCTAATCCCAAACTCCCAATCCATCCCTCCCTCACACCTCTCCCCCATGCAAGAAACTAAATCTCGAAAAAGACAAATATCATATGATATCACTTATATGTGAAATCTAAAAAATTATACAAATGAATTTATTTACAAAACAGAAATAGACTCACAGGCATAGAAAACAAACTTATGGTTACCAAAGGGGATGGTGGGGTGTAGGGGAAGATAAATTAGGAGTTTGGGATTTATATATACACTACTATATATAAAATAGGTAAATAACAAGGACCTACTGTATAGCACAAGAACTACCCTCAGTATCTTGTAATAATAACCTATAATGGAAAAGAATCTGAATCATTTTGCTGTACACTTGAAACTAACACAACATTGTGTATTAACTATACTTCAATAATGAATAAATAAATAAATTTTTTAAAAAGAAGCCAAATCTTAAGTGAGCAGTTGGGAACCAGGGGTCTGGGCAAGCAAGACATAGGACCCAGCGAGTGGTCCTGAACACAGATACAAGGCATCACAACCAGATGACCCGTAATTGAGACAACTCGCAGCCCAATCAGGGAACATCTGATGTACTGTTTGTTGAGCGGGGCACAAGCCCACAGACGTGGTTAGTAAGTCATGTTAGGAAGCTGGAGGCTGAAGAGAAATAGGGGTCAGGAATAAAAGCAAGATCTTATTTCACCTGTGAACACTTTTCTGTTCAAAGTATTGATCTCCCCAGCAGCGCACAATACCCAGCACCTAATAGGCACTCAATAAATAGATATCTATTGATTTATTTATTGACTCTCATCCAACCAATGGGCCTGTGCCGGCCTCCAGAATGATAAAAACACAAATTGGACATGTTTCCTAACTTTGAGGCACTTATAACTAGGGGTTGAGATCAGTATTTAACTAAAATGTAAAGCAAGATGGTGTAAGGGCTAAGCAGAAGTTAAAATGCCAGAATGGGGCCATTAGCTTCACTCGAGATTATCAGGGATGGTTTCACGGAGGAGGTGGCAGGCTTGTTTGGAGGGTCAACGTGACAATGACAGCCACAAGGGACAACGCTGATATTCTGAACCTGAGTTCAGATTTCCTGAGTTACTAGCACTGGAGGTCGGGGCAAGGACTTGCTCTCTGGAGGACAGAGCTCCTGAGGAAAGTCTGGCGAACAAGGGAGAGAGACCCCTCCCCCATCCGCCAACTGGGAGTGCTGTTGACTCTGCTTCTTTCCTCCCCATCTTGTGATGCTTGTCACATTCTACCTTGTATTCCAGATGTACGAGTTCTGGGGCATTCTAAGCTTCTGAGACTAGGAAATGGACCAAGGCGGATTCTAGGCTATCCCCAAAGCCCTTGATGACAAACATCATTGAGATCATTGAGTTTCAGCACTGGGTGGAAGGCCAGCCATGGTCTGTACCACTTTCTACTCCCAACCCAGACTCTGATCGGGGAGTTTTCACTGCAGCAAAGAAAGCAAGTGACAGGCATGCTGTGTAGCGTCCACATTCTGTATACAAGAAGCTTCCAGGCCTGCTCGAACACTCAGCTTTCCCATAATCCCATGTTAGCACCAGAGAAGTTTCCAGAAGGGGAGGCAACTCACAGAGCCTACCTAGGATTCTCTCACCTACATCTTTCTGCCCATCAGCAGCATCCCAGGACCCCAGACTGAGCACCTTCTCTGACCTCTAAGGTCTGCTTAAACAAGGCAGCACAGGCAAGGGCCATTAGATTGTTAGTGGGGTCCCTGTGTTGTCAAGGAAAAGGGGGTAACCTTTACCTGAGCCACTTCACAATCTGCCACCTCCTCCCCAAGACCTTCCTGCAATAGTGCCTTTCTTTTCACTTTCTAAAAATCTGTTTCGCACCTTTACATCCCACCTTATAGTCCAAGCACAAAGATTGGAAGTCTTGGAAGTAAAGTCATGGCACGTCTGTATCATCACAGATGGGACTGTGCTACACTCAGAAAAGATGTTCTGTAGAAAGTAGCTTGATCCTGAGGTTTGATTAATGTATTAGTTTCCTGGGGCTGCTATAACAAGGTACCGCAAACTGGGTGGATTTAAAAACAGAAATGTGTCGTCCCGCACTTCTGGAGGCCAGGAGTCCAAGTCAAGATGTCAGCAGTGCTGGTTCCTTCTGATGATGTGGGGCAGACTCTGGCCTGTCTCCTAGCTTCTGGTACCCCCAGGCAGTCCTTGGTTTGTAGATGGCATTCTCCCTGTGTCTTCACATCATCTTCCCTCTGTACACGCATGGCTGTCTCTGAGTCCACATTTCCCTTTCTTATAAGTATACTAGCCATAACGTGTGAGGATCCACCCTAATAACCTCATCTTAATGTGATCAATTGCAAAGACCCAATTTCCAAACAAGGTCACATTCACAGGTACTGGGCGTTAGGACTTCAACACATTTTGTGGGATACCATTCCACCCATGATAATCAGTATTTGGACATTTGCAGAGGAAAGGTATTCCAGGTTGTAAGTAGAAAATAAGCTAAGGCATGGAGATGGGAAGGGAAGTGGTTTTATACGCTTGAAAGAGTGATTGGTTTCATACGGTTCTGTGATTAAAGTAATATCATGAATATAGATGTATCTGAAAAGTGTGCCCATTTACATGAAATTTGTATATAAATTCCCCCCCAAAATAAAAAATAAATAAATTCCCAATGTGGACAGACTCTGACTCACTTTAGCTCTCTGGTTCTGCGTTGGCCTTTTTTGTGTGTTTCAAGAGGTTACAGTTGGCATGGCAATGCCGCCTCAGTGCCTTCAGCATCTCCTCAGGTTCTGAGAGGTGAGGCACTGCCTGACGCCCTTTGTGACAGGTTGGTGGGACCTTTGATCAGGAAAAGAGACATCGGCTCAGATTGGCTTGCAGAAAGGGAGATTGAAGTCCTGGTCGTCAACTCCTCCTGAAACATTCTCTAAACCGTGCTCATTTCCCATTCTGCAAGCACTATGTTCTGTCCTGGGTTGACAGCTCCCGGGAGGCTGGCATCTGCAGTCTGCTCCAGGCTAGGAGGAGATTTTGTCACATGTCACCTTCACTCAGGCACCACTTAATCCTTCAGCACACCCCAGCTGTGACCCAGCTGCCACTTTGGAGAAAAGCCATGTGGCCGCATGCAAACAACAGATGCTTCACACATGTTTTTGGCGTTGATGATGGTGTGGTGATGGCCAGGGTGCTGGCGGAGGTGCTGGTGATGCTGGCGGGGCTATGGTGGTGACGGTCATCGTGCTGGTGACAGTGATGGGAGATGTTGTGTCTTAACCCAAAATAGTGAGTGTCACATGAGCCTGAAGCTTGGTGAGAAGGGCAATGAGGCTGTAGGACATTTTATATCCCTCCTAATGCCTAGCCCAGGACTACTCCTCCAGTAGATGCTAAGTCGGGATCTGGCAACTGGATCAATAAATATTCAACATGATCCTTTCCTATCTAGTTCACAGTCCCATGCTTAGGAGTTGAAAACTCACTCCGCAACTTATTAATTCTGTGACCCCACAGAGTTTACAAGAGCAAATCTTTTTCTTAAATTTATTTTATTGAAGTATAGTTGATTTACAATGTTGTGTTAATTTCTGCTGTATAGCAAAGTGATTCAGTTATACATATATATACATTCTGGTTCATATTCTTTTCCATGATGGTTTATCCCAGGATTTTGAATATAGTTCCCTGTGTTATACAGTAGGACCTTGTTGTTTATCCATTCTCTATATAATAGTTTGCATCTGCTAATCCCGAAGTCCCAATCCATCCCTCCCCGACCCCCTCCCCCTTGGCAGTCACAAGTCTGTTCTCTGAGTCTGTGAGTCTGTTACAAGAACAAATCTTGACACTCTATCTGAACATAGTAAGCCTTCAATTAATGAGCTCTATTAGTATTATTAATATCCTAATTCAGAATTCATTAAAGAAAAATGACAACCTAAAGTTCACGGGCACAGAGGCTGTGAGCCTCTTTGCCGGCTTTAGACACCGGCAGAGCGGAGGAGGTGCCAACGTGTCCTGCCACTGACACCCAGCTTTTTCTGCCCCTGCACGAGGCTAACAGTGAGGGCACACGGAGGCAGGCGAGTTTATAAATGACCAACATGCCAATTAGGGACTCAGCAAGAAAGAAAGGACTGCAATTGTTATTGATTCATAATTCACACCTCATTAGCTGTGAGTAGTATTTCCAAGCCCTTTGTCTTGGGGAGGCAGGGACTAAGGACCTGACCTCAGATGCCACCTTCACCTCCCTACCGCAGCCCTTCTCAGAGACGGAGAGTGCAAAGGTGCAGAGAGGGGTCAGTGCCTCTTCTACAAAGAGACTCTGTTCGCTTGGACTGGATCACCTTTCCTATGGTTTCTTGTCAATTTCTTTCTTTTCTGCGGATTGTGTGCTCCTTTCTATCTTCTCCCCATTTCCTCCGTAAGGCATTAAACTAACTCATCTCTCATTTCTGCCCAAATGAGAAGGGGAAACGTATTCAGAAAAAGGCCATGGTCCGTTTAAAAGTCCTTATCAAGGCATTTTGTGTCTTTTAAGAAAGTGGTAAGTAGCTAGCTCAGAGGGGGAATACTGCTCATCCTTGGTGCTAGGTCGGAAATGACTCATCAAGATCGAAAGTTCTCTCCCTCTCATTCTTTCTCTCTTCCTCTCTCTCTCTCTCTCTCTCTCTCTCTCTCTCTCTCACACACACACACACACACACACACACACACACACACACACACACACACGGCCTTCAGATTTGACAAACGTTTGTTAAGCAGCCCTTGAGGGCAAGGTGACAGGTTAGTAGAGGGGACAGGGGCACAGGACAGAACTGTGCCCTAGGCAGCATGATCACCGCTCTGATGGAGGGGCGGCAGTTCGCTGGGAGAATCTGAATGAGTCCAGCTGGGAGGCTTGGAAAAGTCACCTGCAGCCCATTTCAATCAGGGCTTTGTTTTCCCTGCTTTGTTAGTAGTTGATTGTCTCAATTTTGGTGTGATCTGAATCAGCTGTCAGCATTGTGGAACTAACCAGATCAGCTCTGCTTCTGTGTTCCTTAATAATAGCTCACATTTATTTAGAGCAGCTTTTCCACACAACTTCTACATGCATTATTTCATTTTATCCTCCCACTATCCCTATGAACTAGCTCTGCCGGAAACCAAGGATGGCCCAATGCTGAGCTCGACACTGCCTCCCAGTAAGAACTGGCTGTATTTTTGTTGAATGGGGTTGGCTGGCTGGCTGCAGGAAGGACATTACCTATTGAGGTTGTGACTTCCCCAAAATGCCGTGGGTCTTTAATACCAGAACTGGGACTCGAATCCAGCCTTTCAATATTTCTGTTCCCTGTTCCTCTCACTCCATCTTCATGTACCATGTAGTTGGGACCAGCAATTCCCAAGGTCAGAGCAGCCCTCTTCCCTGAAATTCCCGACCCTACTGGAGTTGACATAGTTTTCATAGGGTGCCATGGTTATTTTCAGTTTCTATACTGATTTACAGATTTCAGGAGACCAGTCAAAGAAATACTATTTTCTTTTGATTATCAGTACCATCATCATTATCAAAATTCATTTGGTAAGAGTATAACATATACTGGATCTTGGTATTGATTAAAATCACCTTTTTATCCTTCCATTCTTTTGCCAGATGGACTTCTCCCTACTAATGGCCCTAAACTTCAAGCAACATATTTATTTTTATATTACTTACAGATATACCTATATTTTTATTCAAAATATTATATATTTAATATTCTAGTGACCTTAAAGAAAAATAGAAAAAATCACAACCTTAAAGACAACCTTAAAGACAGAGAAAAAAATCACTCAAATCCTACAGCATTGATACCGGGTTTATTTTTGCATATCACCTTCCCAGATTTGCTATAGTGCAGGTAATAGTTACAATTATAGCTTCGGACTATTTTTTATCTTCTTTTATCAGTTCCAGTCTATCATAAATATTTTTCATATTTGCTCCATAGATATTATAATTACCATTTTAATAACTGCATACTATCCCATCAAGTGATGTACCATTTACTGAATCTTGTACTTCATCCTTGGGTATTAAGTTATTTCCAGTTATTTGTTATTATAGACAGCATTGCAGTGAAGATATTTTAATTATAGACCATAGTGTTTCACTTTGATGTCCATGACTTGTGAGGATGCCCTGATCGGGAGCTTGACTTGTAAAAGGCAACAATGTTCATTGTGTAGTTACTATATGCTTAATGCTGTGTTATGGATACTAGAATATTATAAGGCATAAATCTTTCCTTCAAGAAGTTTACAGTTTTGCTGAGAATGAGAGAAATGCACCTGAGACCACTGGAAGCTATGGGAGAAGGTACAGCATGATACCCTCACACTGTCCAGACGCTGAGGGTTCGGAGCACTTTGAAAAATGTGCGAGTCAAAGGAGATGATTGGAAAGTAGACAGAGAGCGTGGAGTGCAGTGTCTGTTGTCTCAGCATCCTCACATCCCTGAGCCTGAGCAAGCACACTTCGTTTCCATGACGACTGATTACCAAGTCCAAAAACATTAGTGACGGGGAGTAGGTGAGCCCCAACTGTCAGAGGGAGGGCTGAGATGAGGGATCCAGGGAGAGAGACAACGCTCAGAACTGGGTTTCAGTTGGTAACGCACCGTGTCACTGAGCAGAGTCTAACCACATACGTCTGATGGAGGGGCCTGAGCTAAATAGGACAGAAAACACCCTCAAGGCCAGAGCAAGGTGCTCTGGGGGAACGAGCATTCCTGTTTGCCTCGCTCTTCCGCAAGGTAGAAGAACTGTCTAGAAGCACATTAATCTCATGGAACGGTATGATAATATTTCATCTGGCTATCTACTGAACAAACATTTATTGGATATCCCCAGGGCCACTGTGTTTGGGGAGCTATGATAGGCTTTGGGGCACATTTGAATAAAATGTGGTGATTTTGAAGGCTCTTGTAATCCACTGAAGGAGACAGACTTACCAACAACTGATTGTCTTATAGATGATGTGTAAGATAGAGCACAATAAAATAAGTGCTAAACCTAGAGGAGCAATTGGTGCAGTTTCAGTGGGATATTCAAGAAAAGGGCAAGTAGATGTGGCATTTCAGTGGGGCTGTGAACACAGAGGCTTTCAAGAGACTGAGAATGGGGCCAGCAGCAGGAGGGAGTCCCGGGCATGAACGAGCAGGATGTAACCACGAGCGGTCTCTTACAAGGGGAACAGAAGCTAAGCCTGGAGGTGTGGTGGATACTAGGACGATAGAAGTAGGTGGGACCAGGTGAGGGAGGATCCATCAATGCCAAGGGTGTGAACTCGGTTTTCCATCCATGGAGAGCTACTGAAGGAGCCAGTGAAGCTCCACGAGCCCTTGGAAGCTCTGGGCTGAGCTTGGGATTACTCCCAGCACCCTGTTCTTACCCAAAAATCTGTTCCCAGGCTATGATTCTCACTGGGGCCCCACTAGGCTCTGCAGTGTTCTGGAACAATGGCAGCCTCTGACTCTGGCCACCCACCAGTGGCCCTTTGCCTTCACGCACAAGGCTGGAGCAACCATCCAAGCTCTGCTGGGACCCCTCTTCTGGCTCCAAGCCAT